>NC_090941.1:577262534-577571739 GCF_040938575.1 Ambystoma mexicanum | reverse complement strand
TAAAAGGGAGTCCGGGTGACTCTGAGCTACAATATAGGGAGAGGCTTGCGCCTCTGTCAGTCCCTTGTATTCGGGCCATGTGCTTCTAGCCCATAATCATAGCACAGGGTAAGGTGGCTTGCATGACCACCTCTGGCTGTAACTTCTGACTAGTTGTTGTAAACGTTGTGCCAACCGTCAATACAGTAGTTAGTTTCTATGCTACTCCAGCAGCTTCAAGGCCCTCACATAATTTTTAAGGATAAAGGGTCTGAAGAAACCCGCCTTTCCAAACATAACCCTTCTCATTCCCATGGGCAGCCAATCGGACGAAAACCTTAAAGGCGGGAAGAGGAAGGGATGGTGATCCCGAAGTTCCACAGAGGAAAAGATGCGATCGGTGAGTGAAACAATAAACTCGTTACTTTGGAAAATGTCTTGTAGGCATTAAAGCAAGTAGGGGAAAGGTAACCGAGGGCGGCGGAGAAAAAATAAAGTAGTTAGACGTAGAGAAGACTATATATATATGGGATAATGACTCGACCATAAGAAATAAAGAGTGGATACTGGGGGGACACCCGAGATAAAACGTAAGGAGTACCAGAGGGGCACCTGAGATTAAACGTAAGGAGTACCAGGGGGGCACCTGAGATAAAACATAAGGAGTACCAGGGGGGCACCTGAGATAAAACATAAGGATTACCAGGGGGGCACCTGAGATAAAACATAAGGATTACCAGGGGGGCACCTGAGATAAAAACGTAAGGATTCGCCTTATTCCTGCGCTTTAAAGAGTGGCCAGAAAAAACATGAACTCATAGCCCACAGTGGGGGGACGATTTAGGCTACGGTGACAATTAAAGACGGCATCAAAGGCGTTCGTTTACACCCCATGACGGGGTATTGATTAGAAGGCAGGTATACGTGTGTCCAGCTGGAGTTAGTCTAGTCTGTCGAGTGTCTGTCATATGTGTCTTGTTGTATGTCAAATGTAAAATAATTGTATTAATGATTGGTTGAAATGCATTTTGACTTTACGTGATTCTGTAACTAAGAGGGAATCGCCATTGAATTGATGGGTTTCGAGTAAATTGTTGGTACAAATTTTGCTGGGAAAAGATTGGATTGGAGCTTGCGTTGGTGGTTCTCGCTCATACTATTGGAGGGTTAAAGAACTGTGTAAATACTGCTAGTGATGAAATTAAAAATGGAGGAAGTTACCCCGCTTGCGCATTTGTGCAAGCAGCTACCCAAGCATGCACTAAAACTGAAGAAATACATCACGGAGTGGGTTAAGGGTATCGCCAATAAGATGTTTATGCCTTGGCCCCAGAACGGGTGACTCTCTAAGGCTGTTTTACAGCACATGACTACCTTCCTACATGCCACATATTCGGGCAAGAAGCTAGAGAAACGTCTTTCTGTTCTAGAATTGTGGAAAATGTTTGAAGAAACGAAGGTGGAAGAACCACCCACAGACTGGATACTAAATGTATGTATGGAGGGGGGTGAGACGCCTACCGCGCCACCAGCCCCGCCTGAGCTAGTCATTGAAGGAAGTAAGTCAGAGAGTCTTTACCCACTAAGAGAACTTAAGGCAGCCACGGGGTATAGCAACCCTGCATATGAGTCGCCTACGTACAGTAGTGACGATAATAAGGGAAAAGAACAGGAAAACAATATCGCCTCCACGGTCTCAAGGGACAAAGAGAGATGCAAAGATGAAGGGAAAGATTGGGCACGGAGTTGTGCACCTCCAGATAAGGAGAAAGAGGGAAATAATCGTAAAGGAAATGAAGGTAGAGGTGACGAGATAGCATTCGCGAAAGACAAATGGATAGGAGGTCAAATATTACTGAAGTTGGATGGAAAAGGAAGTGATGATTTGAGGCCAAGGGAGAGGTCTGATGAGACGCAAAGGAGAGAGAGAGAGAAAGGGATGGAAGAAAGGGATGAAAGGACAAGAAAGAAAGATAGGCTAAGGCGAGAACAACTATATTGTGAAGAGCAAGGAATACCGCTCAGTCACACACAATACGCAGCCTGTGAAAAGTACAGGCAGAACATGTTAAGGTTAGAGGAAGAAAGGAGAGTGCACGAAAGCAAAGTAAAAAAGCAGGAAGATGAGGAAAGTAGAAGGGAAAAGGAACGTAGAAATAAACGGATGAGGGAAGTAGATAAGGCTAGAGAAGAAGCAAAGAAGCGAAAGGAAATAGAAGAGGAAATAGAAAGTAAGCGCAGACAGAGGGCACGGGATCTTGAATATTTGGAGCGGGAAGTGATTAAACCCAATCATGCAGCAGAATGGGAAGACATAGAAGAATTCTATTCTGCAAGCAATGCGGTACCAGGTACAAGCGGGAGAAATATTGAAGATGACTTCGACACCAGAAGCATCGGTGAAACGATCAACAAAATATAAAACGAGATGGGGCTAGAGCAGATATCTGATGGGGGAAGGCAAGCTGAGCGCTTAGAGAGTACTCAGCTATATGAAACTGAGGATGTCACCCGAAGTAGTGGGAGCAGGGGACTGTCCCTAGACAGTCTGGAGATTGGGCAGAACGAAGAAGATGCAAGGAGTTGTGTAAACTGGGAGTATTCAGGATCTGACTCCGGTGGAGAAATGGAGGATGTGGCACATGAAGAAGGGAGACGGTGCGAAAAACGGCTCCCAGGGGACCGAGGAGTCCGATGGTTAGACGCTAGCGAGTCCACAAGTAGGACACCAAAGTCTGCCGCGCAGTCCGGCCGACATGAAGGAACACCCCACGGTCAGAGTGGGGCATCAGCACCAGCCTATGCAGATAGACTAAGGGCATTTCCAGGTAGACGGCAAGGCGGGAATGCCACCCTGGCGATAGGCCAGAGAGCTATGGGGATGGCAAAGGAGGACTGTGCATTCCAATTTCTGTTGCTAGAAAAGGGGGGAGCAAGACCACAATATATTCCATGGCCACACATGGACAGAGAAAACCTTAAAAATAAGCTTCCAATGCTGACCTTGGGAGCTGGAAAGTGGATACACGAGTTAGAGAAAATGACGGGGGTGTCACCTTAGCTATAGGGGACATAAAGGGCCTCCTAATTGCCATACTTGGTGAAAGAGCAGATGATGTATGGAAACGGGCAGGCTATCCTAGGGTAACCCTAACTAACACCTCCCATGAGGGAGCACCATTTAATAACTGTAGGGTAGCAGTGTGGAAAGGGCTGCGAACGCTATATCCAGACACTTCTGATATGGAGGCTCTAATGACTCGGAAAATGAAAGAGTCAGAGGATCCGTTGATTTATATCCAGAATTTTCAAGACGCGTGGGTGCTTGAAATGCATGAGTCTTGGATGAAATCTATCCCTGTATTTTACCACATATTATGCCAGGGGTTGCCTGAACCGGTGCAGAAGCAGCTCAAGAAATTGGTAGGAATAGAAGCTAAACCATGGGCCAAAATACAGTTGACAACTGCACATTACTGTAGATTGTTGCAAGAAAAGAATCGGAAAAAGGAGGCAACTCGTAAGGGCGAGGAGGCGAAGCTGATGCAAAAGAAGCTCTCAAAGTATGCTCTCGAGGGAGCCATGCTCACCAGCCCAGCCGAACCAAGCGCACAACAAGCGACCAATCCATCGCAGAATAATCAGGGTAACACATGATTTTACCCAAGAGGAAGGGGTTTTGGAGGAAGAGGATGGCAGAGTAATCAAGGAGGGTTTCGAGGTAACCAGGGAGATTTTCAGAATAATCAAATTGGCTTTCAGAACACCTGCTGGGCGGTCCAGCTATGCCAGATGGACAGGCGGCCCGACCACCGCCAATGTGTTGGCTGTGTGGAATGACAGGACATGTGGCACGTATGAGCAGAAGCCAAGGCATGTGGCAAAACAGCCAAGGGATGGGGGCAGGCATGGTGAATCAGCCTGCCGTCCGGGAACAGGGCGGTGCACAAAATTACACAGTGCAGCCGCAGGCATCAGGCATGCAGCAAGGTGCACAGCAAGTCGTTCAACCACCGAACATAGGGAAATTGCCGTAGGGACAATCCCAGCAGGCACCACGACAAATATCACAGGGCACTAGCTCCGGAGGCTGAGGGAAATCAACAAGTATACAGTGGGCTGAACTTATATATGAAATAGGACAGCTCACGGGGAACTCTTATGTGCTCTATCCTATCAGTGACACCAGACCCTAACAGGGAACCAAGGGTGAATGTCACCATCGGGGGTAAAGAATATTCCTTCTTAGTTGACACAGGTGCAACGCGCTCGTGCATACAAGAGGGCAAATTTTCCTTGTCCGGCGAGGCTATAGATACTCAGAGTTTCACTGGAGCTCATAGTAGAGTTCCCTTTACAGACGCACTCCCAGTCTCAGTGGGAGAACGCGAAATGAATGTACCCCTATTATATTCACGTCAGACCCCAATACATTTTCTGGGCCGAGACCTGATGACTAAATTAAACATGACCATCTTGTTTACCGAGAATGGTATTGTGTGCTCCACTCCAGGAATGCATTATTCAAACGTGTGCGAAATGATCAGCGCATACTCAGGACGTATAGCCATGAGAGCTGTACCATTAGAGCCAGAAGTCTTTGGATATGGCGTGTGGGTGCTTATGGCGTGACTGCCAGGCCTCGCAGATAGAACTATGAGGACACCTGATGAGTTTCTGTTCAGGCCAAGAATACCCATGCACGAAGAGGAGGGACAAGTATTTCCCTTAATGATACAATCTGCCGCAGTGTGATTGAAAGTGGTATTGGCCGAAGGATATGATGAAGAAGGCAGACAATGGTGTGCGATTATCGCCATCGAGGAAGGTTATCGAGTGACTGATGTCACCGATGACAATCTGTTCGAAGAGCACCCTGACCTAGAGGAGACGAGAGTGGACGTAAGTCTCACATTTTGGGTCAAAATGATCAGACGGGCGGTGCCACAGAGAATGATGTTGGCGCTGGTACGTCCAGAATACTTTGATGACGACATGGCCCAAGTGCCTGCTGCAGTATGGACTACAGGGCCCTATGACGTAGGTCTCCTGAAAGGGGGCAGGTGAAGTGAAAAATAAACTGAAACCAGGAGCAATTTTACCACGAGCGCGACAATATCCCATGTCCAGAGAGGCAGATGAAGGGATTGCGAAGACAATTTCCACCATGATGGAGCAGGGCATCCTATTAACGTCAGAATCGCCCTGCAATACGGTGATTTACCCTGTCAAAAAATCAAAGGGAGGGTCCCGGCGGTTAATCCAAGATTTACGAGCATTGAACGATATAGTTGAAGCCGAGTTCCATCTAGTCCCCAATCCATGCACAATACTGTGTAACATACCCACTGAGGCAAAATATTTCACGGTGATCGATTTGAAAAATGTGTTTTTCTCAATCCCGTTGCACCATGACTCTCAAGACCTGACGTCATTCACTTTCAGACAAATGCGCCTGAAAAGTACGAGGTTGCCACAGGGGTATTGCGAGTCCCTGTCTATTTTCACCACAGTCCTGCAAATGGACCTAGGCAATATTGCGGTGGACAGTGTTGTTTTGCAGTACGTAGATGACATTCTGATCTGCAGCACCACTGAAGAGCAATGCAGGCGCGACTCTGTCCAGCTATTGACTATACTGGCTGAAAAGGGATACAAAGTTGATAAGGAAAAGTTGCAGTACTGTCAACAGGAGGTGTTGTACATAAGGAAACTGATCTCTCATGAGGGGAAAAAGGTAACCCCAGAAAGGGCTGAAGCCATCATGAACACGGCCAAGCCGCGCACGATAAAACAAATGCAGAACTTCTTAGGCCTGTGCAATTATGTCAGAGCATGGGTCTTTGACTACAGCTCGTATACCAAGCCCTTGCTTCAGGCTTTAAAGAAAGCCCAGGCAACAAAAGGAAAAATGTAATGGACTGAGGCAATGGAGAAAGGGTTTGCATAACTCAAGGGGGCAATTTGCAAGGCCCCAGTTCTCGGGATTCCTAATTATGCAGAGGAATTCTACCTGTTCTCACAGACTCATGGTAATTTTATGACGGCAGTGCTCGCGCAGCGAACCACGCTGGGATACAAGCCCCTAGCATATTACAGAGGGAATCTGGACCCGGTTATGGAGGGCCATTTCCCATGCAAACAAAATCTAGCTGCTGCCGCATTCGCTATCGAAAAGGCGTCATCCATTGTGATGGGGTGCTCCATGACATTGTATGTCGAACATTTGCTGTTCGCCATACTAGAGAAGCCAAAGGGCACACTGACATCTCAGAGAGCATCCGACTATGAGGTGATAATCTCTAACCCATCGATCAAAATAGTGCAATGTAAAACTGTAAACCCTGCTACGTTCATAGCTGAGCCAGTCACAGAAGGAGAACCTATAAATGACTGGGCAAATTATGAGGAATTCTATGATGAGATCCCCAGGGTAAAGGAAAACACCCTGGCAAGTGGAGAAATCGGCTTTATTGATGGTTCTTCGAGAATCGACCAAGAAGATGGACAAAGGTATACAGGCGTGGCCGTGGTAAAACACCTAGCGAATGGAGAGTTTGAGTACTCGTCAGTGCGCAAATACCCTCTCACTATTCTGTGCAAGCTGCAGAACTGCTGGCACTGATACTCGCCATTGAGAATCATGCATACCAGGAAGTAACTTATACAGTGACTCAGCCTATGTGACGTCCACAGTACATGCAGGTCTAGCGCGCTGGAAAAGGAGGGGCTACCTCCGAGCAGACGGCATGCCAGTGCAACATGCAGACTTATTGGACAGGCTGATAAAAGCACTACAGCTCCCAGTGGGCACAGCAGTCGTGAAATGTGCCGCCCACACCAAGGTGACAGATTTCGTGTCACGTGGAAATCATGAAGCAGACATGGAAGCCAAGCGCATGGCATCCAAGAATGAAACAATCATGGATTTGGGGGTGCACGTACCCATGAGCGGATGATGGTAGTGCGAACCACACCAGAAGCTTATAGCAATATGGGACAGACTCAGCTAATGGAGCTCCAGCGGAGGCACCTCAGGAGGATAAAAATATGTGGAAGCGTCAAGGGTGTTCTTTAAACCCCTCTGACGGGTTGTGGAGGCAAGACAGCACTGGTAAACCAGTAATGTGTGTCGCCCTTCTAAAGGTAGCGTTAGAACAACTACACTACCCCATCCATATGACAAAAGAAAAATCTTGCTGCAACGCTTGCAGAAGACTGGTTCACACCGAATTTAGCAGAGCATGTTGCATTTTTCATGGTGAACTGTATAATCTGCCAGCAATTCACCGCTGGGCACACATTAAAAGTAGTGAGAGGGATCATCCCCAGACCAAATGGACCATTCCAGCACTTGCATATCGACTACGTCGACATGATTCAAGTGTGCAACGGGTACAGGTATTTAATTGTGGTGGTGTGTCCATTCTCTAGATGGATAGAAGCAGGTTCCTGTACACACCCCGACGCTACCTGTGCTGCCAAGTTCCTAGTGAGGGAGGTGTTCACTAGATGGGGGTGTGTGAAGTAATGAGATCAGATAACAGGGCTCACTTTGTAAATTCAGTTTTCGAACAGATTAGCTTGTTGCTTGATATAAAGCACAAGTTCTCGTCGGCGTATCATCCTGAGGGGAATGGGATATGTGAGTGGATCAACAGCTTGCTTAAGGAGAGGATAGCCAAGTTGAAGCTCAAATTAAAAAAGGGATGGCTGCACTGTCTACCATTGGCATTGTATGCACTTCGGAACCAACCCGGCTCCGACCATCATCTCATGCTGCACGAGATAGTTACAGGAAGAAGGATGAGGATCCCTCTTACCCCCGAGATAGGGCTAGTTGTGATGCCCAGCCGACTAGGGAGGTTCTGGGAACAGAGATGCAAAAGTACCTTAACTGTATGACATCCAGTGCCTCTGTCATTACAGGCCAGCTGCAGCGACGGTGAAAAGGGGACGGCGCAGCATGAAACGCAGCAGGAAATGCTGAAGCAGACACCGAGCAAGGTGTACATGCACCCCTCGTCTTCCCTGGTAACAGCGTGCTTGTGAAGAACTTTACCAGGAAGAGATGGGATGAGCCAAGATTGAATGGCCCGTTCATTGTAGAGGACTGCACCCCCTCCGCCATCAAGCTCCAGGGCAGAAGGGCATGGATCTTCCTAAATGACATTAAACCCCATACAGGAGAGAGCCCTCCTGCTGCATCCAACTGCAAAGAAACTACAGACAATGGAGAAGAACCTCAGCACGTGCAGACAAGATCCGTGGCGAGGAAGAAGGACGTATGAGCAGAAAACCAAGACAAAGAACCCGGATGCAAGTTGTGGCATAAAACTGGACAGGTTCCCCAAGCAAAGGGGGATAAGGACATAACAAGCACTCTGTACATCCCCGTTGCAGGGAAAAGAGAAGCACATCCAAAGCCACAACAACATTGATGAAACACACTTTTGAAAGCAAGTCATGCCCAAGTAGTACAAAGAATCAAGACTATGATAGAATGTAAACCAAATATTCTCAGAGAGTGTGACACAGTATCCTGAAGCATCCAGTATCAAGACTTTGTGCACAGAACGTATGCTACATGCCAGCAGAAGTATCAAGTGGGATGTGCTAACCTATTTTCAACTTGTGGTGTTATCATACCCATCACTCATAGGGAGAGAAACCAGTGTCACAGACTTTATTCAAGATCCAGCTAACAGAAAAGTAATCAGGCGGCTGCTAACCGTCATCGCAGAAGTCTTCGCTGAGTTACCCGAGCACGGTGATAAGGGTACAGATGCTGCCACAACAAGTGATCATTGATGAGCTGACATACACGCTTTTCTTTCGCATCATAGAGAAATGCCCAGGACTCGTCGGGAGAACCACAGATACCTTATCCTTTATCAGAGATCCAAGAAACAACGAATTCCTAAACCGAGTGTGGTACAAACTGAATTATGTGGTCGCAATCCACGCAGCAGGAAAGTGTAAAAACTGTTCACGTCACAAAAAAGGCCTATGATCTAGAGACTAGAAAATCAGAACGAATGCCGTTTTCACCAGAAGACAGCAGATATGCATACCATATCTTCTTTCACCTCATCAAGAACTTTCCAGAACTTGTGGGTAGACCAAACAATGTTGACATACCCGCATTCCTCAGAGACCAAGTAAAGAACGCACAATTAAACAAGCTCCTGAGAGCCATCATAGCGCAACTGAGAAGTAATTATGTTCATCAACTGCTGAGGAGAGCCTTGTGAAGAGGAGATCCCAATAAACTTTCTGCCGAGGACAGATCGAGAAGAGCAGAAACGAGGATTACGACATCATTGATCCTAGTTATTTTTATTTTTATTCTATTTTTCTTATTATCCTTTTTGTCATCCTTCCGCCATGGAGCAGATCGAGGAGAGAGACACTGTTCTTCAACTTGTCACCGAGAGACCGAGTGAAAGGAGCGGACACAAGAACTTCACCATCTTATTTTCATTTTTCTGCATTTTTCTAATTTTTTCCTATTTTTTCATATGTTCACTTTTATTTTTATTTTTGTTTTTATTTTAACAACATTTTATTTTTGTGTGATTTTTAGCAGTTCCATCTCTTCATTCCTTCGCATTGAGCAAGTTCCAGCATGTCCTCAGGACCAAAGCAAATTCGAGGAGTGCACTGGGACCTCACCTATTATAGATATTCATAATGAATGTGATGTACCAAAGTTCCTAGCCTAACCCTTTTCCATAGTCTAGCACAGGAACTATACGGAGTACCCAGAGACTACCGTCAGCACTCACATGAGGGGGGACATGTGGAGAATCACTCACCACTTTAATAGTAATGAACTCTCGAACTACGAGACCAGGGCAAGAGAAGGAATAAATAACTGACTATGAACTCATTCGAAATGGGGGCCCAGAACAGTAACTTGGTTTTACCCCCAACAGAAGGGCATCCCCACTTCCCTGGAAGAAAATGCTGCAAATTGTTTTTCCAAACGATTATGTGTATATGTATAGTTATTATTATTGTTTTTCTGTCATTAACAATCAGAACTGCTTTCTTTATTGGTGCACGAAGTGTCCCAATCTCAGTGCACCCACCAGATAATGAACGTCTGGGGCCTGCGAAAGAACCCAGACCCTATATAGTCATTCCAGTCCCAAGAAAACCTGATGATAAAAGTAACAAACTAAAATTACATGTAATTAGCAGCAATTCAGACACATTTGAGGTCACAAATGAAGAGAAAAGCTGGAGACAGGGTCAGCACGGAATTAATGAAAATGCTGCACTGACCACTGCACGCACCCACACTCAGGATACACACAGACAAGGGCAAGTGTCAATGGCTACAGGGCCTCCAACGAAGGCAGCAGAGAAGGGGAGATTGCCTACCGAACAATCTGTTCCAGAAAACAGTGTAAGTACCCAGGAGGAGCCAAGTGAAACACTAGAGAGAGAGGGCATAGCAAAATCCCTCACAAGAACAGAAGTAGCCACAAAGGAATTCATAGAGAAAACACAAATGCTGATAGACTATTTGTTCCCCTTCATAGTCAGAGCAAAGAAACTCCACGAGGAGCTGGAACATAGAACTGTAAAGACTATAACGACAAACACGCCAGCTCGAGCACTGCAAACAAACACCAGATCTATGACTCAGCCTCACGTTGAGGAGATGGTGAGCAAATGGCGGCCAGAGAACCATAGTGAAAAACAACAAGAGGAGAGGAAGGGAAACACAAAACATTCTCCTATCACAGCGATGCAGTCGAGGCAGCCTGCTCCACCGAGACACCCAGAGAGGAAAAGCAGCACAGACGCATTTAGAGACATAATCATAGCCAACTACAGAAGAACGCTGAGAATCAAGAGAAGCCCACACGAAGATAACAATAAACTTAATGATTACCTTGACAGCACAACCCATCACGGAAACAACATATGGTACCAGCACATGAAGGAAGTAGGATGAAGACAGACAGAAGGATAATGCTTCATATTTGCTCTCCTGCCATACAGCATGGGAAAATCCAAGATTTTTGTGGCCGTAGAAAATGATGTCCCTACAGCACACTGTATGTCACATGTAGCAATGTTTAACACCAGAGGACAATTTATGGGAAAAGACGCCTCGTTGATATGGGCCAACGAAAAGGATTACCTGGATGAAGATGGCTAGGTCCAGGACATTAAAACAAGAAACCAAGCGCACACCAGAAATCATGTGATCAGGTACGAGAACCCTTTCATCAAAGGATCAGGGATAAGATGGGAAGTTAACCCGAAACTGAACGTTCAAGGGACGACTGCAGAAGAGGCTCAAATCTGGAAGAACAGAGGCCAAATGCAGATCTGGGGGTCAGTGGTCTCCCCAGATGGATGGGAGGACGGAGTAGTAATCTGCCGAGCGTGGTTGGTCCTTGGAGCCTCCAAGGAAGCAACAAAGAATTTGCAGAGGTTATGCAAACTTCTGTGGCCAAAACTGGTAAAACTGCTAACATGGGTCGAAGATAGAGGAGGACCCCTGCAGATAGTGCCACTGGAGAGCCCGAAACTATGTTTCAGAAACAATGGTACAAGGAAGATGGGAGAGAATCAAAACTGCGGACGAATCTTTGAAGCTCCAGGAATGACACAAGGAACCGCAGTTATTATGGACCATTACTGGGCGTGTGGGTCCAAGGCATACATAAGGCTGCCGAAAAACTGGGGAGGCATATGCACACTAGTGAACGTCCACGTTCCTGCGCTAGTGATCCCTAAGAATGACCTGAAGATGGACAGTTTCCCGAAAGCAGATGCTCATCTAAAATGAAGGAGATCTGTGGAACTGGTATCCAGAATGACGAGAGAAAATTACTTTTCTACCAAATCAGAAGAGGCATTCCATGCAATCCCATATGAACACAGGCTGTTCAGCCTCACCTCAACAGTATTCACCACGTTGCTCTTGCCACACATCCAAATTGGAGTGAATGCTAAATGGTTGCAGATAGCCAGATGGGATTTATTGCAGACCATCAATACCACTATAAAAGGATTCAGCGCGATCAAAGAAGAGTTGAGAGCAATCAGACTGATGACCCTCCAAAACAGATATGTGCTTGACATGATCACTGCAATGGATGGAGGTGTTTGTGCAAAAATCAGAGAATCATGTTGCACATTTGTACCATCACACGATGAAGAAAACGGAACCCTAACAGAGGCCATAAGCAGGTTGACAAGCCTGAAAAACCAGATGGTCGATGAAAGTGATAAAGTGGACGATGACAGCTGGTTTGGAGACCTATTTTTGTGGGTCCCACAATGGATGGCAGATATATTCAAGTTTCTGGGAGCTCTACTAGCACTGGTATTGCTAGGATTCTGTGTTATCAAGATAATCATTACACAGTGCCAGAAAACTGCGAAGAAAGCCATAGGGGTGAAAATAATGGTTGATGTCGAGCCAGGGGGAAGCCCAGAGACCTGACTGATGAAGAAATAAGAGACTTTGTGAAAGCCAGCAAATTTGCGCCAGAGGGAACAAAGTTCACATACCCTAAGAAACGAAGAAGGTATGAAGGAAAATGGATTTACTGCAGCTCAAATGGACAATGTCAGCTAATGACATGGAACAAAGATGATCATGTGAAAACAGCAGGACGTTTGCAGGGGGTGATAAAAATATGGACTCCAAAGGCTCACACATTCACACCATCATGTACAAATGCTGAAGGCGATGAGCATGATACCGAAGAATCAAAAGAAATGAATACAGAGGAGGGTGCAGAAGTGGTCGATGAACCGACCAGAGGGGGGAGTGTAGAGGAGGTCCCAGACATGGCCTGCACCCCTTCCCCTCTTTTCGAGGTACCAGGAGTGCACTCGCCAAGGTATGTGACGTATGAAGAACAAATGAACCTACAAAGAGCTGCACTGGGACTCTGCCCAGTATACATCAGAAGATCCATACTGGTAGAAGCACCCATAACCAGACAACCCTGGGCAGCACGGTACCCTATCAGACAGCCATACCAGCCGCTGATATGAAATGAGGAGTACCTACACACGGTCCACAAAGAGACCCCAAAAGCCTTAATGGACGGCCAGTGGAAATGACTCAAGGGCCTGAACAGACTCATGAATGAACAAAAGCGGCTATCGAAGACAAGCACGCCAGTGCGAGTAACTACGAAATTAAATGTAATGGACACAGAGAAGAGACAATGTTAAAACGTGAGGAAACGGTGCTACGTGGCAAGATGGAAGCAACCGACCTTTTAAACGTGTGTAAATAGGCTTGAAACGCAAGATGCTAAGAAATCGATACTGCTTGCAATGCTTAGTAGAAGATAGAGCGGCAAGCGCCAACCATATAGCCACCTCAATAAGGCACATTATACAAGTGCGACTCCATTTTGTAAAAGCAGAAATGTACCCAGGTGGCCAGGGGTCTGACAGGCCAAGTTTCGTAAAACAGCCAAACGCAAGTGAAGGAGAGGAATTGAAACTCAACAAAGAGCGCTCATGCCTAGGAAATCGAGGTCAACCATAGAAGGGGAGGAGAGCGTCAGCTAACAAGACTCCAACTTCAGAGCACACCAGCCTGCCTCATGAAGGTCAAGATAAGGGGGCCCATGCAGGTGGCTGCCGTGCCCCAGTGCGTTGGAGGCGCGGCCCACCCAGGGGCATACCGACCTCCAGAGGAACCAACTAGAACCACCAGGAGCTTCTGGCCACCCGTGTGCAGTGCTGGTACTGGAGGCCACATATATTGGGGTTCCCTGCCCCCCCACACAAGGCAATCTCCAATAACACTGGGAGGCCACGGAAAATGCGGGGCGAGCAAGGACACGAATAGAAGGGCCATCTTCCTCCCCTTAGAACTACTGCCATCGAACCAAGTAGCAGACGGTGGGGTGACTCACTGCTAGGCAAGACGAATCGCTGGAGCCAGAGTTCGCTACACCCCCCTTGCCTCACTCAAGTGGACACTGGGCTTCCGAAAGGGAGGTGCAGTGGGAAAACAACATACATGACTCGATCAGGTGCGTGAATCCTCCCTGGACGGGCCATTAATGCCTGCAGTACAGAGCGGATAAACCACCACTGCCGCAAACACGAAACAGACACCAGGGCCTAGGACCTACCATCACTTGACGCCCGGTGGTACAAAAAGCACTACTTTGTTAGACTCCCTCCTCCCCTCCACCATGGAAAGAGGCGGCTCCATAACCCTACCACAGAGCCACCAACTGCATACCGAGCTGGGAAATAAGCCTGGGCAGACTACTACTCGAACAATCGGACAAGGCTTTGGACACAAGGGCACGCCCGCAGGGTCTAGCGGCAACTATGGGGAAGGACAAAGCTAGGAGGCCCACTGGGCAAAACAGGATCGATCAGTACATGATCCCCCCATCACAATCCCCCGAACCTCAACCGTCACCTTCTGAAGAGGGGAACCTTGCGCCCGTGCTCTTTCTAAGGGACGTCATGGCAGCTATAGCGGACTCCCGCTCATCGATGGAACTGAAGATGGACGGAATAAGCTTCGACGTATCCCTCCTCTGACACGACTTGCAAAAGCTAGCAGCAGGAACTGGAGAGGCGGAACAGCGAATCTCCAACACGGAAGATGGGCTGCACGCTGTGCAACAACAACTTCAAGGAGTCTCCGCCAAACTCAAGATCCTGGAGGCTAGGGTTGAGGAGGGAGAGGGCAGATCCAGGCACAATAACATTCGGATCCTTGGCATTCCCGAGAAAGCCGAAGGCCCTTGCATGGAACTCTTCCTGGAGCAGTGGCTCATAGATCTGTTCGACCAGCAATCCTTCTCTAAATTCTTCTCTATAGAAAGGGCACATCGAATGCCCACAGGCAGACCTGTGCCTGGTGCTCCCCCACGAACGGTGATAGCAAAGCTGTTAAATTATCAGGACCTTGACGCCCTGTTGCACCTTGCACGAACCAAAGGGACGATCACCTTCAATGGCTCTAAGATAGCCTTCTTCCCAGATTACACGAGGGAGGTGCAGAAGGCAAGGCAATCCTTTGAAAAGCTAAAAGGACAACTTCAAGCGCTAGGAGTCAAATATGGCCTGCTTTTCCCTGCTCAATTGAAAATCTATCATAAAGGCACAACGGGCCATTTTAACGATCCTAAGGAAGCCTGGCGATGGGCAGAGCAGCACATTGAGGGGGACTGGTCGACATCTCAAACCAACAGGGGCAGAAACCCCAGACCACCAGCAGACCACTGTCCGGAGCCGGACCAGCCCTCCCCACCGAACTGGCTGGCGGAAGACGGGGACTGACTTCGGCTAGCTACCCACCGAAGAACCAGATTTCAAGGGCAGGTGCAGATCTGAACTGAAAATGTGAACTGTGCAGAGCTGTGCCACAGAAACTTAAGTAAGGCGTTTTATACTCTTTATAATGCGGCCAGCGGTGGCGTACCATCATCGCACTTCTGGAAAAGATCTGCCCCCCCCCCCCCCCCCCGGTTTCTTTAGTTCCAACTAGATCACGACAACTTCCTCAGTTTATCATAATTGGGAACAGTTTAAGCTGACACCCTACTTGGTTTGAGTGTCAGCGATGTTGGGGCGACAGGTACTTCGTGTTGGGGTGGAGTATAGGGAGGGGGAGGGAAGGGATAGGTATGAAGAGATTTTTTATGATGTTTTGTTGGATTGGGACTATAGCATGTTCAGACAATCTCGCAATCACAACCCTGTGCATATTACACCCTAATGCACCATTTATCGGGGCTCTACTCCCGCAAGACGTACCAACGGGAGGCAGCTCTCCCACCTAACACATCCTTCACGCCCTCCAACATGAGTTTTAGATGGCACAAGCACAAATCCAGTCGCCATCGGCTGACCGCCCCAGATCCCTCAAACTGGTCACCTGGAATGTGAATGGAATGGGCTCTGGAATTAAGAGACACCTGATTAGACAACTGTTGAATAGACACTCCCCTGATGTGGCCTTGCTATCTGAAACACACCTAGCGGGTACACACTGCACCCTCTTCCAGAGAACCAACTACCGGGCCGCATTCCATGCAGGATACACAATGGGATCCAGGGGCACCCTTATCCTTATTCACAAAAGACTCCCGTTCTCCCTACAGGTTGTAGAACAGGACCCTCGCGGCCGCTATGTCTCTATCCTAGGAACGCTCTGGGGGAAACATTGGCCATTGTGTCGGTATACTCCCCACTGGGATTGGGCAAGGAATTACTGGATGACCTGACCACCCTTATGGGGAAATACCAGCCAGATCGATGGATACTGGGGGGAGAATTTAATAATGTTATGTGCACTACCACAGATCGTACCCACCTCAGAGGGCGCAATCCGGATACCCCCACGAGGCTGTCGAACTTTGTATCCGCCCTGGGCCTTTGTGACTTGTGGCGGGAACTACACCCCAGAGACAAGGGCTATTCGTTCCACTTGGGAGTCCACGGCTCCCTCTCCAGACTCGATTACCTCTTCCTCCCGAACACAGACCTACATAAGGCAACATCCGTGGAATTCCTCCCTGTGGAATCTCGGACCACTCGCCCCTAATAATGGAAATGCGAATGCAAGGCACGTCCCCTCCTAGAACATGGAGACTGAATAACTACCACCTAGGGTTCCCCGAACTGATTGATTGCCTCACGGAAGTCTCCGATGAATATTTTGATATAAATGAACCGGCTGTAGACAACCCAGTAACTGTATGGGAGGCTTATAAAACAGTGCTGCAGGGAGAAATAATCTCCTGGATAGCGAATAAAAAGAGGGAGAGACTCCAAAAAATAATAGAGGCAGAGGGGGAGATGGTCCAGTCTGAAAATATGCATATTCTTGACCCTACCCCGCAGACCCAAAGATCCCTTAGGCTGGCCACTGAACGCCTTAGAAACATCATGCTGGACAACGCCAAACAAGTCCACTGGGATTCCAGAGCGAGAATATACGAGCTGGGGGATAAAGCAGGCAAAATGTTGGCCTGGCTTGAAAGGAGGGATGAGGGACGACGCTATGTCCGGGAAATCATTACTCCGGGAAATGAGAGGTATCAGGCGGATGCTGAAATAGCAGAGGCCTTCGCCCAATTCTATGCAGAACAGTATCGAGCCCCGATATCGCCATTTGACCCGACTCTGCTAGATGATATAGCACTCCCATCACTGACGGCACAGCAGCGTGCAGACTTGGACTCCGATCTCTCTGAATCCGAAATAGCCAAAGCCCTAGCGCAACTCCAAACAGGGAAAACACCAGGCCCTAATGGATTCCCAGCCGAAACCTGGCAAAAGCTTGGAGGGAACAAAATAGCAACCCCCCTCTACAAAATGCTCCTTGGTTCCCGTGAACGAGGCACCCTCCCACCAGACCTATGTAAAGCTACCATTGTGGTCATTCCCAAACCTAATAAACCCCCGGAGAGGTGCGCCTCTTACAGGCCTATCTCACTAATTAATAGTGAAGCTAAGGTCCTCGCCAAGCTCTTAGCCAACTGACTGCAGCCGATAGCCCATACCCTGATCCACCCGGATCAATGCGGCTTTATGCCACACAAGTCAACCCGAATGAATCTGCGTCGGCTCTATTTGGTTTTAGAATGAGCCCCAGTCATCGATACCCCGCTCGCCCTATTGGCAATTGATTTCGAAAAGACCTTCCACTCGGTCAGGTGGGA
This sequence comes from Ambystoma mexicanum, assembly GCF_040938575.1. Classification (NCBI taxonomy): domain Eukaryota; kingdom Metazoa; phylum Chordata; class Amphibia; order Caudata; family Ambystomatidae; genus Ambystoma; species Ambystoma mexicanum. The sequence goes on along the minus strand of NC_090941.1, from coordinate 577,554,073 downwards.
CAGCCTTTGGGAAATCATGAGACGCATGGGGTTTGCCGATGGCTTCTTGGGATGGGTAAAATTACTCTATACGAACATCGAAGCGGTGGTTAGGGCGAATGGCTGGCCCTCCCGGTCCTTCCCGTTGGGAAAGGGCACGAGACAGGGTTGCCCCCTCTCTCCCCTTCTCTTTGCCCTTGCAATTGAGCCTCTAGCCCTCTGGCTCCGTCACAATGCAGCCTGGACAGGATTCAGATGGCCTGAAGGGCATGAGGACCAAACATCCTTGTACGCAGATAACCTCCTAATATATCTAGGGGACCCAGCCAGGTCCTGCCCTATTGTGACACAAATGCTTACCCGTTTCGGTGAATTTAACGGGCTCAAAATTAATTGGGTAAAATCCGTTCTCTTCCTGGTGAAGGGGGGTACACTGGTCAATCTCCAGGAATGCCCCTATCGAGTGGAACAACAGGGCTTTCGATACTTAGGGATCTGGGTGTCAACAGATCTCACTAATTATGCAACACACAATATTCAACCGGTACTTGACCGCTTTGTCAGTGCTGTCCACCACTGGAAGCTTCTCCCCCTCACATCCATGGGCAGAGCCGCACTCTTTAAGATGATGACTCTCCCAAGGTTTCTCTATGTCTTACAGAATGCTCCACTAAAGATCCCAGACTCCGACTTTGACCGGGTGGAAACCCTCCTCCGGGAACTCATATGGGGTGGAGGCCAACCAAGGATAGCGCTAACTACGCTCCAAAGATCGATCTGGGAGGGCGGGATAGGGGTGCCCCACTTCCAAACGTATTACTGGGCATCACAACTTGCAGTGGTCAATGACTTGCTTCACGGAGACAGGGAACTCCCCCACATTAGGGCTGAAATCGCTGCTATAGATGACACCGGCCGACTAGACTTACTATATCAAACCCTCCCGAGATCCCCCCCACCATCGACCACGACTCACATTATTACTGTTTGGAAGCAAGCGCACGGCTTCATGGGGTGGAAAAATCACGGCACAACCCCTATGGGGAAATGACAATCTGTCCGAGATTAAGAAGCTTGAACCATGGCCTCGATGGGTTGGGGCCGGGATTCTGAGAGTTGCAGATATTCTTGATAGAGGGGACCTAGCCTCGTTTGAAGTCCTGCAACAAAACTTCCAACTCCCGGGCACCGAGCAATGCCACTATGTACAACTGGCCCACGCCCTATGAGACCACATACCGGTAAATGACAGCATCCCAGACTACACACCAATAACGCAATATGTTGCCAGCTTTCATCCCCACCAAGTGTACCTCCATCCTATATAACGCTATCACACCCTTTGCTACACCTGAACTGACGTGCTTGAGGGCTAAATGGGAGGCGGATGTGGGGGAAATAGACCCAGAAGACTGGATCCAAGCATTAATGCATCCAAGGGATGTTGCCATCTCCTCTAGGCTTCGGCTGGTACAATTAAAAATCTTGCATAGAGTCTACTACCCCAGAACGATATTATACAGGTGGAAGAGGACCCCGAACCCAAACTGTCTCCGGTGCGGGTAGGAAGAGGGGACCTTTTTTCATATTCTATGGGCATGCCCCCGAATCTACACCTTCTGGAACGAATGCTGTAATGAACTAAACAAGATCCTTACCTGTCATTTACCACTGGACACAAAGATTCTCATCCTGGGTGTTCCGGATGCGATTGCTCTTAACAAATGGGAAAGACTGCTCTTGAACACAGCCGCGGGGCTGATGAAGCGCAATATAGCGCAAAAATGGGGGGCCCCGGAGTCCCCAACGATGGAGCAATGGGCAACGGACATGGGCATATGTGCAATGATAGAGCATAGAATATACAATGCAAGAGGCTGTCCTGTAAAAGCGGACAAAATATGGGGTAGGTGGGAAGAGGAAGGACTCTAGAACCCACGAGACGCTGCAGGGGTGATGCTGCTTAAATGCATTAAAGGATCGAGGAAGGTTCTGGGTGATTGGTAACGAATATGCTACTGTTGATTTTTGGAAATATGCTAGTTCCTACAAGTTGTTGTTGTTTTTGTTCACGATGTAAAACAATAAAAAATGTTTTATCAAAAATAAAATTGGAGCCATATACCTCTCTTTTTATCTACTGATGCCAAACTATCAAAAGCTCATGGCAGAGCTATATCCCATGGATGATGCATATTGGTGGGTCCGGGAAATGGTCAGAGGCAACACTGATTTGCCTTGACTCTGGCAATATATCTACGGACCATTAAACAATCTCGTAGAACAAGCCTACTCCCACCCCAGCCTTGCCTGTCTTTGCACACTCATACACCAGCTAAACCTCCACCCCAGCCACCTCCCTAGATCAGACATTTGCCTTTTTCCATATTAATTGCCTCATCCCATCTGTTATTGAGTTCTCCCATTCCCTCCTTTTGCCAGACTCATTCTTTCATCCATTTTGTTCATTTTGTTTTTGTTCTTTTTCTTTTTATGTTTTCGTACAATCCTTTTCCTAAGCGACACCTATTATATTTTTGTATTATCCACCTTATCATTCCTTTTATGCTTACACCAAAAGGGCACCTTCCCACTGCATTCCTTTCCACTGCTCAATGTTCACCCTTTTTCACCTCACAGCCTTAGGGGACTCTCCCCATTTTAACATGTGGCCTAGCATTGTCTCTGTCTCGTTCCCATGAAGAGGAACTTGCTCAATTTTTGCAGAAATCATCCTTCCCCATTCAACTCTCTCTCTCTCCCCCACCATGTATGATGATGGCTGCATTCCTGAGCTCTTAATGCTCACACCAGCAACAGGAGATGGACGCTGGCGGTTAGGCTCTTATTTGGTCACCACCCACACACTTATGGCAGGAGACATCTTTACCATTCCACCTGCAGTTCAGATTTTGGCTTTTCACTTCACTGAAGCTCAATACTTAGTAAACCATTTCTGTTTACTGTCCTCCATAATAGCTCTGTCTATTTTTAATGGGTCTATGCCGTGTGTGAGTATATGCAAATGGGTGAACTATGGAGATGGGCGGAGCCTATACATTGGCCCAGAGACCTTTATACGGATAGCCTTAGATCGTTTTATGTATGTAGGAGTTTGGCATTGCATAACTGTTTTATCCCGTGAAAGTGAGACTGCGAGTACCAAAAGTGCAAATAGATGACAAATAAGGGCAGTCTGTCTGGTGAAAGTTCATCGGCAAAAGTGGGGACGTATAGCTCTCTTTTTACCTAGTGACGCCAAACAACTAAAAGCTCACAGCAATGCTATATCTCATGGGTGTCACATATTGGTTGGACTGTGAGATGGTCATTGGCAAGACCGATTTGTGTTAAACTGGCAATCCATGTAAGGACCGTTAAACAATCTCATAGAGCAAGCCTACTCCCGCCCCAGCCTTGTCTGGCTTTGCACACTCATTAGACCAGGTAAACCTCCACCCCAGCCACCTCCCTAGATCAGACCTTTTGCCTTTTTTCCATATTAATTGCTTCATCCAATCTGTTATTGAGCTCTCACATTTTATCCCTTTGCCAGACTCATTCTTTGATACATTTCTTTTAATTTTTTTCCGTTCTCTTTCTCTTTCATGTTTTTTTTACACTTATGGTAGGAGACATGTGTACCATTCCACAAGCAGTTTAGATTTTGGCCTTTCACTTACACCGCAACTCAATACTCAGATTAAACATTTCTGTTTACTCTCCTCTATAATTATTTTTAATGGGTGTATATAGTGCATGCATGTATGTAAATGGCTGGACTGTGGAGATGGGTGGAGCCTCTACGTTGGCCCACCGGGACCTTTATTCTGCCTTAGATGTTTGTATACACACAGAGAAGATATTAGAACATTATATTCCATAGTCACCAACTTTTGGCTCTTCAGAGATGTTGGTCTACAACGCCAATGATCCTGCTCCATTGACCATGTTGACGAGAACTAATGGGGGTGCTATTCCAAAGTAGCTGCAGAGCTAAACACTACAGGATTGGTGTTAGGAATTGGGGATTGACCCCTATTGGCTGGACTATTTTATTAGCTTTTCCCTACAGCGTATCTGCATCCAGATGCATTGTAATCATTGCCTGTCCCTCAACCAATTTCCCAATAAAGACTATTCAGTATCTTTGCACCCCTAAATTATGCTTAAACTGTGAGAAAAGATGTGATTTGGTTCTACAGATAAATGACGTGCAGGCAGGGAATGTGTCTTAAGTATTAGGGATGTCTAGATTCTTATAGTTTCTGAAAGTCCCACCTCTGAAATGGGTAGCAGGCGTGGCCCTTTGCATTGTGTAGCTGCAACCCTTTGTGAACTGATCCAATTGTCTCAGTACTCAATTAGGAGACATGGGCATGTTCCTTTCCCCACCCCGACGTAAAGTGTGCTTGTCTCAGTACAAGACGATATGTCCAGACTAGTCGATTCAGGTGGAGTAGGGGCCCTGATCCTGCTGGATCTGTCTGCTGCATTTGATACGGTGGACCATCCTATCCTTCTATCACGTCTTGCACAGATTGGGATCTCTGGCCCTGTCCTTGCTTTGTTTACTTCCTTTCTTTCAGACAGCACTCAGACTCTCGCTATGCCTCCTTTCCTTTCTGCCTCTTGTGTTCTTACCTGTGGTGTCCCTCTCTCCCCGATTCTGTTCAACATTTATATTTGGGCACTGGTCTGCCTTATTCGTTCTTATGGACTTAATTGCTTTTCCTACGCTGATGACTCCCAAATCCTGATCCGGCTTAATCAGGATCAAACTGTGGTCTCATCGTGTCTTCATGACTGCCTTAAAGCAGTTGGTGCCTGGATGGACCAAAACTGGATCAAGCTCAATGGCGATAAAATGGAAGTGATGTTAGTGGGCTGCCCCCCCCCCAACCTCTCACTATGGACACCCGCCTTTTGGCCCACATCGTTGGGTCCATTGCCTAGTCCAGTCAACAAAGTGAAGAACCTGGGGGATATTCTTTCTGCCTCCCTCTCCATGTCAAATCAGGTTACAGCTGTCTGTCAGTCCGCCCACCACCAGATCAGGGTTCAAAAGAGGGTCCTGCCTATGATTCCGGAAGCCATGCGTCCCTCCGTGGTGGCTGCGCTGGTCCTCTCACGGCTGGACTACTGCAACTCCCTGCACCTATCTCAACCGATTGGCCTGTTCCAACGGCTCCAATGTATGCAGAACCTGGCAGCCAGATTAGCTCCTGGCTCCCCCTATGGTGCACATATTTCACCTGTGCTTCGTCGACTCCATTGGCTTCCTGTGGCGCAGTGAGTTAAGTTTAAGTCATTATGTATTGTCCATCGGGCAATCCATGGCTAATCCATGGTTTAGGAGCTGAATTCCTCCAATCCAAATTCTCTCGCTATATTCCGGAATGTAATCTTCGCTCTTCGACCACCAACCTACTTACGGTCCCCAGGTTTAACCGGGAAAGACTTGGCAGCAGAGCCTTTTCCATTGCCTCGGCCAAGCTTTGGAACACTCTCCCACTTTCACTCAAATCTACCTCCAACCATTTGGCTTTCGGGAAAGCTTTGAAAACCACTCTGTTCTAGCTTCCTGACTCTCTACTGATCCGCTCTAGCTTGCAGCTTCCTCACCAGCGCCATGATGCCTTTGGGTGACCGTGCGCTTTATAAATCTAGGTAACATAACATCCCACATAGGCTCACTGCTTCCTTGCATACTCTGCAATGACAATCTTCTACAAAGCTGGCCATAAAACTCTCCCAGACTCCCAAACAAACCTCCATTGCATGTGTATTTTCTTCATTTTTAGTTTCGGTTATAAGGTGGCTCTGTAGCGCCACTTATAAGCCAACAGTAATGCTTTGGAGTACAGCTAGGGAGAGATGGCATAGGAGGAGAGACACTATTTTATGTAGGTGTTTGGTTTTTTACCCACCCACCTCCTGCCCCATCCCCGCCCAAAACACACCCTCCTTGCATCTCATTTGAGCTATCTTTAGCAAACCCTAAATTCAAACGTTGCACTCGAAGTGCCTGTCAGTGATTTTTCAAAGCAGTCTTCTGAGAGTTAATGGTTTAATTGGTGCTGTAAACGCACTATCAGAGTGATACAAATGTTTTAGCCAGGTCTACTTTCAGCCACTTCATTTATAAGCAATATTCGTGTCCTTCACTGAAGCAAAGCCAACCGTTTTGACTTGTGTATAGGTGTTAGGCATTTGCCAGGCACTACTACCGTGTGCCCAGGTACGTGCCCCATTTTCAAGTTGCATTAATGGCCAGTTAGTACCCTTACGGCAATGTCTGGCAAACACCTTCCCTGTGCCAATGCTGGTTTCTCACTGAAGCTGGTGTGCACTCATTTGCCCTCTCGGCATTTAGGATGGACAATCATTTATGGACAATTACATTGAGTAGACAGCACGAGTGAAATCTAAATATAAATATGCCAAATGAGTGAAGGAAGTTAACAGCAACCTTAGGACAGAGCCCTTACGCCGCCGCCATTGGATGTGCTCTGGTCTGAATTCGTGTGTGTATCATTTATAACGAGACCTTCAGAAGTGCCTGCGACCTGAGGACAATTTAAGTAGCAAATGAGGATTATTATGTTCCCCCCACCCCAGCAGCCGGACTCTTCTGCAGCTGCTGAAAGCTGTTTCTCCACTTAAAAAGAAATTACATTGGCCTCTTGGTTGTTCTGATGATTACAATTGAATCTGCAGCACCCAGGCGATCATAAGCCCTTTCTCTGCCAGCAGCCGGGGGCTACCAAGGTGCCCATTGATTCTTGTGCAGAATGAAAGGTTTACACATGAGGATAATTTTTTCTAAAAATAAAAAAATAAAGAAAATCTATTTAACCTTCCCTACGATTCCTCTGTACGAGAAAACCCATTGCAGCTGTCACTGAACCCAGCAACTCTAAACGTTCCTAACCACAATTACACGGTTCTTAGAAAACGTTCAACTAATGGCAGAGTTCCTGGGGTGGACAGCAACAAGAGTATCAGAGGGAGACACAACAAGCAGCATCGTTTTCTGTAGAATCGAGATTTTTAGGGAAACAGAAATACGCTGTTTAGGCCTCGAGTCCGGCCAATGGGCAGGGGGTGTCCAATTCCCGGAGCCCTGAGCCTGCCCCCTGTCCCTGTTATCAGTGTGGTACTAGGCTAAAGCACGGGATGTGCTTCCAGCCCTTACCGGCCAGTGCATGGCGCAGATAGCTATGGGAAAAAGAGTAGGAAATGCAGCTCTCGTGATTGCTCTTACCAGGGGCGTTGCTAGGGGGGGCTAAGGGGGCTATAGCCCCTGATCTTTTGGTTGTAGCCCCGGATAGAATCTCTGGAGCTACAGCCAAAAGGCTAGCTAGCCCCCAGTCCCAACAGTTCCGACATCAGCTTAGCCCCGGGTCTTTTCCAGACCTAGCAACTCCCCTGGCTCTTACCTCTCAAGTGCGTGGAGTTTAGTCTACCAAAAAATGGCGTGTTTTTCAACTCATTCACAGCGTTGCTCTCGTTCGTGACCCCCCCTACGAAACACGGGGTACAACATATGGAGAATGGCGCTATACAAGGCCACTTACATTAAATTACATCAAAGCTAGTGCTTGGAAGTAGCTTCCTGCCGTGTGTGGCGCTGTACAAAATTACAAACATGAATAAATATATAATTCTAGTCTCCTGTCCAAAACACGATTGGGACCTGTAGTGGAGCGTGCGTTTCCTCATTTACAAGGTGGAGTGCGAAGGAGAGGGTAAAAAGTTGCCATACACACTTGCACGCTGCCTTTTAGCCCCTGCCATGCAATTGATTCCTAGTGGATCCACCAGCTTTTTGCTCGTGTAAAAAGCAGGCGGCCTCCATAGGAATCCACAGCATTTGCACCGGCATGAAAATCCATGCCCGCCTAAATGCTGTAGTCTTTGTATGGCGGAGAGGGTGGGGTGGCGGAATTCTTCCGCCCCTCCTCTCTGCCATACAAATCAGTGAAAATGAGCCGTGACATCCCGAAATGCGTAAAAAGCCTTACGCACGGCGTTTACGCATTTTGTTTACATTTGGGCTCACTAAATATGAGCTCCCTAGTATGATAATTTCACAGAAAATGCCTCTTTAAAGAGAGACATCACTGCAATTCTACTCACACCCTCATTCCGTTCTCTGTTGTGTCAGATGGACTATTTCTATGCTATTCGGCCAGCGCATTTAAAACATGTAGGTTTTTTTGCACCAAAGTCTCTGCTTGTATGTAGCGACTGCTCACACAGGAGACATTATAGTCCATGTGGCCCATTGCACTCCAACTCTGTGTCTCAAACTCCTGGGCAAGTATGGCAAGTAGATCAATTGCAAAACACTATCTGCCCACTGCTACCCTGCCGCAGTCTTCCAGGTAATTTGCTTGTAACTCCAGTTCCCTCCGGTTTTGCCAACAGAGTTCTGCAGCCATTGTTGCCAGTGTGCATACCCAACGGGTGCCCAGTGCCAATTCTCCCATCCACCACCCGCATGTGCCTGACTCCTTTGTATATTTACAGCCACCTCCCACCTTCCCATAGCAACTGAATTCCACAAGTAGTATTTATTTGTTTGTTTGTTTTCTTTCTTATTAAGCGCCAAATGCCCATTGGCCTCAGGGCGCACAGTATGGCTGGGAGAACCAGGAAGAGAGCATTCTCCAAGGAGGAAATGATCATCCTGATGCCTGGCACTGTGAAGTAGGAGCCAAGTTGCTTCAGCTTGCTAATGACTTACAACCCCAAACCACACATCAAGACCAGACTGTGGAAGGACATCCTCGCCCATGTCAAAGCAGTGGTTGTGCATCCCAGCAACTGAGATAACCTGAAAAATGGTAAACCATCCGAAGATCCCTACTCACTGCAAGGATACTGAACATCACCGCGAGTCCCTCACCCTAGGTTGAAGCTCACCACCCCGAATTATGAGATGGGAAGGCACTTAATATCATCAAACCAGTGTCCCTGGAGAAAGCAGAGGTCTTGTCAATGGGGGACTATGCGACTGCTAAATGACGTATCCTGCTAAACTATATGAAAGCCTGTTTTTAAGTGGTGGAACATTGCCTGGATTTAGGGGCCAAAAAGGGCTGGATGATGAGCTACTATGTTTATTTATGTTCCCGTTGGTTTTATGTTGCGCACCATGAAGGTGAGTTCTTTTGGTATTTGTAGGCCAAATAGATTATCTATCTATCATCTGTCTACCTATCCATTTCTGTACACAGTACACTATGCATGTCCGCTAACATCTGTAAAATGCATGTTCACATGCAAGTAGAGGGAGGTAGACTGACACTCTGCTCCATCTTAAAGGTGTAATGCAGGACGAGGTGGAATGCAGGACACAGCTGTAGTGCTAGTGGAGGAAGAACCTGGCTATTCCAAGCATCCGTCTGCAACAGAGGACGTAACCTCCCAAATCTGTATTCCCCACCTCGCAGTGCCACAAATCCACACCACCGCTGAGCCTCATACACGCAGCGCAGAGACTCTTACCAGGGATGTACCCCAAGTTTAAGCATGGAGGAGTAGGGCACATGCTTCTATGACACTAGGCTGAAGGGCCATAAGCTAGAGTACCCGGTGAATGATCAGTAGACAGGTGGGGAAGACCAACCCACCACTGCTTCCCACACACCTATCAGATCTTTAGCTGCCACAAGCATGGCCAGGTGTCCAACCTTACAAAGGAAGTGCCCGCTCCTGACATGGGGCAAGTTTGGACTTCGTAAGTTCAAATCCAGGAGGGCTGATTAAACCCTCCATCCGAGGTTGATACATGAAATACCAATAAATTGGGTAAGACTAGCCGCTATTGTTACAGCTTTTGGAAGAGGGAGGATTCCAGCACTAAGCACTACATGAAAAAAAAAACATGAAAAACATGTAAACCTGATGTCACAGTCATGGCCCTGGAGACTCTGCAGCGTCAATTTGTGGAAAACAGAATTGAGCAAGTGAGGGCTGTCTGGAAAGCTGTCCAGGTGTTCCTGCACATGGACTAGTGTTTGAAGGCAGCCGCTTCAGCAAAGGAGAAAATGTTGGAGGACGTCCCTGAGGCATGCCGGGAGGCAGCTGAGGGGAGGATGGCGGCTGCAGACCATGAAAGAGGCACCAGCGGCTTTGGCAGGGACAGACTTTGAACTTCGACATGGCCTTCATGACTCCTGGCTAACCCTAAAACGTGCCTAATCTCAGAATGCGGCTTTTGTCTCACGCGTTGCCTCAGTGACTGGGGCCCTCAAGCACCAGGAGCAGTCGTGTTCCCTTATGTCTGTGCATTGCAGGACAGAAAGCACCAGCACTATTAACCAAAGAGACCCACTGTTGGCAGCCAGTCACATGAGAAAGTCCGCCGAATGGGATGCATTTTCCCCTTGTTAGGGAGAATTTTCATAAATGGCTGATTTCCCTTACCTAAAGAGTCCCCCAGCAGCTTTGCTGGATTTCTAGGATTTATTTTTTTCACCTGGTAAGAGTGTGAGCCTTTTTCCCACTTTTACATGTGTTTTGCTGTGTGTATTTTTACTGTTTGTGTGATCTTGGGCACTGGAGCCTCACCTACTCCATGTGCACCACTTTTTGTGTGTGTTACACAGCACCTTCAGTGCAGTGACACAGCGTTGTCTTTGAGACTTCCTACTGACTCAATTTTTCTGGGGCTGACTCCTGTCCCCCAGAAACATGTAAAGTTGCCATTATCTTTATATAGTCACTTTAAACCACAGACCGAGTACACCCCATCGTACATGGAGTATTGGAAAGGGCTAACTCTTATCCCTTTTTGTCTGTGCCTCTTGGAGCCTTGTATCGCTCCCCTAACATTAAGACTTGGCCGGTGCCAGTGGTAACTACCCTAACTTTCCTACCGTGATTATATTATATAAACGTGGTATTGTTTAGGCTATCATAGTAGCCTTCAACATAAACCCGCTTGACCAAATACATTTTATTTTGGCTCCGGCTGGGTTTTTTCGCCATTTCTTTTTGTTAAAGTCTTTCTCGTGTTTTACTCTGCGCGCCAAACCGGGGATGATTCCTTTGTTCGCTGTCTTTTCGCGGGCTTCTGCACAGAAGCCCTCCTTAAGGCGCCTGATAGTCTAGAGGGGCAGGATGTGAGGGAGGGATCTTCGGACCCCTGCCAAGACTCTTGTCTGATTGGCTAAGGGGACTGGCCTTGCCAGGCCAGCCACCCTGCTGTGTGATTGACAGCCAGGCTGTATGAATGGGGGAAAACTGCATAAAAAGCAGGTCTGTGGGACTGGAAGAGCAGAGTCGCCACTGGAACGAAAGAACCAAGGAGGAACTGGAAGAAGAGGACCCCTACCACGACTGAACCGCCCAGTGAAGCCCTGCTGCAGGTCCGAATCTCCAAATCCGACGACAGAGAAGATTTTCCAGGAAACTTCTTCCCTTGAGCTGATGGGACCAACCGGTTCGCCCAAACTGCAAGCCAGGACTCCTCCTCTGGTCAAATTTGCTGTACAGAGCTACAGTGGGCCGGATAGCAGGAAGGTCGGACCCTGCTTGGGTTTTAAGGAGCGCACATTTTATTCGTTGTTTTGCTCTGCTGCTGGTTTCTTCCCTGGGTGGTGCAGGACCCTCCAGTCTTCCTACTTCGTGTCAGTCCGACAGTCGCTTCAGGAACCGTGAGCCTTCAGAAACCACCAGGAACGTCCGCCTCAGCTCCCTCTCTGTTTTAAGGTACTGTGCAAATCCGGTTGTCCGTTTCGGTCAGCCGCAGTAAAAATGTTTCAAATCTTTCTCCAATCCGAGGGCTTGTTCTTCTCTTCGAACTAACTTTTCTACCAACCAACCTCGTCCGGAATCTGTGCCACAAACTTTACCGCAAACTACCTTGAACTGTGTGATCTTGAGCAAAAGACTTTTGTCCTATTGACTTTGGCCCTAAGCCTTTTCTATCTGATCTCCTCACTGTAGTCTCTCTTGTTCCATTGCCCTGATTACTTACCTGTTGGTTTTGCCTAATTTCTAATAACTTTGTCTTTCCCTCCCTTTTAAATTGCTGGAGGGCCATTTTGCTCCCACTTCATTTGTGAGCTTAACTTGTCTGGAATTTAGGGGAAGTGGTGTGGTGTATTTATGATTATGATTGTTTGACTTGCTTAGAAAGGTGAACTGTTATACAACTGATAAGTAAATAAATATATATTCTTTTACTTAGAAACCTTGAGTCAGTGTTTGCCTGATTCATAGTAATTGCTGTCCTTTGTGTAACTATTTGTACTGCTCACTTGCTTTTGAGATAAGTCTGGCTGCTACGCTACTGCTACCACTATAACTGTGTAGTATGGTTTATAGTGACATTTTCGAATTAAATAATTTCGAATGCATTAATTTCAAATGAAAAATGTCGAAAAAAAATGTAGAATTTATTATTATTTTTTTTTTAATGGGGGGTTGCCCCCAACCCCCTTTTTTAAATAACCCTTTTTAACTAGCCAAACCCCCAAAAAACATATAAAATTATAAAAAATATTCGAAAAATAAATGTTCGACATTTTTTTCCCCAAAATGAATGCATTCAAAATTATTCATTCGATATTTTAACTGGACACCGTGTAGTACAGGCTTGTACCAAAGGTGAAATTGTACTGTCACTTGTAGTCTTAATTGTTTGTAGTGTTCCCAAAGGGTACTGCATATAATTCTGCCTAACACTTCCCTTCCTCTCAGTGAAGCAGAATTAGGGGACTATCTTTTCTGATCAGGGAAGGCATAACATCGGATTTTTATTCAGAATGTTAGGGCTATGTATTGTATAAAAGGGATGCAGAGGATTTTTGCATTTGTACACACTCAAAGTTTTGATGAGCTTTAGAAATAGAATGTAGAGAAATGGGCAAGTTAAAGATTTAAACAAATGTAATAAAGTAAAGGCATTCTGCCTTGCATCTGATCAGAGTTCCATCAGTTTCATATGCATTTGGGGTGACATAGTTAGGTTTCTGTTGTCATCAGCATGTCTGCGGCTCTCCTCTTCCTGCATCAGCAAACACTTCTATATGGCTATGATGTGCCACATAAAGTAAAACACAATGAAACAGCACACGCAGCCAAGGTTATACACTTGTAACTCCCTTAGAGAGAAGCAGGCAGTTGTGGATTAAGTGAAGTACGTATTTGGGGTCTCCATGGCAATGAAGGGGACACTATTCTTAGCAGATTTCAATGACGTGCATCCAGGCACCGTACTAGCGAGATGTACCAATATTGGTGATCAATATTTTCCTGGCCGACCTTCCCCACCAGAATTACCACACACCAGACACATTAATCCAATCCTTGATAAAGACCTTCTGTTGGTCGAAACATGTGTCGGCACCTATGGTGATCATAACAACAAACTGACAATAAAAAAACCATGATGGTATCAAAAACAAAAGTGTGAATTACTAACCGTTTCATGTGGAACAACGAGTGACAAAAACAAACAATGAAAGCCTATAATCATGTTTGTAAGCGCCACTTCAGTAGGAACCAGCAAAAACCTACCCATTACAGACTTGGGGCACTAGAGCACTTGACCTTTGGTTCCTACAAACCGACTGCTTATGCAAACATATCTGGTATCTCACTAATAAGTTAGGCGCAGTAACCAACAGTTCCAAGTGCTCTGACCTATTCTTAACAGATGTTAATTTAGAATAATACATATTCTCACCTACGCTTCCCAGTGCTTGTTCATATGCTCTAGCATGCTAAACATGTATTCCCATTGTTTGTGTACAGAAACTGCAGTTATCTTAGATATGTTCAGTGTACAGTAAAAGGGCTTCAAATGTGAGTTCTGCAGTCACCCATTTCACTTTTCTTAGTATGTTGGTTAGAAAGCTGAGAGATGCCTCAAACCTTACTATGCTATGCTCAGTGGCCTGCTGGAACCTCTGCCCATCAGGGGCAGGATACAACGAGGCATGGCACAGCGTTTGTCAGGCATTCGTCAGTGGGTTGGTCAGAGCAAGGGCCAGCATCCCTGCTTATTTCGTTCAGAGGTCTACTGCTGTCTCAACACAAGCCCCAAACGCTTCTCATACAGTCTAAAATGAAATCTCTTTCCCTGCTACAACAGGCACAACTCACCAGGTTTTGACACAGCGCCAGACTTTCGGTTATCAGAGTGATACTGAAACCCTTCAGGGGATTCTTCATGATGAAACGAGGTGCCGAAAAGATAGACGGTGTAGTCTGGATTCCTAAAAATAAATTCCAGCGCGTTGGCCTAACAAAGGGCCTGGGGAGGTGAGAGGGATGCAAGATGGTGACGAGCAGTGTTGTGGCAGTAACAAACAGGGATTTATTTTGGGGAGGGAGATAAGATGCACTTTTCAAATAAGGGTGACCTCTTGAGTTTGCTGCCCTTTGCTAGCTAGAGATCTCAATGGGAGTATCTTTTCTTGTGCCAGAGCAACATGATGGTACCTGGGGAAAAACAGCCATTCTTTATTCATCCATATTTTAAGAGCTGTCCTTCCAAGGGTATGGAGGGGTTGTCATGGATTAGTATATATACAGTGTGAGCTGCTCCCTGCAGGGGTCTACTGGAGCCAGGGAAGGTACTGCCCCCACCCATTAACATCTATTTACACTACAGAAGAGAGGAAAGGACGAGAGAGGCTATCAGGCTGGTTCTCTGAACTATGTGGGGTGTTGACTGAAATTGTGCTCTTTAATTTACCTTTACACATGTTGTTAAGATGTCTTAGGAGAATTTCAGAGAAAGCAGCAGAAGGTAGCCCACGCCCACTCCTAAAATGCACAGCTGCTCTGTGCGCCCTGTATGACGAGAAAATCAATGGTAGAATGTACGCCCTCCGTCTCATGCAGTACACCCTCCGTCTCATGCCAAACCAGCTGAGAAATGTACAAAGGGATGTGCACCACAAAGAAAACGTTTTCGTCTCCCAGAAAAGTGAGCAAAACAGAATTTGTGTGGCTAGGATCAGTCAATTTGTAGATGCTTGGGTTACTCTGTGAATTTGGTCTAGGGTTGTTGAATGCTGTCTGTAGGTGCTCCGTTTGTGTACTGTGCCCAGTGTAGAGACGTATAGAGACACAGGCGTGCAACCCAAAGAAGAAGCATGCAGCTTCCTGAAAAGTGAACAAAATGGTATTTGTGTGGATAGGATCATCCAATTTGTAAAAGCCTAGGATACTCTGTAAACTAGGTGTAGGGTTGTAGAAAGCAGCCTATAAGAGCTTTTTCTGTTTACCCTGACCTGTGTGTAGTCAAACACACACACACACGTTTCTTTTCACACTTTAAGTCCCTTTTTGGTTACCTTGGTGGTGTCAGTCAACGCCAAAGTAGCTAAAAAGGGCCTATGCAATGTGTGCTATGGTATAGTATCCATTGCCAGAAATACAATGCACAGAAAGTAATGGGGCATCCTCAGATCTCTCAGAGCACATCACTATCCACACTTACAGCATGTAACAGTGTGCCCTCACTAAGGCACTATTAGGGCTCTCACAATGCACCTCTGCAACACTTATATCATGTGCTAGTATGACCATACAGTACCAATACACCAACAGAGCTCTCACAATGCATATATATCTACATTTACAGCACATAATAGTATACATTTTATGCATGACAGGATGACTGTGATACTGAAAGGTGACCATCATTAAGATAGATGTCACCCCCCCTTCAATTCTGAAATGTGTATATTATTTCAGCAATGAAGGGCTACCATTACCGCATAATTGAAATGTAACCCTAGCGACATGTCTGTGCAATAACATTCTCATGATCAAGCTGCATGTCATGCTCCTTTTTCAAGAATCTATTTATGCTGAAAAACATCTTGGAATTTGCGGGGTTTACTTTAAATGCTTCCGTCTTGTTCTCACAGTGAACTTCACTTATTTGTGGCATTTGTTTCTAGAAGTGATATGTGCTAGCTAGAACAGCTGCAACCAAAACATTAACCAACACCAAATGATCCCACTGTGTTCTTCTATATCCTGTCATGCCATGTCATCACATGAAATGCACATCCAAACTCATCCACTCTGTGAGCTAAAAGTAAAACCACACTGCGAATGTTAGGTCATTTGACCAATCTTAAATGGTTTCTCATTTGAAAACAATAAATTAACAATGATGTGCCATTACCCAATGTTACCAGGTGTCTACTCCGCCCATGCTTCCTCACCTCTGTTGTCAGGGTAATGTGGCAGGTGTCTAGGGTAACCATGGTTGTTCTGCCCATTACTCTTCTATTCTGAGACCTACTTGCCTCTTGATCCAAATATTGATCGTTTATTGTCCCCAAATCTTTCTACACTACTTTATCCTCCACACACATTTACTTTCTCTAAATCAGTTGGTTTTCTTTGAAAAAAGAGAAGTTCACTATGCGTACAAATTTGAAATTACAAGTGTTGGAAATATCCATGTTAAGGTTCAAACAAGACATACAATCCAACCTGCGTTGTTGGAACATTAACCCAATCCCTAACACTTTATAAAGCTCAACACATGCTATACATAAAACCAAAACAGTATTTTTGAAATGGCAATTCACTCTCCGAAGTATAGCTCGTCTTAGTACACACTAATCATCAAACCACAACAAGTTGAGCTAATGTTCCAACAATGCTACTTTAGTATTATGCATAGTGTGTAATTGTTGTATGAACTTTCACGTTGGAATTCTCAATGTATATATCCTTGGAGTCTATAGGATGAATTTTTCTTACATGTTGTATGTTGTTGTGAGCTCTCTGATGCCCCAGGGCCTGCCTGTCTTGGCACTACATGAATAAATACAATAAAGAAATAAAGAAATAAAATTAAGTACCTCAATTCTCTCTTTTTTTTAAAAATCCACTGCTTTCACCCTCCGATTTCTTATTTTTTAGGGTGATCTTTAATGTCCTTTAGGATAAGTATGTTCATTGTACTGCACAATAGGTTTATTCATTTGCTATGCTTATTATATATGCTTACCTGTTTTAAGTTGATGCAATAAGTCTACTAATACTAATTTTGCATTTGGATTCCCAAATTGTGCTGGGCCTTACTACAGAAAATGTGCATTGGTGCAAGTGACATTAGCAGCAAGGCAAAAATTGCACTTGGGCCGAAAACCTATTCTTTCAAAACATTTTTGAACCAGTATCAAGGATTAGCACTCGGTTAAAGACTCCCCTTGTGCAAAAATGCATTGAAAGAATGTTTGTAAGGCAATTATTGTGCTACTGCTAATTGCACTTGTACAGGTGCAAAGTTCTGTAATAGCCCCTGTGGTGTTTACTCGATAGTACTGTACATATGAGCATGACATTAAGTGTAATGTGTCCAACTGTGTGAGACTATGGCCCTGATTCAAAAAGTGCTTTTTAATGGGGTTATCACAATGAAAAATGATTTTGTCAATCAGTCCATTTCACTGTGTGTGTATTTTCCACTTTTTGGTCCTTCATTATTCTTCTTCATTCTTCTAATTTCTTACTATGTGTGTTATTGTACTGTGTTTTATGTGTTTTAGTGATGAGGTAAAACACATAAAAGTGAAATTGTTATTGATGAATTATGTTTTTGTACATTATTGAATAAGATAATTGCCTCATTGCCCTATATAACGAGTGGGAGAAGGGGGGGCAGGCGGAACATTTTTAACCCAGCATGATGTAAGAAAAGCTGTGAGGCACCCGCGAGGGAATAGAAGAACGAAAAGGGGGGTGGGACAGAAGAAATATGATGAATATCACGGGCTGGGACTAGACGCAATAGAAGACCCACAACACCCACAAGGTACGCAGACAAGAGCTCCACTGCAAAGCAAAAAACTAATGAGAGCTGCTATGTGTGCTCTCTAGTACCCCATGCCTCGGGTACTCCTAAAGTGCTGTTACCACAAGAATAACCAGTTGCAGAGGCACAGTTTCTCCTTCATCTTGCACTATGCAGAAGAAAAAATACTTTTCAAGCACACACTGTTTCTTTTGAAATGCTGCAGAATGAGAAGACATGCTGCTCGAAACCTCAAGGAGCCTGAAAGAACCTTTCTTAGTCATAAAGGGAACACTATATTCGGACAAGTGGAAAAACGAGCAAATAACACGCAAAACAGAAGCACTACGAGGTTGCAATGGATCCAGAGAACATGTGCCCCGATATGGACCCAACACATCGCAAAGCTCACGTGGGTCAACGACACAGAAGAAGGGTTCAATGTGATTAAGGTGGAGCTAAGGGCCGTGCGGTTGATGACGATGCAGAACAGGTATGGTCTAGACCTGTTGACAGCCATGGATGGAGGAGTTTGCCGAAAAATTGGGAGTGCATGTTGCACTTTTGTACCTTCTGCAGATGTGGACAATGGAACTCTGTTGCATGTAATAGCAGCCGTGCACACCCTTGACGAGCGTATGAAAGAGGAAGGAGGGGTGCAGCCCAGTACTTGGTTCGACAACATGTTTTCGTGGGTACCTTCCTGGCCCGGTATGACTGTCAAACTATTAATACCCACCATTGTTTTCCTGCTTTTGATTTTTTGTGTGTGCCAATTAGGCCTTAGGTGCTGCGCAGATGCAGAGCCTAACAGCGCAATGATGATGGGGACAATGGGCAGTGCAAAAGGAGTGGCGCAGATGACGCACGAGGCACAAGTACAAGCAGGAGTTGACTCAGAGCCAAAATATAGGCTGACGGCCATATATAACACTGGATACATTGTAGATAGGTTATACCACACAACAATAAAAGAGCCCTGTGAACTAGCTTGGTACGATGAGGTGTGGGTCGGCCTAGAAGGGGATGGGGGTTGTATCTACATAACGTGTACCCCTGATGAGTATGCTAGGGCTGGGGAGAGTCTCAGGGCAGTGTGCAGAGCATGTATGCCTTGAAAGGGAACACCTGCAAGGGATGAGGCAGTGGCAGAGGAGGAAGAGCGTAAAATACTGGGTGAATTACAATATTAATTATTTAAGTAATGAAAGGGGGAGTGTATGGGAGGAAAGGTCTTTTAGGCCCCCTCCCCTCCATTCTGACCCATTTGCACACGATGCTCATCCTATGGCTGCCCCTGCGCCTGTGGCCAGAGGTGCCGGACAGCCGTGGAATGACACATAAGGGTGCAACACCCAATCAGAGGACCAATTACTGACTCCACTTTGTACCAAACCCGACTCCATTTTGTAAATGCTAAAGCAGGCCTCCTAACAAAGCCAGCCTGCAGTGGTGCAGCTCTCCCTTGAAATCCTACACAGTGAGCCAGTTATTTCCTCCCACCTCCTCCCCTCCGTGTCCCTGCAGCAGTCCTGTTCTCACGGGAGACAAGGCGCGAACAAGCTACAAGTCAAACACTGTATCTTTCGCCTTCCTCTGTCCATCATTGACCTGTTAGTGACTGGTAAGAGCTTGGGTCTGGAAAAAACAATTTATCTCCACAAAGATGTCTCATCAGTTGCAGACCCTACATTTAAGATATATACTGTGGATAACCCCCCCAACTTAACACCTCTTTTGATGTAACAGATACGTACCCCACGACTGTGTGCCACCCTTTTTCATCCACAATGCTAATCCACTCTGTAAAGGCTATAAATCCCCTTCTGTGGTTGTGTATAAAGCGGCTGATTCTATGAGATGCATCAGAACGAACCTTTATTAACATGTCTAAATCAATTGTAATGAAGACAGAAAATGAGTATCCCCTTCATCGCTGACAGAGAGGAAACAGATGCAATAATCAAACAGGAGTCATGTCAAGCGTAACATAATAGAAATCTAATACATGAGTGTAGACCAGACAAAGAAAAATGAGAAAAGGGCCCAAAGTGAAACCAAAAAGACAAACAATTTTATGTCATTTTGTAAAAAAATACATAGTCATTTTATTATTGTATCACAAATTCAATAAAATTCATGTTCTGACTAAATAGACCTATACGAAATATAGGATCAACATGTTACAGAAAACAATGCATTAAGGTAGAAATACATTTGTTGCATCAAAAGAGTGGACTCAATAAAGGGTCTACACCTCATGCAAATGTGCGAGGCACCGCCGGAAGCCCAAGGTGAGTGAAGGGGATCACTCAAAGAGGGAAAGTGGTGTCCACACAGAAGTGTCTGCGGAGTATCTAACAAACCATCTGTAAATTATACAGTCACGAACATTGGTAATATAAAGTTAAAAAAATCAAAATGTGCAAACAATTCAATAGAGGTGCCATTCGTCAACTAGCCTACTGTGGGACAAATAGAACGTTCTAAAGTCAACCGAACACTTAGAAGGAAATTATATTAATAGTTTTGACGGGATCAATGCATCTAGCCACATAGTTGATGCCAGTCTTCCTCAGGACGAGATGCGTCCTTGTGGTCAACAGCCTCCAATGGTGGCTTATTTCAATTATACACAGTTTTTAAACAAAGCTTAAGTCGACACACCCAAAACAGTTGATCCTAAAAAAAAGGAAAAAAAGATAAACAGATTGTAAATTTTTAAAACAAGACGGAAACACTATTGGGCACATTTCTTACAATCAAAATCAATTACACTTCAACATATTTGTAATTTTAATTACAAATGCAAAGTCGGGAGAAACTTTATATACAATTTACTCAACCAGGTTGGCCAATCCCAACATCAACCATACAATTCAGGTGACGTATAGGTCCTGCCACATATAAATCTCTTTTGATGAGTCTGTGGGGACATAAAAAGAAAGAGGCAAAACAAGCAAAACTCAAGAAAACCCTTAATTCATATAGTGAGAATAAAGTATTAAACCATCAGGTGGCCAGGTGGACAGAACCAGACAAATCCAGAGCAAAGGATGGAAACCAACTCACCCAGTCAAAAAAGTTAGGAAATGGAAACCGTAAAATAGCCCAAAGCCCTCAAATGGATCGGGCTAGTACTGATGGCTTAGATTTCATAGCTCATCGAAAGTGCAGATGTATCGCAAGTGGCATCAATCCACCCTTTTTGGGTTATGTGTCCATCAGATGCTGTACACAAAAAAGGAGAAAGAACAAACCTAGTGTTCAGTATATGGACCATTGTAATGTTCACTTTCAAATGTAGAAATCAACATTTGAAAACAAGCCTCCTAAATATCACTAGGATGTTGTCTTGTGATTAATAAAATATCCAGAGTGTCTGCAAATGTAACAGTACTGGATCCATAGTCAAGACAAACGGAATCGTCATGTTGAAAACCCACATAGAATGTACTGACAGAAATCAGGAGAAGCATAAGCTCATGAAAGCATGTCATCATTACCCAACTTTTGAATTGTTGGTGCCGCAGTGTATATAGAGCTTAATAGAAAACTGCGGTGAAAAAAATGGCCATAGAGTATAGAAATAAACTCCAGACAGCTATAGGGGACCATAAAGCAAAACAGTCCCATGGTGGTGCTATACAAGTAGCATAAAGAGGTTTACAATCTACTAAATGCAACTCATTCTCTCGCATTAAAACAAAGTTGGAATAGACTCCAGGCATCGGGAACCACGTAAAAAGCCATCCTGGCGTCAATGACATGGGGGCAGCATGGAGAACCAACAGTCTGCCTGACACATAGCTCTCAACTCACCCGCTTTTGGCGGGTGTCACCCGCCCTGTAAAGGGCTGACTCACCCGCCAAGCCTCCTGCACGCCCATTCATTCTAATGGGTGTCTCACCCGCCAAAAACAAAATCGCGTGATTTCACCCGCCTTTGCAACACAAATGGTTGAGAGCTATGCCTGACAGCCGAAAGAATACACACCCGCGCGCAGAGCAGATGTTCACACAAAGGTACTAACCCAGCAAGTGGCTCATTCACGCACTAAATGGTGCTTAAAATCAAACCTAATCCAAATAAATATATTGAATTGTCCAGCGTTTAGCCTATCTCACGTATCGCAAAAACTGCAGGCATAATCGATGCACCGAGCGTAATGCTGTTGCGCATGCGCCCAAGCATTATACACGTTTCCGAGTACGTCTGACGTACTCCGTACATAATTGGCCCGTAAAGGACGGCTGCATCATTAAAATGATGTGTTAGTGGATCACATGAGTGACCTAATCTAATTAGCCATATGACCCGGCTCATTTTGTAAATGAAGAGATGAAGAAAGACCCCTACACCGTGCTGTTTACATTGCACGCTCGTGTAGCCCAAACCACAGTTAAGTCGCACCAGTCGTCCATACCACATTTTAAATGCAACCCTCCTTATGTAAGTATATGCTTCAATGCAATAAGAGCATCCCATGGATACATACCACTGCTTGGTGTGAATAGGATGGCAGTGGATTCTTGTACACTACCTGATTAACAGTACTTATCCTAACAGGAGGTGTGGTAGTCAATAGTCTAGGTGATTTCTAAGTGATGCGTTGCATTTGTTGTATTATGTGTGTAAACCAAAGAGTCCCATCATTTATCAGTCTGCAGGGGGACTCATTTGTTGCGTATACCTCCTCCCTTCGTCCCAGGGCGGCGTCAACCTTCCAAATGAGCAGTGTGGTTTTATGAGCCACAAACAGCATGACATGAATGAGGTTCCTTGTTAAAGCATCCTCCTGCCACTCATTGAGATCTGTACCGTGCACCATTTGTATGTGTAAGTATATTGTATTAGAACCTTGAATATGGGATATTTGCGACAGTATCTTTCGCCAATACAGTTCAAGCTTGGGGCAGGTCCAGAACATATGGCTCATTGTGCCAATATGTGCACACTGTCTCCGGCACATGGGCGTTTGTGATAATGCCATAGTGTATAATCGAGCTGGGGTGAAGTATGTATGCTGTATAATTTTAAATTGGATTTCCCGATGTTTTAAATTGAGGCATCTCTAATCGCTGGAATGGGGTTATATACGTCCCCAGCATGGACATTTACTCCCAGATCTTGAGCCTACATATTGGCCGAGTCGCATTTCTCCTGAAGTTGTTTGGTATTCATAATCTATAAAACATTTTAATCTGGAAATTCAGTGAGGGCTCCTAGGAATTGCTATTCGCTCGTCGCTAGGTCTCTACTACATGATTTGTGTGTAACGTTGTTGTTTACCACATAAATGAGAGTCCTATGCTGTAGCTACTCCTGGTCTGTGAGACCCTGCATACCCCTTACCTCCCGAAACTGTAGTGGTGTGGAGTTCTCATAGAGATCCACAACCCACACATTTTGCTAATCTCTTCTCTGATGTGTAGTCGGCCGTTCAAGCCATGTGAGAAGAGTGGTCTAACCGTGATCCAGGGTGGCGCATGGTTTGTGTCCGTGCCTGTTAGTTTAAGCATTCAGTGCCATTACGTGATTGTATGCCCTATAATACGGTGTTTCTTGACAGTTCTCAGAAATTTGGCAAGCGGGATCACCAGCATCGCCTGTGGGTCGAGGGAATGCATTATATCCAGTTCCATGCTACTCCAACTTGTGGTATACTCTAGGTTAAGCCACCTATTGACCCAACATACTACTGCCGCTAGATAATATAGCATCCAAGCTGGTAAGTCCAGCCCTCCGTCAGGTGTGGTGGCCTGTATGGTATTTATATTCAAGCGTGCTTCCTTATTTCCCCATATAAATGTCCCCACTTGTTTATCTAGCATTTTAAATGTAGCTTGTGTCGTCGGCGAGGGGATCATGTGTGATAAATAGATTTGTTTGGTCATGGAGTTTATATTTATCGCATTGATCCTTCCTGTAAGTCAGAGTGGGAGTACGTTCCACCTAATCAGATCCTGCTCAATCCTAGCCATGACTTGGAGATAGTTTAGCTTGACTAATTCTATGAGATCCGCACTGATCCGAATTCCCAGATACTTAATGCATCTGAGCTGAAATCTAAATGAGTGACCTCCCCAGGGCCCCATGGTACATCAAGTCGCAGTGGCAACACCTCTGATGTGTCCAGTTAATGCTTCAACCAGAGATCGGCCCATTTCCTGGAGCACCGCACAAACATGTGGTAGGTACTGTGATTATCCACCAATGTATAATAAAAGGTTGTCTGCATAAAGAGAAACCCGATGTGCCGACTTCCCTCTACTAATGCCCTTCAGATTAGTATCAGTCCGCAGCTTAGAGGCTAATGGTTCTATTGCCAGCGGGTATAAGAGGGGGAAGAGGGAGAATCCGTGGCGCATCCCTGTATGAAGCAGGAATGGCCAAGATGTATTACCATTTGTGACCACTGATGGCATTGGGCTGGTGTAGAGTATTTCTACCATTTTAACAAAAAAAACGGCCCCCAATGCCAAACTTATCAATGACTGCAAATATATAGTGCAATCTCACCTTGTCGAATGCTTTCTCAGCATCAAGAGAGAGGACAACATCCTCCTTAACTGAACTGCTGGAGATAACCAGATCAGATGAATGACTCTTAAGGATGAAACATGTTTGGTATTGATGTCTAAGTGCAGGTACCAGATGTTCCAACTAGCCAGCAAGACATTTAGCTAGGATTTTGCATCCGTGTTAATAAGTGAGATCAGTGTATACTTGCTGCACTCATTCGGATCGCGTCCTGTTTTATGAACGACTACTATGTTCACTAACAGCATGGACCTCAGGAGACACATTGATTTGCCTGTCTCTGTGAAGACCGTGGCCAGTCTCGGCTCTAGTGACACAATTATTATTTTATAGAGGTCTATATGTAAGCCGTCAGGCCCAGCCACTTACCCAAGCCCTGCAATTGCTTTGGTCACCTTTGCTGCACTAGTTGGGGCATTTAGTGTCGCTAAGTCCATCACGGAAATCGTGGGGAGCTGTATATGTTGTAAGAAGATATGCACTTGATCCAAGTCTCTGGTGAAGGGAGCAGCATACAATTCCCTATAATATTCAGAAAACCGCTGATTAATATTGTTATCCCCTGTCAATTTTTCTCCTTGCATATCACAAATTGCCTCTATTATTTGGCCGCGTTGTCTCCCTTTGAGTGCTAGAGTCATCATGTGTAAGGGTCTGTCTCCCTCAGCGTAAAAGGTGTTGGCCCATTTGGAGAAGGTTTTCTGTTCAGGTATTGTAGAGACATGCTTAATATCTGATCTAAGATTATCTATATGATATGATATTCTATTTATATCCCACCCATACACAAGTGTTTCAGGGTGCGACGAGGCAAGGGAGGGGTACAAGGGAGGAACAAAACAACAATCTTATGAGGCCCAGTGACATTGAGAACATGCAAGTTCAGGAGAGACGGAGGGGGGGAATAAGGGAATGATTGTATCAGCTCCAGGAATCCCAGTGAGACTGGCGTCGGCTGTGTAGTGCGGGCCTGTAAATCACTTGGCAGCCCACCTCAGTTCAGGCAGAACGATAGTGCTGTCTCCACAATACAGATCACTCCATGGTTCGGACATCTGGTGCGCATCGCCCAAGGCACCATGTAGTGCGCTTGGTGCCCTTTATTGAAATTAGTCATAAGGTGATCCGGCCTGCTCCACATTATGGGAGCTCAACCAGTAAGTGGCCATCTTGCTTGGGCTCTCAAGCGCCCCCTCAGAAATAATCTCTATTCTGACCTTGGTCCACATAAGGAAGCTGTAGAGCTTCAAGAAAAGTTGTCAGGAAAATCCTGAAGGGAAGGGTGAAGCAGAACATGTGGGGTGATGATTTTGATTGTAGGAAAAAGCCCATCTTGCTGTGAATAATGTGGACACATATTCATTTGATAGATTTATAGATGCCACTCTAACCTCTTGTCACACACGGTACCACATTACAATCAGGATACCCTGGTTTACCCCCCACCTTTCAGTACCACCAGGATTGCTACTGTAAACTAATCCTCTGGGAGTCTCACCTATAAATGCCATCTGTCTCACAATCATAACTATTTAGAGAGCTTCAAGTAAATCAACCCAATAATTTGCCCCTAAGCACAGCATCCAATCTATCACCAAACCACATTCATCATGGGAGATGTCAACATTTAGTTGGATCCCCAAGCTCCCCCCGGCTCCTTTTCCATAAACATTTGGCCTTCTGCCCCAGTGCACAATGCAGGCATACACTTGTTGCATTTCTTTCTAACCATCTGCCATTTAGACAACCTCACTATCGACTTGCCTTGGACTGACAATTCTCTCCTCACTGGTCACCTGCCAGAACCTACCATTTCCCCATTCCCCCGTTCCAGCAGAGGTTAAGTTCTTGTGCTTTAGAGAAATGAAGAAGGTAACAAATGTTTCATTTTCCTCTGCCTTCATTCTGTACATTTTCCTTTACCTCTCCAGCACCATAAAGAACACTATCACCCTTTTTAGCAGCTCTTTTCTTTCCAGTATCTTCACAATGGATCTTAAGAAATCCTTGATTGTGCTTCTTCTCAAGAACCCAACTGATGACCCTGCACTCTGCAGCACTCATTTTCCCCATTGCGAATATACCTTTTAATGGCAATGTTCTGGAGAAGCTGGCCATCTCCCAAATCTTGCCCATCACTGAAAACAATAGCTTACTTAATGACAATCAACCCTTCATGCCTTCCTGTTTATCATAGATGAGCTCTTGCAGTTGCTTGACGTAAACTCTCCAACTTTATTCTTCGTGCTTGACCTATCTTCTGCCTTCAACACTATCAATCACTCCACTCTTCTTAACCACCTGGAAAACCCCTTCGGCAATAATGACTCTGCACTCACGTGCATCTTGTCCTTCCTTCGAGACAGAGAAGCGCAGATCACGTTTGGTACTTTTTTCTCTGATCCTATGATCAACTGCAGGGCTCCTCGCACCGTCCCTCCCATGGGCTCTCTCATATTTATCTACCAGCTCTCTGTGAGTTGTCAATGCTTTCTCAAGCTCCTTTCAGGGCTACACTGATGACACACAGATTGCTTTTAGGCTTGCTGGCAACCCTTCCTACACCCATAACCTGATATATACCTATCTCTCTCTGGTCCAGGGTTGGTTGTTCAAAAATAGCCTGTGTGTCAATGTGGGCAAGGCGGAAACTATCCACATGAGTGCCACTGTGCATCCTTCCCTACCTTGCCCTTGGCATGCTTCTATGGACCCCATTCCTACCACAGACCCTTCTGTATGGAATATAGAACTTATTTTCGACAGCATTCTCTCATATTGACCCAAATTCAGGAATTAAATAAGAAATCAATGTTCAACGGAACCTCCTCAATTGTATTCTGCATTTGCTCAACTTCCATAATAAGGTGGAGATCACCAGAGCCTTTGTTCGCTCCAGATTCGCTATTGTTACAATCAATTAACATAGTTATAGATAGCCCACAATCTGTTAAGTAAAGAGTAACGTTTTTATGGATTCCATAATATGGTTCTGAACTCCACAACCATTCTACTAGAGTTGTGGGACTTCATGAATTAATCTCCTACTAGAAGAGATACAAAAGTCTTACATTGGTAACAGAAGTATTTCATACCATACCAACATTGCTCTAATGATGAATTGCCAAAACACAGCATCAGAAAGTAGAGCCTGGCATCTACATTATGAAATCCTATCGGACAATACCAAAGGACAAATTATTAAAGAGTTAATTAACAACTTCTTTCTATCAACAAACCCTACAACAAAAAATCCAAATAATAATTGCCCGCTTTTAGCCAGTTCAATGATGTTCTTGGCCAAAATCCAAATCATAATTACACGCTTTTAGCCAGTTAAATTATGTTCTTGGCCTTCTGTATGGAATGCTAATGACATTAAAATTTACTACCTTAGTCTTTTCTGTAATGAGAACAACTAACAATGCAAAGGACGTTTCTTAAGTTCTATATCTATGAACGCAGAACTAAAAGGAAGGCATTCCCATCGGAACCAAACAAAACAACCACTTCTTCAATATATAATTTACTTAAAGTCATAAATCGAAAGCCTATTGCGATGACATATAAAATCATAATCCAACCGAATCCTGAATGACCACCGCATTACCTGACTCAATTACAATACCATGATGTTCAGGGGAGCAACAGTGCAGTTCTCCATGACAGGGCCCCATGGGTTTCTGGGCCGTTAAAGCTGGAAAACTTGCAAATTATTTGAAACATCAAAAACGGACTAAAATGATCCCATCCTCAGAAACATAATTGGCTATCTGATCACAAATCCCCAGGAGACCGCAGATAGCCGGAGATAGCAGAACATAGTGTCCCACAGATAAACACACTGCTAATCACAGAAAGCTTTTCATCACAAATTCGCCACAAAACATTAAGTCAGTACGATGGGGCACAGCCAAAATCTCTGATTCCCGAGCAATAAATTGACTCCCTCATTCAGTCACATCAAAAGGGAAAGTGACAGGCTCTGATGGTTGTCGGACCAATTTTGGCAGCTAGTACATAGAATCCTAACTCCCCACTAATAGACTGGGCAGATTTGCTGCTGATAAAACCAAAGTAATATACACATCCTTCAAAAGGCTAACCAATCAAATGCTTCAGCTGCTGACTTCACCTTATACCCCCGATTCTCTATAACAGTCCCCCAGCGCTTTCTAAATAATATACTAAAGGGGTATGGTATTGAAGAAGGTTTCTGTTACATGGCTCTTACGCTGTATAGTGATATTTAAGCAAATAGTTTTACTTATAGGGAATTCACAAACACTTGGCAAAGTTGCACACCAAGACCACTCTTGTATTGCTCATAGAACCCTGCATTATAGCCATTAGGACGACCTGCAACGTAAAGGGCTTATCAACTAACACGATTGAACAGCATGTTCCTGCAAACGCTTATGACCTGCCAAGGGTCACTACACTCAATTGTAGACTTCTTTGTAACATATCAGAAAAAAATGCTGTCAATGCTTTCATAGAATCCCGTCTCTACTACTCATGCAAAATGTATCGCAATCTCATCAAAGCCCAAGTCTGTAGACTCACCAATACAAACCTTCCACTGACTTCCCTTTTACAAAGAACTACATTCAAAGCATTATGTCCACAGTTCATACCCTGGTACAAGCCTGCGCTTCTTCCACAAACAAATTCCAAAAGCATATACCAAATCGCACACTAAGATTAGTGAGCAGAAGACTATTGGTAACAACTGGAATCTGCATCACAAGAAAAGGCAACCATGCTTTCCCAGTTCTGGCATTTAATTTCTGGAACTCTCTTCTGACACATGCCAGCGCCTTCGAGTTTCACCTAGGTTTCTGGATGGACTTGAGCATCTAGCTGTTCACATGGTCAATAGGGCCCGGAAATTGGGTTAAAGTGGGCATGGCAACCAGGGAGCAGCTATGTGGTAACGTTTTTTTTAAATCGGGATAGGTTTGAATGGGAAAAAAAATGCTGCTCGTGGCTACAGCCCAAAGTGCTGGATAGGGTTGCAGCAAACATTTGCGAGGAGCATCAGCAAGGACCTCACAGCATGCTTTTGCAAATCTGTCCTGTGTTTTATTTTTTCTGAATTGTCAAAAAGTTAAGTACATAAAATAGTGATATAACTTTGCTGCCTGGGAAGTGGGCCTGGCCCTCAGCAAGGGCAAATGTCCACTCTGATTTACCTATTGGGGAATGTAGCATGGCCGAAGCCCATGCCCATGGATTGTGGAGACTGGTCATGGCTGTAAGCCATGAGCACTGGCCATTGGTCACATTAAGAGGGTATAGCGGACACTGAACTAATATGCAGGGTAGGTGCAGTGGAAAACGGGGGTGGTTTGGTGGGGCTGAGGTCATGGTCGAGCCTCATGCCCTAGGCAATTCTACCATGACTTGCATCCTCAGCATGCGCTGCTGTTAACGACACAAATCAGTATTTGTTGCAAAAAATATGTTTGTTAAAGGAGTTTTAAAGTTCTTTCATATATGTTAAAGAGGAATTATTAATAACTTATATACAGTGATGTAACATCATGAAACATTTTCATTCATAAAAACCTATGCAGTTTAGTGAAAAAATGTTGTTAGAGGGACATTATGGTTTAGTTGCACTAATAAAAATTTATGAAATACAGTGAAAAAACATTGTTAAAGGGACGCTATGGTAACAAGTAAAACCGAAAACCCCCAGGAATCTGCCAGTTATGGTAAGCTAAGCAACCATAACTTGCTCCACCACTGTGCACTGGTAAGACTAACACCCAGGACATCAAAGATGACATCACAAATGTCATTGATTAGATCACTTATAACGTCACATATTAAACCAATTTTGCTGAAAAGTCCCTACAAGAGGTTGTGTTTATAATATTGGCAACAAGATGTTAAGGGTGATCTGGAGAGCTATCATGAACTACTTTGATGTATTAAAGAATGTACTCATCTAAACAAAACATTTTACTGGAGTGTTGTTGTTAATACAGGAACATAATCATACATACATATATGCATTGACTGCAGCATGTACCATAGAAGTACAATATTTTTTATCTGGTAATTCTGGACAGTAAAATAATGAATGCTACCTTATCAGTGTTTTAAGTAATGCTAAATATGGAATAAATAGCTAACAATGCAAGACTGCACACTTGCGTTAGTATAATCAATACATATGAATACCCACAATGCACACACATCGGAGGCATACACAGGGAAACTAAGGTAAGGAAGAAACCAATAACATCACCAGAAAATGTCAATAACATTAAATTTAATCTTCATGTATACAAATGAACTGTGTGTTTGAGGCCCGCTTATATATACAATTTAGCAAGTGCTTTTCAGAAGATCGGAAAAAGTGTTGGAAAACACTGTTAGGACCACTTTTTACGACCAGCTGAATGGTTTTGTGCATTTTTAAATCGGAACTGGGCATCTCGGTGGGCATACATCTGCCTCCATTTCCTGCTCCACTAGACAAATGCAGCTGCCTTACTGCCAGCATGGATTTTCATCCTGACGATAATGCAATGTATTCCTATGGAATGCACCTGAAATTACCACTTGCAAAAAGCACGCAGATTCCATAACAATCCCTTGTAAATGCCTCTTATAATCGTTAATTATGGGAGGCATTTACACTTTTCCATAAATGAAGAAAAAAAGCCTATGTTTTACTCTTCAGTATTCCACTGCAGGGGGGGAGGGGGCGTCAAAAGTTGCACGGAGGAGAGCTTTTGCACTTAAGTGCAACGGATGTGGTCTCCTCTGTGCAATATACATTTAAATTGAAATTGACCAGTATTGCACTGAAAAGAGCCAGGGACCCATTGCCGATGTTGGCACTAGTATTTACCACCCTAGATGCAATACCACAGTAGGAAAAACACCCTGTCACCACTGTTAAAAAGACCATCATTGCTAACATGGCTGTGGCTGCAGCTGCAGGACCAGCTGTATTATTCCTATTACCACTGTTACTCTCCATTTCTGAAGAAAGCAACAGGTAATTGGTCATTACTATTAGAAAGGAGATCCATCCTGAGGTGGTCTTAAAGAGAGTCTACCCCTGTCTGTCGTATACATTATCAATATCAGTAATTATCACAGTGTTATTTCCCACAAGAATGAATGTAATACCGCTATGCGTAATGTGCATTTGCAATACCAACAAAATGAGTGCCCGGCAAAGTGTTGATCTCAGCTGATCAGGAATTTACCACTGGCAGCATTTGTTAAGTTTTAGGCCTGGAGAGCTCTAAAGAAAAGGCACCAGGAAAGTCTATGCACCAGGCAAATGTCAAATGGGCCTGCAGTCAAGCAAGCCTCTCATGGGCATTGCATTATTAATGTGCTTTGAGGACAGTATCACAAGACCTGTACTGTCTAACTGTGCGCCTGTGCTGTGATCATTGCACTATCAGCAGTGGTCTCACATGTCGCCCTCTGAGTGTGTGCTGGAGGTTTAAAGGCCTATGCTAATCAGGGCCTCTAGCATGTCAAGGGGCCTCCCAGAAGCCCAAAGACAAGGAGCCAATACAAATCTCCACCGGGCCTCGGAAGGCCCCAATTTTGGTGAGAGGCACCCGTTGTGGACCATTGACTTGTTGCCATTCAGTGTCTGCCCTCACCAAAAGTTGTGGTTGTCTTCCGGCATCTTCTGTGATAAACATACACAAGAGCGGCATGGGATACCCCTAAATTCTATGGCAACCACCCACGTGTACTTAAGGGAAAACATCTCAACGAAAAAGCCAGCTGAGGATCGGCTGCTACATTCAGAGCAGCAGAAAGGCCCACTCTGCACACTTCATTTCATGTGGATGGTCATGCTAAAGTGCATTGGTGCACGAAGCGTTTTAAGAAATCCCCAAATATATATAGTTTTGCTCAATACATAATGCATTTGTCAGGACATTCCCGAATGGAGTGCTGTTTTTCATGGCATTGTTTGTAAGCAGCTGCGGGTAAGGCAATCTGATGTGTATATTCTTCTTCTGAATGGCTCAATGTGCCTGCAGGCCCAAGAAATTGAAAACAGGTCTATTCAATACAGTGCTCAAGAGACAGCAAATGAAGTGTCCTCTAGGCTAGCATCACGTGATACGTTCATCTTTTCAGCTGCGTTTCTTTAGCAGCCTCAGTTTATGTCACTGTACATTTTATATGTGTGCTGGGTTGGCCAATTTACCCAATGGCTGTCACCTGGAAGCAGAAATAGTGGTACTGGTGAATGTCACAATCATCCATGAATATCATTCAAGGAAGGTGCCCTTTGCTACAAGAGGGAACAGAGAATGGAATTTGCATGTCTTGGATCCTCAAACCTAATTACTTTCATATCTTTGATAAATTATACTTTTTTCGGCTTGCATAGTTGATCCTGTGAATCTCTATTACTGACCTTTGACCTGCCTAATTCCGAGATGGCGGTGCACTAAAAATGCGTCAGTAATATCGTTACAGCCGCATTACCGCACCGTCCAACTTTGAGATTGGCGGAAAGTTGGAGGATTCACCTCCAGCTATGAGTTAGAGTTAAATCTGCCTGATTGTGTGCCTATTTTCAGCAGAATTCCAGCAGGGGAATTACTGAAAATGCCCCATTGTGTGCTATGGACTAAAACAAAATTGGGACTTATACCGCCACCTGCAATCCAGCGGTAACGGTAACTGCATTGGGCAGTATTATAGCAGATATACCGCTGAAATACCGCCCAACTCATAATGAGGCCTGTGTTACGTGTCTCTAATCTGTGTCATGTATTGATATCTGGAGGTGTTGGCTTTGGAAAAACTAAATTACTTCCTGACGTTTTTCTTTCATTTCTCTCACTGATTCCTCCTTCCTTTTTTTGGATAGCTTCTCTTTAACTTACAATTTGTTTTTCTTTTCTGTAACCTAAAGTTATTGCTTTTGATCAATCTACCAGGATTCCATGTTTTTTTTGTACCCTGAATATTTTATACTTGCTTGGGAAATGGGAGACTAAAATGGTAAAGCGCGTTGATATTTGTTGTATGTGAGGCTCTATTTTTTTTAGCACTTTTACTTTCCACAATATCTTACAAATGTCCTTAGAGACAAATATCTTCCCGTTATCTTTCAGTGTTTTGCAGAGTTTTCAGGATCAAGAATTCCTCTCAACACCTCTATTTATTTTTTGTTTTTATTTATTTGTGCATATTGTTATACACCTTTGCACATACAAAATTGCACAATTAATATCACATTCAGACAATATCTCATAGGTTAAAACAGTCAATGCATTAGTACATACAAAACAACATTAAATGGTTAAAAGTTAGAACAATTTTAAAAATAACCAGGGTTTCCCCTTTGTGAACAGAAATTATTTAAAACCCATTACATCCCTATCATAGTACAGTTATCAACAGCAAAGACTTCAGAGTTGCAAATTAAGTCATTCTGTCCCTGACCTGATTCCATATGTGAAAGGCAGCCGCCGTGATCACAGGTGATTCGGCGCCATATATCACACTCCAGGTCTGGTCTGAGGTGGCATTCTGAAATTCCACATAGACATTTTTGGAGAGCTCAACCAGTAGACAGCAATTGGTGAGAACATGTCTCACTGTTTCCACTTCCATTTTACATATTCTGCAAATACGATCCTCTCTTGGGATCCGCACCCATGCCCTTGTGTTGCTAAATATAGGTAAAAGTTTGAGTCGTAAATATACAATAAAATGTATAGGGCGGGGGTGGTACATGGTTAGGTAGTTGCACATGCTATCTTTGAATCCACCCTGATGTGTGCATCTTTCATTTTTGGCTTTAGCCGCAAGCTTTGTTATAAACTCGATTCGATCATACTCCATGTTTTTTTTTTGGCCAAACCAGAAAGGTGGAACTCAATGAGACTAGTTAAGGATTGCAATGCTCCAATTGCATGGAGGTGGTTATCAACTGTGCTATCCAGATCTATGAGCCTAGTACTTTGTGAGCGCCTTGCCTGATGTATCTTGGCAGCCCTCAGCAGCTAATTGCTTGTTTCCTCTGAGAACTTTATATTTGCCCAAAGTCTACATGCAGCCATTTTCCAATGGGCAATTAGGGATGTTTGTCCAAGTTCCAATCTAATAACCTCGACCAGAATGGCATATGGTAGACCAAGTATCGAACATAGTATTTTGCCCTCAAGGAGCGTCAGCCATTTGATGTTTTTTTTCAGGGTACACCTCTAAGGCATATAATATGGCTGGGACAACTGCAATTTTATAGGCTCGGACCAACGCCTCAATTGAGCATCCACCAATCCTGTTAATGATCTTTCTCAAAATCAACCACTTCTTCCAGGGTTTATATTTAATACTATTAGATAGAGGTTTGTCAGAGCGTTCGTTAGAGAACAGAATACCTAAACATTTGTACTCGCTGGCATGCTCAATTCGCGAATCGACCACATACCAAACAAAGGTGTTAGTCTTTGGTGTCTGCTTTCCAAATATAAGGATCATGGTTTTAGATGGGTTGATTACCAGCCCAGTGTCCTTAGCATATTGATGTAGTCTGGTTAAAGAGTGCTGGAAACCAATCAGGGATCTGGAGAATCCATATCGGGTGGGAGGTACTGTAGTTTTTCCTAAAGCCTGTTTGGGAATAATGGAGCAACCCCCTCCCTTTAGCCCAGGTTGTCAACATCCCCAAAACATTTTGGAATAACTGTCCAGCATTGCTAACATATGAAAGTTGGAGGGAATATCCTGAGGGCCGGACCTATGGACCGGAACCAGGACTGAATGCTTCCAAGACCCTGGAATTATGCAAGTCTCACAAATATGCAAAAAGAGTCGAGATAAAAAAGTTGCCCAGAGGCTACATTTAAGGACTAAATTGCTCATCCCATCAAGACCTATTGGCGCTGAAGATTTCAGAGAGTTTATAATTATCTCTAAGTCTGTTTCATTGAGACAATGTCAGACCCACGTGTCTTTCATGGGTTGAGTTTGGCTGGTGTCCAGGGCGGGCCTCCCTATCGTACCAATACATATTCTTTATATGGGACGCCCAAGACTCCCCTGAGAAGCCTATGATCTCATTTGTAGCAGAGCCAGCCACGAGAAATAAATCATATGCCAGAACTTCTATGTATCATTTGTTGGAATGGCAGAGCTCCATCGGTGGCTGGCCAACCATGATTTAAATGTTTTTTGATTAGTTGACTTTCCACATTGCTCTCTTCTCAATCTAGAACTGCTTACTTGTGGATCAGCCTCAGTTCCGTGTTTCGCTCCCTTTTCTTTTTCGCAATCTCAATGTCAAAGGGCCCCTAAATCTTATGAGATAACTGGGGGTATCGTGCCCAAACAATCTCACCAGGCCATCCAGCTGCTCAGGATTTGTCTAGATCTGTGACCTTGTGGTGGAATTTCCTAATGTTGGAGGCGTCCAACGAAGGCGATTGCCCTGCACATTGACCTCCGTGTTTGCCATTAGTCTGTCCTCTCTCGTATTACTGACCAGAAATTACATAGAGAGGATAGAATAATCACTTAAATGGGTTGATGATACATCTCCCACTGAATTACACTGCAGCATAGCATCATTTATAAAGATGAAGTCAATCCTACTTGTGTGTGTACCATTGCACCACTTATTTATTTATTTATTATATTTATATAGCGCGCAAACAGCCCAAAGGCATTGAGGCACTGTTACTTGCAAGAGCTTAGTTACAGGGTTACAGAAGTGGTAGAAGTAGTAGGGAGTATTACAAGTCAGTACAAAAATACAAATCAGTACATAATTCCATCAATACAGCTTATGCAATGGGTCAGGGGTTAATATTCAAGGCTGATAGAAGGGGCCTTATGTGAAGAGAATAGTTTTCATAGCTTTACGGAAAGAGATGAGGGTGGCCTCACCTCGGAGTGTGGGAGGTAGGGCATTCCAATGTGTGGGTGCGAGATATGGGAAACTGGATCCGCCTGCTCTGGCTCTTTTTATTAGGGGCACACAGAGCATGTTGGTATAGGGTGATCTGGTTGGTCTTGTAGAGGAGACGGGGTGAATCCTTTGTGAGAGGTAATCAGGAGCAGTGAGGTGAATGCACTTGTGGGTCAGTGTCAGAGCTCTGAAGACGATTCTTTCCTTTATTGGGTGCCAGTGAGCTAGTTTCCTGGCCTCAGAGATGTGTTCTCTCTTAGCAATGCCTTGGGCTGCACAGAGAGCACTATTCTGTATTACTTGGAGCCTCTCCAGGTTTTTAGTGGAGGTACCTAGAAAGAGTATGTTGCAGTAGTCTAGCCTAGAGCCAGTAATGGCTCTGGCTATGTTTGTGCAGTCCTATTTGGAGAGGGCCTAACTGCGTTGATTAGTTTAGCATGATATGCGGCGGAGGAGGCTATTGCATTGATTTGTCTGTCCATGGATAGGTTGGTATCCAAATAGACTCCAAGAGTTTTGACTGAGTCTGAAACAGGTATTTTGATGGAGTCAATGGAGAAGTGACTGAATTGGGAGTCTAGATTTTTTAAAGTGTCCGGGGAACCTACCAGGAAGAGTTCGGTCTTGTCCGAGTTGAGGCATAGTCCATTGTCTGCCATCCGGGCTTGGATGGTGTTGTAGAGGTTGTTGAGGGTCAAGGAGTCTGTGTCATAGTTGCCAGTGAGGGTGAGGAGGATCTGGGTATCGTCAGTGTAGTTGGTGTAGGAGATACACATAGCGTCGAGGATGAGGAAGAGGGGTCGTGTAAAGATGTTGTAGAGGGTAGGGGAGAGGCAAGAGCCTTGGGGCACACCACAGAGCATGATGGTGGGCGAGGCAGAGGCTAAACCAGAGAATACTTGCATGGTTCTGTCTTGTAGGAAGGAGGTGATCCAGGCTGTGGCATCAGGGGAGAACTAGGCAGTGGATGGGAGGTGGTGGCAGAGGAGGTCATGATCTAGGAGATCGAATGCCGAGGAGAGGTCAAGAAATAAGAGAAGTGCTGGTTTGCCCATGTCTCTGGCATCGTCCATCTGGTTTTTCAGATCATGTAGGGCGGTTTCTGTCCCGTGTCCGGGGCGGAAACCAAATTGGCGGAGTCCTAGGAGTTTATTCTCTTCAATGAAGTGCTGAACCTGCAGGTAGGCTGCTTTATCCAGTATTTTGAGGAGGAATGGGACAGTGGTGATGGGCCTGTAGTTGTTAGGGGAGGTAGGATTGAGAGTAGGTTTTTTTAAGAGGGGGCGGACCCAGGCTTCTTTGAGGGAGGCGGGAACTTTCCCTGTGGCAAAGGAGGCATTAATAAAGGCAGTCAGAAATGGTGTTAGAGCTTCGGTACAATCCTTGATGATAGTAGCTGGACAGGCATCACCTTTACAGTTAGAGGGTTTGATGTTCCTCAATAGGTCGATGATGTCTTGTTCCTGTATGGCTTTGAAGGAAAAGGGTTCGGGGGGGGGTCCGAGGCTGGTGGTGGGGTAGGGATGTGAGAGCTTGTTTAGTAGCTAGTATTTTATTTTGGAGAAGGCTCAATTTGGTTTGCATGGCCGTTTGTATTTCATTGCACCAGGCTTTGTCTTTGGTGAAATTCTGGGGGGGCACAAGTGGGAGTCTCTAGCTCCCTGAAGGTGGTAAAGATTTCTTTTGTGCTGGATTGGGCTTCAGAGATTCTGGATTCAAAAGATTTGGCCTTTGCTTGGGTGATTGCCTTTTTGCATTTGTTGGAGCAGGCTTTAAAGATCATCTTGTCTTTGTCAGAATGGGACGTTTGCCACTGTGTAAGTGCAGCCTTTTTTCGGTGCGAAGTATGAGAGGGTCAGGGGTGAACCATGAGTTGGAATGGGTGGTGGGTTTCGATTTACGGGGTTTGAGTGGCGCTATGGAATTGATAGCTGCTTTGATGGCAACATCATAGGCTGATGCAAGGGTTTCTGGGTCTGAGGAGAAAGGTGGTCTGAAGGCTGGGCCCTGGAGGAAGGGCAGTAGCCTTTCCTTAGTGAGCTGGCGGGAGCTTCTTGCAAGGCAGGGTGGAAGGGGTTGGGGTGAGGGAATGGAGGAGCTGGTGGTGGGGATGCTAAATTTGATGATATGGTGGTCAGACCATGGGGTGGGAGTGTTTCCAGTGATGATGAGTGGGCAGTTATGCTGTGCAATCCAGTCGAGTGTTCTGCCCAGGGTGTGGGTGGGGCCATAGATGGTGTTCTTGTAGCCTAGTGCCTTGAGGGCTGAATCAAGGGATTTGCCTGCTGAGTCCTTGCTATCCAGGAGGCCTAGGTTGACGTCCCCAAGAAGAATGGCTCTCAAATGTTTTTTAATATTGTCAGAGAGGAGGTGGATGAGAGAGGCTTCAAAGTCCCCTGTGGGGCCTGGAGGGCGATAGACAATGTGAATATCAATAGTACAGTGGGGAGAGAGGTTGATTTTGACTTGGAGGTAGTCGCTGTTTTTGTGCATGGATTTCTCTACTTTGCTAATGGAGAGGCAGCCTTTGGCAATGATTGCTACACCTTCAGGGGGGCGATTTTGTCTGGTGATGGAGTAGCCAGGGAGCAGTGCAAGGGAGAGCGCAAGGCCGGAAGCCTCATGTAACCAGGTTTCCGTGATCATGAGCAGATCGAGGTCATGGATGGCTATGAGGTTGTGGATGTCCAGCGGGTGGGCGTTGATAATAATAATAATAAATTGGCATTTATATAGCGCTACGAACCATCGGGTATCTGAGCGCTGCTTATTATTACCCACGGTGCGTGGTGCTCATTTATCGACCTCGGAAGGATGAAAGGCCCTTCCGGGATTCAAACCTGCGTTAGCAAGCTCTGCACTGGATGTCAAAGCGAGCGCTCTACTCGCTGTGCCACTTGACTGGATTGGACCTAGCGTTGATCATGGCGCATTTGAGATGGGATTCTGTGGTGGCTAGAGAGG
This sequence comes from Ambystoma mexicanum, assembly GCF_040938575.1. NCBI lineage: Eukaryota > Metazoa > Chordata > Amphibia > Caudata > Ambystomatidae > Ambystoma > Ambystoma mexicanum. The sequence goes on along the minus strand of NC_090941.1, from coordinate 577,514,875 downwards.
GGTCCATGGGAAGAGTGGGTGAGGTAGTGGGCATGGTCGTGCTTGGATTATAAGCAGTACAATTAGGAGTGGCAGGTTGTATTGCGGGTTTTGAAATGGGGGGCTCATTTTCAGTGGTGGTAGACACAGGTGGAATCACATTTGGCACAATAACATTGGAAGTGGGGGGTGGAAGATTTACATAGGTCTGACCCCTCCCTCCTGTGGTAACAATGCATGCACATCAATTCTAAAAACATTTCACACCAATCACCTTAGCCCCTTGAAGGATTGGGGGCTCGCCACACCCCTTCCTTGGCCAGGCAGTCTATATTAAAATCACTGGCTACAATGATTTTACTCTTAGGGCCTAACCATTCTCTCAGGCAGTCCTTGACTGATTTCATTAAAGGTACAACTGCCATCTGGGGGAATCATACAGTGTGATTAAGAGAGAGGGACATGTGTCAAACGGAGGGGACAACATCACCCCACAATGGAGGTGCGGGTGGGACCATCTACCCCAGGAAACGTTACAATCCATACTCAGCATTTGCCCCATGCAAAGTCCATCCTTCGGACGACCCATAAATTGGGATCTTAGAAAGGCTAAACAGCAAGGTATACCCATCCAAAGCAAACTTGCGTGTCAGCCAAGTCTCCTGCAACATAAATATATTAGCATTCTTTAACCTAGCAATTCCCTCTGGGTTCACCAGGAAGGAACTGTGTCCACATGTATTCCATGTTTGGTTCACCGGATAAGAGAGGATTAAGTCATTGCAAGGTAGATGGTATATTCAGCCAAGTAACCAACACATGGCCCTCTTGCCTGCGTTGGACCGTTTTAGGGTTGTAGAGCTGGGAACCACTCATGTTAGTTCATATATGCTAGCCAACTCTTCATTTGGTTGGAATGTCAACGCATCAAAGCCCCACACAGTAAAATCATTAGCATGTTTGCAGATCATTTCAGCAGTCTCTGGCAGGGACGTGGTTACCAACACCCAGTTAATAGCACTACCTATCTGTGGAAGTTCCAGAGATGAAATGTCAGAGAGTACCAGCTTGGATAGCACAGGAATGAGGCCAAACAGCTCCCTGTTGCCTCCTCACATAAAAGAAATGGCGCCACCAGGGGAAGGGCCTCGGGTGGATGGAACAGCGGATGGGGTATGTATATTCTTGCCCGCTGTTCCAGCAACCTGATTGGTCATTGGAAATTTCCCATGTGTGAACGTGCAATTAATTGAACATCTGCTTTGGTGATTCCTTTTTTCAAATGTACACTATTACTTTTATGCTCAAACGCTGCCTTCAGGAGAATCTATACGAAGGGTTGTAATTTCCATCTACTGCCACCGGCCCCACATAAATCAACAATAAATACATCTAAAGCCCCTCTTTGGCATCACTCTTCGTGTGCCCAAAAAGCCAAAAGAATTGTATCACTGTGTGAACTATCGACGGTTAAATAATGTGACAATTAATGATCACTTTTCATTGCCTTTGATTAATCATAATTTTGAATCCCTGGCAGTGATTTCCAGCAAGTTGATTTTGCAGGCAGCATACGACTTGTTGCAAATACACCCTTTGGGTGTTACGACAATTGTGGCGCGCACCTGTGAAGTACAGAAGTACTGTTGGCTGTGAAAGGACTCTGTGAATCCCGTTTGAAATCCAGCTGAAATTTGACCAGGAGGACGAATTTCAAAGCTGCACCGAGTCTGGATGAAAAACCATAATGGACCTTTAAGAAAAATATAGAGCTCGCGCTCACGTGACAATTTTACCCAGCCCTCTGGAACAAGTTAAATAACAAGCCCCCTGCGCACCCTGCGCGCGCTCATGTGAAGTACGGAAGTACTGTTGACTGTAAAAGGACTATGTGAATCCCGTTTGAAATCCGACTGAAATTTGACCAGGAGGACGAATTTCAAAGCTGCACCGAGTCTGGATGAAAAACCATAATGGACCTTTAAGAAAGTAATTATCTATGGACACTCACGACCTCTGGTGTATTAACATCGGCACGTTTGAATGTCGGTACATGCTTCATGTTGTGTAGCTTGTGGTACTGCCCTTTCTGACCACGTTCACTAAAGTCCGTTTCTGTTATTATTTTAGAATATAGAGCTCGCGCTCACGTGACCACTTTACCCAGCCCTCTGGAACAAGTTAAATACCCAGACCCTGCGCACCCTGCGCGCGCACCTGTCTCAGTGTTTGGTGTGTTTTTTTATGTAATATCCTAGTATACATGCTTGTTTAACTTGTATCGTGGTGGGCTTTATTTGGGAAAACTAATTGTGGAAAATTGTTTTGAGAAAATAGTTTTGAGAGTTATCCTCATTTTATTATCTGTTGATTTTTAAGTAGTTGTTTATTTGTGTGCCCTTTTTTCCATTCTGATCCCTTTAAATAAGGGGATATTGAAGTCAATCTAGGGGTTAAAGCTCGACTCCTGAATACTCACATATCTGTGCTGTCCTCTTTTTTTTTATTTTTTATTTTTTTTTGTTTGTTATTTAACTAGACTTTGCAAGAAGAGTTTCTGAGATTCGTTGAGAAACTAGTCTTTTTTTAAAGGCTTGTGCGGCAGCGGCAATTCAAACTCCAAAATCATCCTCGCGCTCTATTCAGTTGGCTTGCGCGTGTAAATCTGCCTCTAATATACGCTCCTGTGCCCCCATTGCTGACATACGTAAACTTTGTGAGCTTGGTGCTAAAATGAGGGGTGGGAAGGAGAAGCTTCAACTAGATCCTTCCTCTATCGGAGTACTTAATGCTCCCTTGAATGTACAGGGGAAGGACGGGGCGGTGGTTGACTTAATAAGCACCCCTCCCGACTCTTTAATTGCTGCTGGTGCTCTAGAACTCATCAAAGAGCAATTAGGAATAAGAGTAAATTAAGTAGCTCAGCTGGGAAAATTACCAAAACTAACGCTGAACGCAGGTGTAAATAAACAGGTGGAGAGTGAGGTAGGAAGTGATTTGTCTGACATAGTTTTGGCAAAGATAACGCCAATTATAGATAAGTCCCCTACCAAGAGTGATACTGGTGATGTGAGTAGCCATAGTACCAGCGAGGCGACTAATCAAGAGGGGGAAAATGATCCGTCCACTCATGATCTATCTAAATCTCCCATAATGTTTTCACCATCGGCCAATGAGTCTTCGGTTCTATCCTGCTCTTTCACACATCCAACCCCTCGTCGCACTCAATATACGCTGAGTAAACAAAACCTGCCTTCTCAGGGTACCTTTGTTATTGTATTGTGACCTCTCTTCAAACAATTTATGCAGCATTATTCTCGCTAACCCTATTATATGATTCTTTAGACATGAAAATTAATGAGCAACATATGTTATTGGTAAAAGTGCTACAGAATCAGAAGAATGTTAACTCTCCATGTATTTGCTGCAACAATGCAAGGGATGATGATGTAAATGTAATAGAAAATATCATAGATAACCAGGAGAAAATGCAAAATGATCTAACTGATGTACTACTAATTGATTGCTCACAGAACCAACAAGTGGTATTACAACAGGTTGCAGGTAAGAAACAAACACCAACAAACAACAATAGGTGTGCTGAGAAGGAAAACAAGAAAGTGTTGGAGAATACAAAGGGTGTAATTATAACAGGAGATGAGGCAATACAAAATGTGGTGGACAAGTGTGTACCTGGCCAGCAGTGTTCCAAAAAAGAAAGTAAAAACAAAACATAGAAACTCCGTCCACTTCCTCTAGTAGTAATGATCAACAAAGTCCAGAGGTTGAAATCGTAGAAGAAATGGTACAGTGTAATAAAGGTGCAATGTACCTTATTTTTGACAAGAAAAACAAGGGTGCACAAATACTGATAACGAAGGTTTCAAAAAAATAAAAAAATGTCAAATCCATTCCCAATTCTAACATCTCTGGTACCAGACAGTTCATACAGGCGCTATCAAAACCCACATCGGTAACATCATTGGCACGGAAAGCTATTGCCAATAAATATCGCGATGTATTGTTGTTTAAAGCAAATCAAGCCAAACTGACTAAAATAGCGTCTTTGGTTTATGAACCTCTCGATACCCTAGTATCTTTGAGTAATCAGAACAAAGCTCTTGATTCTAAACAGGGGCCACTACTTGCTGCTTGCTCAGAGAATGATAATAAGTCTGTTGCCTCCTCGGCTGTAAATACAGTGTGTTCACAAGAACTGACAGCGGCTAATGAACGGTTGCCTGTGGTATCTGCAAAATTGCCAGATGTGGACACATTAATAATGAAAGAATGGAAAGAGGAAATTGAGAAATCAGTACAGAGAATTGTTTCTATGGTAAACAAACCTAATACAGTGAACTCTCTCGAGACTAATGATTCTGGCCAACGTCCCTCAGTGACTTACACATATAAGTCACTCCAGCTAAGAGATTCGAAAATGAATCCTGCTTTAAGAGGAGCGCAGCGAACTCCGTTGAAACCTGTGTTATCACATCAACTAATTTTGCAGTGCCGCTCGCGCCCGTTCCATTCTTTTGACCTTAATAGACAATCAGTTATGAATATTTTCTCAGATGTACCAGCTTTGGAAGGAATATGTTCAACAGATATTGATCAGATAGAGTTTTTGCATCAAACTGATCTATCAGTGGTAAAATTGTGGATGAAATCTGGATTTGTGAAAAACGTACTATGGCAGGCAAGAATGGATCTCTGTGAACTGGGGTTTCAATTGTTAAATAACTCTGCTCCGGACCCCCCACAAATATCCATGATGAGAAATCAATATCAGTCTAAATCTAACATAAACCCGAAGCATCAATCCTTGAACCAACAACTAAATGAAAGTGATAGCCGATACGATGACAGAGAAATGAGATCATGTCAAAATTAACTAGTACAGCAGTCAGTCTCCCTCTCCTTAGCCTCATAGAATACGAGAGGGTTTAAACATCTGACAAAATCTAAAGATTGCATTTTGGGAAAATTTGACATTGTGGCTTTCCAGGAGATATGGCTGGCCGTTGTCCCGGTATGGGATAATCATATTATAGGTTTAGTTCCGGCTATTGTGCCAGTCAAGGGAAGACCTATGGCGGGTCTGATGGTAGCCATAAAAATATCCCCAAACAAACAATTAGAACCTTGGTTCTCTCCCAATAGTTTTTTTCAATTGGTGAGGTTAAAAATCGACTGTAAAACCATAGGCTTGATAAACATATATTGGAACCATGCAGCAATATCAGATTTTCTTAGACCTGACCTGTGATTATACAATCATCACTGGCGACCTGAATATAACTTGCCATGCTCAAAGTGGTAAATCCCTATCTGCAGCAGCGCTGAGATGGAATTTTATAATGGATGAGCGCCAACCTTTCAAACTGAAGGGTGCCAAAGTTGGAGATATTCCACAACAAAACACCTGGCATCGTGGTGCTCAAGTCACCATGATTGACTATACATTTGTGGATAGGAACCTGTTAAATAACATCTCAGAGTTTTTAATTATACCTCAACAAATAAGTGATCCTGACATACAAACTATGCATTTGTCTTGGTCTTTCCATGAAAAACAACATGAAAAATCTTTGGCAACAAATTTGACGCTGAATACTGCGATAAACAGATTCAAATGGTCTCCTTAATCATTATATATGTTTAAAACTAATTTGGAAATGTTTGAGAATGAGAGAGTGAATGCGACGAACTTAATTGAATGTTCATATGTGGAAGAAATGCAGATCTTTGCCTTTAAAAAAAATGATTTCAAGAAAATTAGCAAAATGACCTTGCACTCATATGACTCTGAAGTCTCCCTGCATAAAGCGCAATATCGTAGAGACAGAAGGCAGGTAATGCTTTTGAACCACACTGGCAGAGGAGCTATACTTAAATCCTTGAAATGCAAGTATAAAAACTGGTTAAGATCTAAACATGCTCTCTTATACCAACAAGATGCAGAGAATATGCTAGATAAAATCCAAAAATTCATCCAAGATATGGACTCTGTTGAATTCTACACACTCCAAGGTACAAACAGTTCATCCGTTAAATCCGATACCTCAAGAAGTGTGGGCCTCATTCTATAAGTCCCTGTATGCAGACATCAATCTTGAAGAGGTCTACTCTCCGATTAAGTGCAGGAAAGTAATAGATTTGATTTTTGACCTGGATGATATATTGTTTCAAATATCCAAATTATCAACCTCCCGGGCGCCGTGCCCAGATGGCTTATCTAATTTTATGATTAAACAACACCCATTAGCTTGGGCTAAAATTTTCTTACGCATCTTTAGAAAAATAGTGAGCACTCGTTGTATGCCATCTTCTTGGAGGAAATCTATTACAATACCCATCTATAAAAAAGGGGACAATGAAAATCCGGCCAATCATAGACCAATATCATTGCTGGACATACCAAGTAAACTTTTTGCCAGATTACTGTTAAGGGACTTGAATCAATGGTTGAATGACGCAGAAATAAGGGACCGAAATCAAACCGGTTTTATGCCAGGAATGGGAACGGCCATTAATTTACACATCCTGGAAGTCATTGTGGACTTCCACATCCTGGAACAACGGAAAAATCAAACAATCTACCTGGCCTTTATTTTCTTCCAGGCTGCGTTTGATTCAGTGTGCAGGAAACTGCTGATAAGGAAACTATGGGAGGCAAAGTGTCCAGAGTATTTAATATACTGGATAAGGGAATTGCACTCAAAAACAACTGTACAAATGAGATTAGCCTTTGATGGAACACTATCAGATCCAATTCCAACATTCAGAGGTCTCAAACAGGGGTGCATCCTGGCTAGTACTCTCTTCAACTTCTTTATGGCCGCGGTGCGTCATGAGTTCATGAACTATAGATCAGATGCCCCATGATTAGGGGATCATCCTATCCCTTGGTTGTTTTATGCCGACGACCTGGTGTTGTGGGCTAAGACTCCAGTGGGTTTAAATAACCTATTGACAGCTTTAAGTAAATATACAAAGGAGAATTTCTTAACAGTAAATCAGGCTAAATGTAAAGTTATGGTATTAGGCCAGAAGAAAAATGGTCCCCAGCAAAAAGGTTAGATGGAACATCCAAGATGTTGAAATTGAACTAGTCCCTGAGTATAAATATCTAGGCCTGCAATTTAATAATGATTTGGGTGACAAACCTTTCCTGCGAGTTTTGAAACAAAAACTGTCAACTGGGATACATCAAACGAAAATCATACAGGCTAAATATGGGAAGTTTTCTTTGATGCCAGCAGTGATCTTTTATAAACAGAAGGTTGTCCCCATTCTAACTTATGCTATGGAAACAAGATACATCATGAGAAAGACAACATGGGTTAAAATGGAAGGCGAATTTTGGAAATCAATTTGTGGATTGCCTGTGACAGTAGTAATATGCTTGCTACGCCATGAATTGGGGCTAGTATCTTTGTATGCGGTTTATCTATGGAAGGTGTTGTGCGCCTATCGTAAGTATTTAATGGTTACAGAAAGGAATGGTGTAATGTTCATAATGGGAAAATGTATGTTAAACACAAATAACAACATAATCATAAAATGGTGAAAGTGGATACAATCTCTAATGGTTGAAGTTGCTATTGATGAGGAGCTCCTAATAAATAACCCTGAAAGAGCCAAAAAGAAATTATGGATGTTGGACTGGATAAAGACCAGAAATGCCAGTGCAAAACTAAGAATATTCAAATCACAATCCTATGTTATCAAGGAATTACACTAAATAGAGCAATATTTGGTGAAATTTCCGCATCCAAAAAATCGATTTGGCTATCTGAGGATAAGGTTGAACATCTGTCTCTCAAATGAACTTTGCCTGATGCGTAAAATGACGATGAATGGGTATTGTATATTTTGTAAAGAGTCATCACAGTTGGAGACTTTAAAACACTTAATTGCTGAATGTCCTGCACTAATTGACATGAGATGCAAATTCTTTAAAATAATTTTGTAGGGCCAGCATATCATGGATCATGAGATCCTTTGGGACAAATTGTACCATAGACAAAGGGCTAAAATGAACATAGCCATACTTATGTTTGTAGAGACATTAGCCCTCATTACGAGTTCGGAGGTAACCATGCTGCTATTGGCGGCATGGCTGCCGCCGAAATCGCGTCGGGGTCCGGGTCCTCGGAATGAGGACTTACCGGGCCATTCCGAGGTCGGAAGGCCCGGTAATTCCTCCCTCCGAGGACCCGGACCCGGTTCTTCCCCATTTCCATTTCAGCCACCATAGGACTGAATGGGAATGGGAGAGGGAGCAAACAACGGGCCATTACGAGTTGGCCCGTTCTTTGCTCCCTCTTTCCCTCGCGGGACCCGCTCTGCACGTCTGGTGAGACCAGACGTGCAGAGCGGGTCCCGCGAGGGGAACTCGGAATCGGGCGGTACGGGGTTGACGGCACCGGCACCATTAGCGGTGCCATTAACCCTGTACCGCCTGACTCGTAATGAGGGCCATTAAATTTAAAAAAAACTGTAAAGACAACAGATTTTTGGAAAATGTGCAATGAATGAAATTTTATATTGAATTATATTGATACTTACCTGTTTTTAGTGACAAGTGCAATAACCAGAGAATTGTGCAAAAGGATTTTTGGTTTGAATAACATTTCTCTTTTGCCTTCTTTCTCTTTTTAAGAATGTAACTGTATATATATGATGTTTATGTCGTTATGTTAGGTTGTTTTTTCTCTGTTTTGTAAATTTTGAAAGGCTGTTTTTACAGCTAAGTCAAATAAAAATAAAAATTCAAAAAAATGGTGGTCTGCCCTTTGAGTTGTATAAAACCCCATCATCTTTTCAAAGATTTATGGATTGCCTTGATTTTTCTGTTTTATATAATTTGGTGATTATTTATGTTGATGACATTGTAGTCCCACTGGTGATCATGGTATCGCCGCCTGTATTATTTATGTTGATGACATTGTAGTCCCTCTGGTGATCATGGTATCGCCGCCCAACCCTGTACAAGTTCTAATATTGCAAAGTACATAGATGGCCACCACTTCATGGCCCCTCTATATTTGTGGGTTTCCGACAGCAGTATTTTTTCATCTATGCCTTTAAGCAGTTCATCTGCCCCCTCCACACCACTGCAAAACGTAACTCAAGTGCTGATGTGCTGGAAAGGCTACCAAGTAAACATTTGTCAACCAAACCTGAGAAGCAAACGTTTGAGACGGACAACGTGGAATATTTTGGATTAGTTTTCTCATCTGCTGGACTATATATAGATTAAAACATGTTGTCAGAATGGCCTATATGAGTTAAAGAAACGTGATGTACCAGAACTTTGAAAAATATTATAAGCAGTTAATTCAGAACTCTAACATATGCATTTTCTTCCGGTTCAGTTTGAAACATTCTGATAACATTAGGTCAGTTATGGTGGGGAGTGACACTCCTCTTAGAGCAATCTGAGTAGCTTGCTGATGGTGCAAGTTGATTAACTCCATGTTAAAGGAAATACAGAACTCTGTTTGTAAGGAAAATGATTGGCAATAAAGGAAGCATGAGCTGTGTGAGGACATGTGCTTCCAGTATCACAAAGAGTTTCACTCAAAACACTTTCCCAGATGCACAAATGCCGTGCCAACCAAGCACCCAACGACCTAGCTTGCAGATTTGTCTACCACACCCCCAACACACCTCTCAGATCTGCCCAAACCAACTGCCTGTCCATACCTCACTTTAAGCTACAGAGATCAGGTGGGATCAGCTTCCCAGTCCTTGCAGCGAAACTATGGAACTCAGTCCCAAACCCTCTTAGAGCTGAACCTTCATTCCTTGCCTTCAAGAGCAAGGCCAAAGCTTGGCTGTCTGCCCAGGACTCTTCCCAGTACTAACATGCCCTTTGCACCTGTGCTATCTCCTTCATTGTATAAAGTTGCCGGTGTATATATCCTGCAAACGTATTTACTTGTACATACTCGTGATTGGTGATTGGCCCTGCCTATCATCACCGTTACAGAATTTTATATGACTGTAAATTATCTCTGTTTATCCTTATACTGTGTATGACCCTGAATATTATGTTTATGTCAATCTGACTTGTAACTTGCATATTATGTATATTAACCTACCTTGTAACCTAAGTGATGCACCCGGATGCTCCTGGGCCAGGAGCGCTATATAAATAAATAAAATACAAATGTAGCGATGGGAGCATTTTTTTCCTTAGCAATGTGAATGGACTGCGCAAGTTCCGAGCAATTTGCAAATCTTATGATAGATTCTATTAAATAGTCACAAGGTCCATAGGCTTACTCCCCCCTGATCCCCATTATGAATCTCTAATAAAATGCATTCCTGACCTTAGTAATGTTAAGCTTATAGCATTTTTTAATTGGATTCCACAGGTTGCTGAAGGGAACATAAGTTCTCTAAGTTCTCCCAGAACATGATGGGTGATTTGGCATGTTAAATATCTTTTTATTTTAATGGTACTTACTCTACACACAAGAGGATCGCTTCAACGTGCACAGGGAGGGAGAGAGGGGACAGGGAAGGGGAAGGACAATGATTGAGGGGTAGGGGATCAAAGCTATGCCATTCATGCATCCCTTCTCAGCCATGTGTAAAGCAGCTTTGGAGCTTGGTGAAGATATTGTGTGCGTTCTTCTGCCTTCTGTCAAATTCATTATGCTGTATGATCCTTTGTATGTTGTCCATGCATTCTTTGTGTACAGTATGAATCTGCAGGAAAAGCTTAAGTATGCGCCATAATACATATTCAGACAGTCTAAGGGTATGAAGACTACTTGGTAGTAAGTAGGTCTAATTACAGTGTCTGTGGCATTCTACGCCTGCCGATGTGCACCATAATGTTCTTACTCCCGGGTGTGAGCCTAGAACATGAATTTACCATGGCAGTTGGGGCGTAGGTTAAGATTGGTGGAATTGCATTGGGATCAATTGTGTATCTTTCGACTGAATCTATTGTCCAGTGGTCTCTGCTTGATGGTTGCACAGCTATAATGGATACAGTGGATACTTTTTCAAAGATTACTTATTTTCCCACTGAAAGTCTTAACCATTTGCTTTTTTGCCTGTTTGTATTTTCTAGTGGAGATTTTTCATTTTAACATCTCCTAACACTATATTTGACAGAGGCTTTACCAAACCCTGGATATGGGAAATGATCTCATCCTCAGGCTAATGGTCTAAAGTAGGATTTGAAGAACTTTGTTAAAAGTGACCAACAGGCATGCGGGTCTGCTTCTGAAATATGGGCCAATCCACAAATATGTGCAGGTGGCTCAGAGCTCATAAAGCCACATCTTAACATGTTTAATGTTGCTCTCAAGCACTGTGGGAGAACACATAACCCTGCAGAGCAGTGCAGATTTCACATTTAAAACAGAAAAAAGCATTATTAGTATTATACAGTTGGCAAAACAACTGTTCATGTATTGCACATAAAACAAATCAAGCAAAACGATCATGATCCCATGGCAATATATTAAATAGTTACATTCTCCCCACACAGTTCCCCTAGACATAAAAAACAGTGGAACCTTAAAGTTCACGATTCTGCAACATTAATAAAATGTTCTCCCAAAACATTAGAAGCATCATTATTACCACTCATGAATGTAATCCACAATTCTTCCCCATTTAGATTCCCTGCCATGCCAGCAGACCTACAGGCTAGTTGTCTTAGCCTAAGGAGGTGTACACGCTCCGCCAGGAGATGCTCTGCCATTTCAATACAGGGGCCACCACACAGGCGACATACCCTCTCGTTTCTAGGGATTATTTGCCAAGCCCCTGTGACTTCTCGAGTCCTCACTGCATTAACGTTGGCCTTGAGGTTCTCCCAAACAGTAGGTTCTCAAGCAATGTTTTAGGTGGCTCGGTTCACCAGCCCGAGAGCTGATATAAGTGTAAAACAATGCAGTAGATGATTTAGATGCAAGATCCACTGCCAGTTGTTCCCTTCCCTTCTGAGAGAATCACAGTTCCTTGGAAGGGACAAAGACAGTGGGTTCACATTTTTATATAAGGCCACCCCGCACCAATTCCTAACCTGATTTGGTCTGTGCTGCTGTGTTGTCTTGAGAAAATAAATATTAGAAGAACATGCTATATCTACAGAAACAGACAGTACACTGTGTACTTTGCAGACTCCAAGTTATGCATGAATTTAAAAAGAAAAGAAAAAAATTGGTTTGGGAAGCCACCCACACTTTTAAAAGGTTGAGTGGTTTGGTGAACCGCAAATATTGTGAAAGTCTGATTTTAGGTTTTGACAAATGGAATTAGCCCAAGTCTAGTCATAAAAAGGGTTGTCTGGTCCATGAGCAATGTTTACATGGTTTTGTGATTACCGTTCAAGCAAATTTGAAGGTTACTTTATCGACCTGCTTATAATATGCATTCTGCTACACAAGTATCAACTTTTTTTTGTCTGTATAGGATGCATCTATGTGTTTTTTCAAAGATCAACCCACCACAGCAATTGAAGCATGCCTCTGAGACTTGTTTGTGTGAGTTACAATGTACTCATGATATGTTTTTAGAGAACGTTCAAGTGTCTAAGCATGTTATAAAGAGATTTACTGATTCTTCGCTGAGACCTTCACTTACTCAGTGGATGATAGGGAGTGGTTATCCATATTGTTTTTAATGGCTCTGTTTCTTTTCCTTCAAGCTTTGACCTTGTTTTTATGGTTCCTTTTTTGGTGCATGAAAGTATTCATCATATTGTTCTGTATCTGTTCCTAGATGCATCCTGGAAGATTTATCCAGTTTATCTCGTTTCTCAAGTTGAAACCTATGAATTATGGCCATGCAGATCCTTCCAGTAACGCTTCCAGTGGAAGTGGGATTGAATGACTCTTTTGGAGTGTTTGAGATTAGAGATGCTTGGCTCTCTTGAGGGAATGTCCAGTATTCGATTCATTGGAAAATGTGCCGTGTTAGTAATACGCTTGGGAGCCAACCTCTTTTGTTCATTTCCTATTGTTGTATCGTTTTTTATCAGAAGGTGTACATTTTGGGTGTGTTATTCATTATTATGTTTCATGATAAGCATTGCGTTCCATTGCGTCACAACAGGCCTGGCATCATCAAGCATCTGGGCCGTAGTTGTGCTTCTGTATGTTTAGGTTGGAGTTATGAGGCTTGGCGAAAGGGTCTGGTAGCTGATTCGGAAAAAGCTGGTTGCCGTTGCCACTCTGTTGATCGGATCTAAGTTGGGCGAGTCTGTGTGTGTGGTTGTGGTAGGGTAGGCACTTCATTCTAAGCTGTCTGCCCTTTCCATTTTATTGATATCTTGCAGGTTTTTACTGGTGATGGTTTCCAATGCAAGGAGGCCGCAAAGTGTATCCTTTGTGTCAAAAGATACTAGGGAAATAACGAATGCACTGATGCCAGTGGGAAGCTGCATCTCAAATTGTTGTGCTTCCATCCATGCTATGAGGTAGCTCATGGATTAGTTTATCTCTTACTTATCTCTCAAGTCTGCTCCAAATATTTTCGGCCCAGGATTTTTGTGTGGTTTCATTTATCCACCCGGACATTGGGTTAGACTCATGGAGCAAGCTGCATAACTCTTATTCTAGTACAGCCACAGAAGAATGGCTTCCAGGATAGGATGCCTTCATGATGAGCAGACCCTGATGGATTGATGGATTTGGGGGCACCCACATGTGGACTGAAAGCTAGAAAGGATCTTGGTTAGTATTTGCCCTGGGCCTATCCTATGCACTCTTTGTAGCAATGTTTGCTGGTATTGAAAGCCAAGCTCAATGATCTTTCACCACGGTGGGAACACCAGGGGACATTCATATATTTTGAAAGTAGGTCCGTCCTTAAGGATTTCGCAACAACACGAGGTGTTTATGCTGCAGGAAACCTGGCTGGTTGATTAATATTTACTTGACGGGTTCCATATATACCAGATTGAGGCAGAGAAGGGTCCAGTGGGTGGCCCTTCCGGGGGTTTGATGATTGGGGTTAATAACGCCCTGGTTTCTTGACAGATTGCCCCGGTGGAGAAAGGGGGTAAGGTGCTGATTGTTGAGCTGTCTTGGAGAGGACAGACTGAGTTAAAGAAGATTATTTTTGTAAATGTGTACGACCCTCCAGCTGGGCCGCATACTGAGCCCATATTTATGTTGATTGATGAGGTGTTAACTGAATGGGTGACAGGTAATGTGAATGAAGGTATAATCGTGGGATGAGATTTCAATGCTAGGCTTGGTGAACATCCCATCGATGAGGGGGGGGAACTTCAGTCAACTGTACAGAACAAAAAATCGCAAATTCCAAAGGTAAAAAATGGTTGAAGTTCCTGAGCGATTGGGAGTTGGTGACCCTAAATGTTATATATATATGGGAGATATCCCTGGGTTGCCAACTTGTCAGAGGGGTGGTAGTCGGGCAACACTCGACCATGTTGCATGTAATTTTCCATTAACAGAGAGAGCATTGCAAATGTTAGTGTCCTCCCAAGTGGAAAGTGATCATTCTACCCTTTCAGTGGAATGGGGGTTGGAGGTTAAGCACCCGGTCAGGAATGGGTCTGTGAACCTGGTGGTTTCATTATCAGGCCATCTACTCCAATGCACTGACAGGAATGTGACCAAGGCCTGTGATATGTTAAAAAAAGGAGTTCAGTGAACCCAGGCTAAATTTGCAACTATTGTCACCTAACAATATTGAATGGTGGCTAAAATTTCTATCCAACTGTACAGGTAAAAGTAAGATCTTGACCGCGAATGGGAAGGAACATAGACATGGTCATGACCCCAAGATTAATAGGGCAAAAAGATTATTAAGAAGAAAACTACGGGCAGCCAGTTCTTCCCTTGCTCCCCCTAGTACAGTAATATATGAAAGATCCCTCCTGAAGAGCCATTTTCACAACTGGGTAAGAAGAAGAGCCTGGGAAGGGATGCGGGGGAACTGGGAGTACATGATTCAGATCCTGATGACCTGCAAAGCGGGGGCAATGTGGAGGATCCTGACAGGGGCTAGGAAATCCTCCAGCTCCAAGATTTTTAACCCTATTGCCAAGGGGATTTGGATTGACTATGTGGAAAGTAAAATGTTTACAGTAATGGAGTCAAACCCCCCACACGAGTATCCCGAGTCTACTTGGCCTATCCATTTTACTCGGTGCAACATTAGCCGACACCCATGTGCTCTAAAGAACTCTCGAGCACCAGGGCGAAATGGCCTGTCGTCAGTGGTATTGAAGAGTGATCCGCTATTATGGACTGAAGTCTTGCATCCATTGTTCACGAAGGTGTGCAAGGGTAGAATCATCCCAGATTCTTGGAGGAAGGCCATTTTGGTCCCGGTTTACAAGTCCAGACAACTATAGGCTATTGTAGTTACTCGATGTAACTGGCAAGGTGTTTGCGACTTATATTCTGGAACAGCTTCAGGCCTGGGTTAATGCGGAGAATATTCTTCACCCATACTAGACAGGTTTTCGACCAGGATCCAGTATGGTTCATAACCTTCGGGTCTTGGACATGTTTATCTCCCAAGCAAGCACTGCGGCCGGCCGCTCCTTGTATATCGCATTTGTCGATTTTTGTTCAGCATTTGATCAGGTTGATCAGAGTATTCTGTGGGGTAAGCTGCGACAGGGTGGATGCCCTAGTTGGCTCTTGGAGGTTATCAGGGCTCTGCATGAGGACAATAATGCATGGGTTAGACTGAATGACAAGGGGACTTTGTCAGACACAATACATATCAATAACGGGGTGAGGCAAGGGTGTATGTTGGCCCCGACACTTTTTAAAATCTATGTGGCAGATTTATTGGTCAAATTACTGGCAAGAGCGGGCTGCCCCCCGAAGGTTCCAAACACCAGAATTAGAGGCATGTTATATGCCGATGATCTGGTTATTCTGGATCTCATGGTGGCCAGTTTAAGGCGATGTTGGAGGAATTGGCTACCTATGCAGATGAATTTAAGCTATCAATTAACCTTTGTAAGACCAAGGGGATGTTGGTATCCTCCAGGAAAATGTGTAGGGTAAAGCTGTCGACCTCTAAGGGCACCATTGAACATGTGGATGGCTATAACTATTTAGGGCTGGCGATGTCTAGAATTCAAGGATAACCTGATATTATAGCCCCCAAGGTTGTGAGGGCTAGACAAATTACAGGAGTGTGCAGCAAGTTTGTTAAGGATCCCTTGGGCTTCACATTATCAGCGGCCCTAATGCTTTATAAGCAATGGTTATGCCCTACAGTTTTATATTGGCTTGAGGCCCGATCGATGAAAGATTTGAAATGGTTAAATGGGGTGGAGGCTAGAATTTGGAGAACTATTTTATATCTACCTAGGTCAACCTCTGTGGAGTACACTCGTCTGAAACTGGGACCAATTTCCCTTAGGGCACAGTTATTGCTAAGAAGAGCTTTTTTGATGTTGAAATCAAGAACACCTCCCACCTGTCCTCTACTGAGCATCTTGGGAACTAGTTATGAGACAGAACTGGTAGGTAGAAATAGGTCCCTACTCAGTTATTTGACGAGCTATCGGAAGAGGTGCCATGGTTTCCTGATTATGACCGTTGTTTCAATTTTGAATCTTTACATGGCGCTTTCAAGCATAGGTCAGAAACATGATTGGGTATGTAATAATGATTATCTTAGTACCCTGAAAAGTTACTTGAGGGTTGCACCGGTGATACACCGATACTTATGATATGATATGGTATGATATGATATGGCATTTGTAACGCGCCTATACACAAGTGTTTCAAGGCGCGATACTTGAAGCCTGAATGCTACCTCGAACTCTGCCCTGACCGCAGGGGCGTAGGAGACCCATAAAATCTGGGGGGGACAGGGGACACCTTGGGAACTTTGCTTTTTTATTTACTTATTGTCTTGTATTCTAAGACCTAGACATTTCACATCATTAAAATAGTAGTACATATTAAATTACATATATCATCACTATATATAACAAGAGAAAATAAGAAAAGAAAACAGAAGAAAATTAAGAAAAAGCAAAGCAGTTCAGAGTGTAAAATCCCCCCAGCGATGAACATTTAGAGAGATCTTTTATAATACTCTCACCTGCGCTTTAAGTGCAGATGCTTTATGGAGTTTGGCTAACCCATCCTATCCTATTCGACTTGAACCCCCAATGATGGAACATGAGTGTGCCCCTTTACAGTAGTGTATGGGCTGCAATCATACCTCGGCACCAGGGTATTCACCGGATTTACATGGATAGCGGAACAAGTGCTGTTGTGTATCTCTAGGCTATGCTTTACTTTTTTCTGGGTCACCCAGATGGTTTATGGTGGCCTCTATTAAAACTTGTCTACAGCTCATTATTCAGCTGGTGGTGGGTACCAAAAATGCAGTTGCATCCCTATTTTAAAAGAAGTGTTGGCAACGCCAACCGTTTGGGCTTTAATGTAGGCATGGAAAAGGCACTTGCCAAGCACCACCATAGTGGTATTAGGTACCCACTGATGGTGGCAGCTGCAAAATGGTGCAAGTACCTGGACATTTAATAGAAGTGCCTGGCAAATGCCCAATACATATACACAAGCAAATGGTTGCCATTGCTGGTTTTTAGCAGGGCTTCAGTGAAGGAAATGCATAGTGCTAATAGAGTGGCTGAAGGCATCCCTGGATAAGACATTTGTATTACACCAGTAGTATGTTCCCAGCTCCAATTAAGTTATTAACTACACAGGGCTTGATAGTAAACATCCCTAAGTCAGTGGCTTTATCTAAACCTGAACTGGCACTTTACGTTCCCTTTATAAATCATTCTAGCGTTTTTTTAAAGGAATAGGTTATGGCGTAAAATGAGTCTGCGGCCTGCATGGCATCCATCCACCAAAAACCCATGAAGGTTACTAAGATAGCCCAAATAACACCAGCTCCCACTACAGGACAGGTCAGAGGTGAATATATACCTCATTTAATGTTAGCCCTGACTTCAGACCTAGGCTGCAGGTAGGATTGAGTGAAAAGGGAGTTGATGCAGGAACAGCCTGCTGTGACTGTCTCTTCCTGGAGAGGAACCAGACAGGAGTGCAGATGACACTGGGGCAGTGGGAGAGCACCGAGCCTGTGCTCCCACGTTCCCTCTAATAAATCCTCCCATGCCGGACTGCACCTGGGAGACGGGGGCCACTGTGTGTATTATCAAGCCCAATCTGTAGTGTATATTTCTGCAATTATTTCAACAAACGACTGCTAATCATCCTCCTGCAGGCCTCCTGAGCATGGATCAAGCGTTAGAAGAAGATGCATTTGTGATTGCACCCTTTATCTGGAAAAATGAGGCGAGCCACCATTCTTCCTTGTGCAAATTTCCCCTATGTACCCTTCTCTACTCCACATTCTCGTCTGCTGAACACCCTTTTCTCCCAAGTCCCTTCCCTGCACCCCACATCAAATCACTCCTCTGACACACTGCCATCTGCACTTTGTCACTTGTCTGTACTTCTCTCTCATTTGCAAAACCCGAAGCACCTCCTATGTCATTTCTGCCCTAAACCACCCTGTGTTCTGGCCTTTCCTGGACCCCTCTCTCCCCAGCACACACTGGTCACCCGGTGCTGCAAACCATCCCTGCCTTTCATCTGCACTCTGTTCTTGTTCCCATCTCTCCCCTCCCTTGCTCCTATGTCTTTCGATCCTCTGAACCCTTTCTACCCTTTTTCACTTTGCAGTCCCACACTCCACTGCACCCCAGTCCCTCGCTTCCCATTCCCCCATAGCCAGCACCCCACACAACTCTCATCTGTGCACTTACTCAGCACTTTCTCTTCAGTCTTCATAGCACCCTCAATATCCTGGCTTACATTTCACGGGTTGTCTCCTGCGCACCTTGCATGACCAACCACTCCATATAGATTCTCAGAATAAGCTGTAACAGGCATGCCAGATCCATGACCTTTAAAGGGCCCATTGATACCTACAAGCATTAACTCTTAAGAAATAGTCAGGAGCATGGATATTTGGAAGGGGACAGACACAGAAGTCACTAAATCCACGTACTGCCAAGGTTCTACACCAAAGATCTGATCGCACTGTAACCACTTAAGTATGCTGACAGAAACAGCCAGGCTGAATAAAACAGGGTGAAGCTTAGTCAAGACCTACAGTTGATTAGCGCTTGATTTCTTTTGAGAGATGCACAGGATGGGCACCAACAAATGTTTTAATTTTGGGAAGGGACAAAGTTCAGGTCTGGGCTGGTAATAGTATGTTTTATGGAATATAATAACACTTTGGTAATAGCGCTTCATGCTAGATGCTTTCAGCTGCTAGGCAATGTAATAGCAGGTATGATTACCCTCATTTGAACGGTAGTGAGTTTATGAAAGGTTAAGTGGACCCAGCTGCTGCTGGGTTTAAACTAGCGAAATGCAGGTAGCCCTCATGTCAAAGACCAAGCTTTAGGTGTGGTACTATCCAAACCCCAAGCAAGTGTGAGTTGGTGGGAAGAGGTGGAGGGGTGTGCCTTAAGTCCTTCTGATATTAGAGCATACATCAAGTGTTTTTCCTTGCCTACCTTTGACACTACTATGGAAAAGAGCACACATCCCACACAGCGGCCCTTCTTGCGATTGGCGCATCCTCATTTTACTTTACATGGTTTCATGAGGATTTCGTATACAATGTCAGGCTGATATCTCAGGCAGTTTCTGCACTTTGCAAGACAGGCCTGGGGAACAGATACATCTTGGAGAAAATCCTGTGTTTGCCAGATTGTGTGATCCTGGGCGAATTGTGTGACCCCCCACTGTGCATTATTTTCTCTATAGGTTTACTTGGGATCACCTAGTAGTGATTCAGTTGGCAGAGTACACTATAACAAAATGCCTGGATCATAAATGTTCTAACAGAGTTTCTTGTTGCTCAATGTATGTAAGCATGTTGCGTAAGTGCGAAGAGGGGCAAAGTGTCACAGCAATAGATATCTCCAGCTGGGGGACCGGGTCTCATTTTGGGAGCAGTTATAGATACATTCATAGAATTTGTAATTTTTTTTGCAGAGAAACATGTCAAAGTAACCTGACAGTTTAGGGGCAGTAGTGTAAGCAGCAAAAATAATCGTCACACCCTTCTCCTTAAAAAAGGCAATACATGATATATTAAACAGTGTTGTGCCTGGCATTTGCATAGAAACTGCATGTACATGTCAATACTGTTAGGAAAGATTTCCATTTGTGTGTCATTTTCCCTCCAGTTGTGTACCCCCCAACTTTTTGCTGCTGTTTAACACCATAGTCTGACTTGTTGCAACTTTTCTGCAACATGTAACAAGTGCACAATGTACCTTCCAGTACAGTGCACTTGGGTCTCTTAGTCATTTCCAAAGGCCCAAAATACTCCCGAAGGATTTTTTAGGAGATGTGCAGATGTGTCACGGACAGGGCTGGCGGCAGCTTATCTTTTCATATAATTTTAACCCTTTCCTGCCAGGTAAACTGCGATTACTGCGTTTGGCACGAATAGGTGGCCTGGCTCCAAAATGGCCATGCCACGAGGTTCTTTGTCCTGTCCTTTGGCCATCTGGCCCCTTCACCTTCCCCAGGTCGAACCGACCCAGGTCAGTCCTTATTTGGGCATGTATTTTCCCGCGAAACTCCAAGCTTTCGCGGGCTTCTGCATGCCTTGTGTGTGTGCCTCCAGGGTGGGCTAGGGTGTCTGTCCCTAATACACATCCTGGGTGCCAGAGAGTCTGGAGTGCTGTGAATGCCTGGGTCCACTGTGGTCTGTGATTGGCCCATGTATGGTATGCCTGAATATGAGCAGATCTCCCATTGGGTCCTCTTCATTTTGGCGCGAAGGAGATTCTGGATAAGACAAACAGCCATACCATGTCAATCTCTGGAGTTCTCACTGAGCCAAGGATAGGATCCAAGTATCCTGAAGCTGAGTCGAGGAACCGCTGGTGACCCACTGGAAGGTTTGGCACCCTGAGCCCGCTGTCATCCCGTGGGACCCCTCTGCATCTGGTCATCCTACAAGGTCTGCGAAGATGCTTTGACCCATTGGAATAGTGGGACCAACTATTCTCGGCACCTTCACCAAAACTTGCAAGTAAGCCTTCTCAGAACTGCCCCTGGGCCAACCAGTGGGCTGACCAGCTGACACAGGACCTTTGCTCTGTCTCCACTGCCGTTTTGAGGAGGCCTTTCAAACTTGGTATACTGCTAGCTCTGTGTTCACTGAACCCTCACACTGAATTTCGTATACTTGACGTTCCCAGGTCTGAAGTGAGACAAGTGCGCCAGAACCGGAGCATACGTGGTTACCGTGTCGCCCCCGCCGTGGTGACGATCTTTGCAAGTGCGCTGCATTTGTGCCCCTCTTGCCCCTGAAGCCTGCTGCAGTGAAACTGGCCTGATCCATCCATCAGGAGCGGAGAAATCGCCACTATCCCATTTGGGAATCATCGCTGTATCTTTTTCGCTGAAAGCCGCTGAGCTGCCAAATTTGCCGCACTTGAACCTGCAATCGAAGTGGACTCGACTGCCGAAGTTTGGTCCGGAGTGCACCAGGGGTCGGTGAGTAATTGCAACCCTAACTAGTGGCCACTGGTGCCTCCATCCATTTTTACACACGAGTGGCCCCTGGGGGGCCCTCTCCTTTCCACTGCTAGTGCGAACTAGCGAACTATTCCCAACTCTTGGAATCGACTCTACCCTCAAGTGGAGACCCTCCCCAAATAGTGGGAACCTATTCTTCATTGCCTCACCCACCTTCCTGAGCTGCTAGAGACCCCTGAAGAGACCCCGTTTTGCCCATTGGAACTACCACATGCGCTTGCATTGCATGTACTTTTGAGCATTAGGCTCCTCTCTTCTTAGGGATCGGAATGCCTCTTATTTAGGAGTGTGTTGAGTGTAGAAGGGGCTAAAGATTATTTGCACTGCCTGTTTCCTTCCCCTTTAGGTTGTGGACCCATTTCGTGCTTTAACCCTTTTAGACCCCATTGGTCTTGTATATACGTATTTTGATAGTAGTGTGTTGGTCTAAATAGCACTACTGTGATTTGATTGTGTGTTAAGGCCTTGAAATACATGTATATGTATTTTTAATATTCACTAGAAAAAAACTTTGTTTGAGTGACGTTATGTCATCAATGACATTTGTGATGTCATCTTTGATGTCCTGGGTGTTAGTGTTAGAAATGCACAGTGGTGCAGGCAGTTATGGTTGCTTAGCCTACCATAACTGTCGAATTTCAGGGTTTTTTCGATTGTACTTTGAACCATAATGTCATGGTTATAAAGTTTTTTTAGTGAATTTCGCAGGTTTTTAGTAGTGCAACTTAACCATAACGTCCCTTTAACAAAGTTATTTTACTCAATTTTACAGGTATCAGTGAATGGTCTCCGTATTTTGTTTGTGCGGCCTTGCAAGCCTGTGTTGGCCAATGCTTGGAGCCCTGGCTGCCCAACAGTAAGGAACAAACAAAGAGCTGTTCCAATGTGATGTTCCTCTTTGGCAGGGGCACCCTTTCATGAATTGAAAAACCTGAGGGCTGCAGGGCCTCAGGTTTTTCAATTCATGAAAGTGTGCCAACGTCAGATCTAAAGTTTCTACACACACATGGTGCGTTGCAAACTGATCAGGGAATCCTGGCCTCTTAAAGTTTCATCATGAAACATTAAGAGGCCAGTATTCCCATCAGTTTTGCAACGCGCCGCATGTGTTTAGAAACTGTATATCTGACGTTGGCAGTGGCATATTCCCTTTAATAAATCCTGCCCATGCCGCCCTGCACCTGGGATAGGGGGGGCCACGCCACTTGACTTACCTTACGGTAGCTGAGATCTCAGGTGGAGGTCGAGTCGCAGTCGGGCTCAAAGTTTGTCTCACTCTGTCTCCCTTGATAACACACGCTGTCCCAGAGTGACTGGAGCACAGGTCGCTGCCTGGCTTCTCCTTCATTCTGGAAAAACGAAGGCTGAAGCTGTGCAGCAGTGCACTGCGCAGGCAGGGCACGTGCAATTTGTTCCCCGGCCTGGGCTTGTTCATTAAGCGAAGGCGCGGGGCACCTCAGCAGAAGTTGCCAACAGTCTACTTTTAACTTTTGCAAGCTGACATCGTATTTTACACGCTGCAGATACTTGCCTGGTGTTCCAGGGCCAGCTAAGCCACCGGTCCCTTCAAGATGGCCGAATTCAGATGTTGGTATTGGTGATCCCGTTAAAAGCAAATTAGATCACATATATTCTGGTGGTAATGAGGGATTACTACTCCTCCCACCCCTTTCTAGATTATGAAAAACCTTTGGCTTTTCGTGAGGGTGAAGCGGATCCCAAGGAGGGTGCTGGTGGCACCCTTCAAACGAGGTTCATGCGAGAGGTGTGGTGCTTACATTTTGCACTTTGCGTAAACACATTTTGGAGAAATCTTTATTATATTTTGACCAGTTTGTCAGGGGCACAATGAATCCATTCTAGTCGGCACCATTTGAGAATGGCCTTAAGCACTACCTTGGAGGAAACCTGCACATGTTAATCTTCCCCATTTCAATGTCTCTCATTTTACTGTTCTATGCAAGATAAAAGGCTCTGTTGTGACATGTGATTGACTCCTCCTCTTCTCTACTGATCTTTAAGAGGGACATGTGTTAATAATGGCCACCTGGGTGGATCGCCTATGTACAGGGGCTGCTTTCCACATAGGTTTATGCTTTATAAAACCCATGCATTCATACACAACACAATTCTGTGGCAGACATTTGTTGGCCGTCAGAAGAACAGACGGTGCACACCCAACATGTGACTGCCCCAGCCCTAGCACAGTCTCAGCATCTATAATACTTCTGGAATATTATAATCAGTTTTTCTTTTACTGTCCGTAGAAAGATGCATGGACGCACCCGACCCATCTGACCTGACACGTGACTGTCTCTACTCCCCCAGCTCTGCCTTACAACGACAGCATAAGAAATGCACACATTTCAATACTAAGCGACCCCCCCTCCACCTACCAGTGCTGTGCTGCAGTTCCATTATCCCCTCCCCCCTTCTCTCTCCCAGCCGTGTATCGCCCCCTGTTTGTACGAGGCAGCATATGCTGGTTCTCCAAATATTGGACTATCTGAGTATTGTATAGTGCCAGGAATATACACAAGCCCTACAATATCACCACAAAGGGAACATTTTTTCTTTTGGGACTAGGCTCATCTTTCAAGGTGAATAATTTGTTATCAAAATGCTTCTAAAAATATCTCACAGCAGGTGATACAGAGTGTCGGCATGGCAACTGATGTGGCCAAGAAGGGACAGAAGGGACAGCAACACTGACACAGCGGCCTGGCAAAGAAAGCGCACCCCGGCATTGACCGGCCAAGGATGTGGGGGCATCCGTGACAGTGGCACGCACAGCTCCCCATGCAGAGGCGACTGAGCGCCCGGGGAGTGCCAAAGTTGGCACCATTGCAGTGCAAGGGGGTGGACGGCGCACGGGTGCCGCTGTGGCACTGCATACAGCGGGGAGCGGTGGGTGAGGCACCTTGTGTGGCAGTGCATGCATTGTGGCCAAGGGGTGAAGGGAGGATGCAGGTCCGGCAATGGGTGTGTCTTCACACAGTGCGTGTAGTGTGGGTGCAGTGAAATAGATGCGCTGTGTTTCGTCACTGCATTCAAGTGTTAAAGGGAACTAGGGTGCGTGTGTTCTGGGGTGCTTTCTTTAGGCGTTGCATGCAGTATGTTGGGGAGTGCGGGTGATTTACCAATGCATGCATTGGGGGGGAAGAACGTTATATGGTGTGTGTGCTGGCACTGCATGCATTGTGGAAAGAAAGGTGGGTTTTGTTGGGACACTGAATGCAGTGGTAAAAATATGGTGTGCTCTGCCACTGCATGCGAGCAAGGAAGATAGAGTGATTGTGAGCGGGGGCAGTCAGCAATGGGCCCCCCTTCCTCGTCACATCCCTTAGCCCAGGACTACAGCGACAAAGACACCGGATGAAAAGGTGTGCATGCTCTGGCACTGTGTGTTCTGGGCAGCTGGGAGTATACCCGGCATGCTCTGTCACGGCGGTCGAGGGGCAGGGTTGTTCTGGTCCTGGACCCAGTGATGTGTTTTATGGCACTGCAGGACAGGGTCAGACTGGGACAATAAATAGGCCCGGCCATCCAAAAAAAGTGTCCCACCCCTCGCCTCAAAAAAGTGTTGCACCCCTTGCCTCACGACCCTTGACCTCTGATGACATCACCAGAAGTCATGTCATTTGACCCCACCCAAAGTGACGTCCCGGGAAGCGATGAAACACAACCTTTCACCCTTGACAAAACAGGAAGTGGCATCAAATAGCATTGTTCTTAAGTACTCTCCGAAAAATATGGTTATGATTTACATGGTTGTGATATACATTTCATACAAGAATGGATCACCATATGTATCATTAATATCTGTGTGTATAGATCCATATTGTCAAATTACTGTGAATGCAAGCAGACGTCCAAGGCCAAATGATATGTTATTGTATCGCACTTACGCTTAAACTCTTTTTTTTTATAAAACAAATATGCATACAATATCACCCAGCCTGAGTTGGTACTCATTTATCAACCTAAGAAGGATGAAAGGCTGAGATGGCCTTGCTGTGATTCGAACCTGCAGATCACACACACATCTCAGCAGCGAGTGCTCAATCCACTGAGCTATCATATCAGCTGTAGTAAAATTTGCAATTATTCTGTAATGGATACCATTAACCGGGTAGGTGAGATTTAACATCAGACCAGTTCATCTGCAAAAGAATTGATTTTTTCAAATCTTTTTTTTTCAAATTTCATTTTTAATTCAAACAGGCCCAGGTGTGGGCAGAAACCGGCCCCCACACCCCAGGGACGATTTCGGCCCAGCCATGGGCCGAAAGGCAGAGGGGGCCATTCCAACCCTGCCGCAGGAATGAAACACACACATGTGGCATTGAGGTGAAGGCGCTAGAGACACACATTCTGGGGGGGGGGGGTACAAACTATTATATCCCCCCCACTTAGAATTGTGAGGGGATTTGTCTCCCCATCCCCCCCATGTGATACACCAATGCCTGACCCACGGGTTAGTGACTTCTATCTGCGGCTTTGTGTGAATCAATTGCCGGTACTGTTCATCTGCGGTCCACAGAGAAAGATCCCCCGTGAGGCTAGAAATTCTAGGACCTGCCAAATTGTTACCAACCTTGAGACAGCTAGGCATGTCCTGACAGAATGCCCTCGACTCGGCTCTTTGTACATGGTGGCAATGGAGCACCTGGTACATAACCTAGACACCATTAAAAGTGACGAGCTCTGGGTGCTCTGCGTAAACCCTTTTTATGGTCTGGAAGTCCATAGAACAACGGCTGGTCAAGGCTTTGAGGAAAGAGTAATGGCATGTTGATTTTGGTCAGTGGCCTGGTTTGGTAAATGCAAAGAGTGGGGCCCTCAAGTGGGAGGCAGGGCGATTTGTAAAATGACTTGGTTCTTCTTTCTTGTTTTACTTCTGTTCTCCTCTCGCAGTGAGATGTTCTATTATTTTAAGTACTATTATACAATTAAAATAAAATGCATACAAACAAAAACATCTTTGTATTTCAAGTGGGTGGAGTTCCATTTAGAACTACCTTTGGATTTATTGTGCTCTGAATGTGATCAGGGTGATCACAAATATCAGACCTACCAAACAAATCAACGTTGTCTCTTCAACTGCTGACATGTAATTCCACACGGATTGCCTTGGATGACACCAATGTCTTTCCATCACACTCAAAGGCCAGGAGGATAGGGCAGGAGCAACGCGCTTGCCTTAGAAACAAGACAACCAGAACAATGCAGTTTCGATCCCCGGTGCCTTAGAAACCTCTGGGTATAAAGCGTGTTATAAATAGCGAATTACAATTACACTTTTTCTGCCTTTGCTTCTTACCATTCGCTCAATGATAGGTTATTTATAACATGCTTAATACCCAGAAGTTTCTAAGCGTGGACCCGTGTCGTTTTGCTTCCAAGGTGAGCACGTTGCACCTAAGTTATCCTCCCGAGACACAAAATGCATTCCTTTTCTCAGGTTTCATAACCTCCACCTACATTTCTTGAGCAAGGCTGCTTCTACATCTGCTGTGTTTCTGCATATATGTTATTTTCAACAGCAATGTTTCCTATGTTTTCAGAAGGTCCTCTTTACATGGAGTTGGGGGAGGTCATTCTTGTTGTTTCCCACCCATTCAGTTCTTTTAGGGAAACTTGTTTATTTATAACATGTTGATGTTTAATCTTTGAATAGTTCTTTATGTCCAATGTTCTACAAAGCTCCTTCTGTGGATTCTTGTTCTCTTATTCTTCCTATTATGTGCCTGTTTTTATTCCCATCTATCACTTGCCTGGTTAACTATCGCCCGATCTCCATCACTCCTTTCCTGGGCAAACCCCTGTAAAAGCTGGCCATCTCCTAGCTTAATCTTCACACTGAATTTGTTGGTTGTCTCCATGACCATCAATATGGTTTCAGCCAGAAGCACGGAAACTGCTCTCCTGAATATCCGCGAAGACCTACTCTCTAATCTTGATTCTAATCTCCCCTCTGTCCTTATTTTACTCGATCTCTCTTCAGCCTTTTACACGGTCAACCATGCCATCCTGCTCAATCGTGTCCATGATAACCTGGGTATCACCGATCAGGCCCTGGCATGGCTGACCTCGTTTCTCTCTGATCGACTCTCCCAGGTCCAACTTGGGTCCTTCCTTTCCTCTATCTCACTCTCTACCTGTGGTGTTCACTGGGTGTCTAACCTCTTTCCCTGCCTGTTCAACCAATACTTGGCACCTCTCACCCACCGCATTGCCGCTCTCTTCTCCAACTTTCAGTGATATGCGGATGATACTCAGCTTGTTTTCAGGCTACCCTCTGCCACCTCTTCTCCTTCTCTCATCTCTGACTGTTTGTCTGCTATCCAGGAGTGGTGTACCGCCAACGATCTCTTCCTAAATGCCAGTAAGACGGAGATTCTCCTCATCAGCACACTTGCACCCTCATTTCCTGTCACTCTCTCGTCGGCCTCCCTTGGCCCTCGTCCTGCTCCCACCTGTGAGGCTAAGAACCTCGGGGTCATCTTCGACTCCACACTCTTCATTTCTCCTCACATCTCTGGGATCTCAAAGAAGTCAAACTACCAAATGCACCTCCTCAAAGGTATTCTTACCTTCCTCTCCTTCCCACAGAAGCTCACTGTCTCCAGAGATCTGGTTCTCTCTAGGCTGGACTATTGCAACAGCCTCTTTCTAAATCTGCCTGCTTCTACTCTCCGCCCTCTGCAACTCATCCAGAACAGGACTGCAGGACTTGTTATTGGCCTCAAACCCAGGGATCATATCTCTCTAGCACTGAAATCTCTGCGTTTTTCTCCCAGTGGCTGCAAGGATTAAGTTCAAGACCCTCTGCATTGTCCAGAAGGCCTTCTGGGGCCTGGGGCCTCAATACCTCCAACTCTCTCTTTGTAAATATCTTCCTACTCGAGCTCTTCGCTCCTCCTCCTCCAACTCCCTCAGGGTCAGTCACTTCTCCAAGCAACAAGTTGGTGGTAGATCTCTTTCTTCGGCTGGGGCTTCCCTCTTAAAACAGCCTCCCTGTCTCTCTGAAACTTGAGGAGAACCATCTCTGGTTCCGGAAGCACCTCAAGACCTTCATCTTTGCTTCTGCCTTTTCTCTCTGTCTCCCCTGCTGATTTCCTGTCTGATACTGCACTGGTCACCTGGCTACCCTCTGATTTCGGTCCCAGGTCCCTGCTGCCTAGTTGCACACCCGCACTGCCTCCTGGAAACCCTTGCACTTGGGTCTGTATCTGTAATCCTACAGTCCCGCTACCTTCCCTTTTGGACACCTGCTGTCTGCACTTACCCGTGCACCTGCCACCTGCCGGCTGCACTTCTGGTTATTGTTTTGATCCCATATACAGCACTGCCACCTCACCTTTCCCCTGACACTTCCCCCCCCCCCCGGCACTTGCGCGATTTCAATGTCACTTGGCCTACTAAGATCGCTGTCTCTGTCTTCCCTCTCTTCCTCCTTCCTTGCCTCATTGCGACTTGAAACACTAGTGTATAGGCGCGTTACAAATGCCATATCATATCATCACGTGGTGCCGTCACCACCTGTTCCTTTTAAGTTTTTTAAACTTATGCAACGGACACTGTGCTGTTTTACAAGTTAAAAAAAGCTATTATGCTCGGTCAACATAAATCCCTCAGTTGGCCGACATTACCGCTAAGTAATAGTTCTGAGGCCCTCATAATGCGGCACCCACCTCTGTTAGCAAGATGACCCTGGCGGAGTAGAAGGTGGCAGGAGGTGGGTTGGGGAGGGAGCTGAACATGGGCCATTTGGGGTGCGATTTCCTCCGCAATCTGAATGAGCTGTGGGAGGGGTTAGAGCCGTGCTCTGGGAGCTAAAGGCAGAGGATGGGTGTGGCCCAGGTAACGCACGATTCAGAAGGGGCATTTCCTGGTGGTGATATAGCATCCCTAGCCCATCCAGCCCTCAGACGATGTATCCACTGAAGGCAGCAAAGCCCACCTGCCCTTTCTCACACAATTATATTGTCTGCTGTATTCATTTTTATTTGTCCACTATTTCATGCTGTTTGTTTTACTTACAGAGCCCGGCGGCAAAGTTACGAGGTGCATCCACGCAAGAAAGTGCTGGTTGAGGCCACAAAGGTACAGGTCAGCGAAGAGTTAGATCACGACACCCGGGGGTACAAGACCTTTGTCGAGGCAACGGGTCATTGCAATGTGGGAGCGACATGTGGGTGGGGGGGTTGGAGCATTGACGCAAGACACCTTACAGCCGTGGTGCCAAGCTGCTAGACAACAGGCGATCATGTTCATGCAAAGGGGTGAGGACCAAATAAAGAATAGGGCAAATGGTCGGTTGGGGAAAAGAAGGGAATGTTTCAAGTTACAGATTTCAGTGTGGGAGGGTGTCAGTCAGCAGTTCCTTTGGGGAACTTCACTCCCCCCAAAAGGAGCGCTTGTGCAGCCAACCACAGGGTTGTTGCCCAGGTGAGGACAAGAACTTCTTCACTCGCTGAACTAGGATGCCTGCTCTGACACTGTGACGTCATATCACAGAGCACCTGTAAATTAACTCCTGCCTAATAAAGCACACCACGGGCGTTTTTTCTTCCCACACACAACACGTATTGTCAAGTGTCTTTGTCTGGCTTAGGGGGCACGGGAAGGGGGTACCCTGTCGGAAAGGGTTTCTCTCATTATAAACCGAATGAGTGTTACGTTTTCCGTTAATAACCTTTGTGGAAGTCTGGGGTGGATTGTCGCTGCTAAGGACCATGGTTAAAATGGGTCTCAAATTTGTCCCCGGGCTATTGCCAAGCAGTAATGCCCTCCACCTCAAAAGTTATTGCATATCATCCTCTTCTGTGGGCTTTATCAGCCCGTTACAGTCTGGTACCCAAGAAAACTGGACTCTAGAGCTGTTACTGGCCATTGAAGTCCATGGGTGAAGGTGTTACTGCTATTGGCACCTGGGGTACATAACACCCAAGTACTTAATATTGAAAACATTTTTAATGAAAGCAACCACCCATGGCTCAAACGCAGCAATGGAGAGGCGGCCATCATGAACGGAAGATGTGCTCTGTGCAGAGCCCTTTTTCTCTTTCAATAATGTCACCAGTAAAGGAGGGAATAGACAAGGAGACAGCTAGGACCTGCGCAGTAAAGGGGGGTCTAACAAGCGGACAAAGGGAGATCGGAAGGCAAGGAATGGTGTCGGTGGAACAGTGGCGGGGCATCAGTCTTACACTCAGAGCAAGGCATCTGACAGAAGAGTGTACACATGTTTTCACCAGCAGTTTCAGCATGCGTTCTGGAGCTCCTCATTGGCTGGTTCCAAGTCGCCAGGTGCTAATAAATCTTTCTCAGACAAAACATTGATTTGTATTATCATAAAATACTTGTTTTAAGTGTACCATTGGGTACATCGATGAGCCCATCGCTAGATGAGGGCACATGTCGTTCTTGGTGTTCCATTAAAACAGAACGTCAGGCGGGGGAACGTTAGTTACAATGTGTGCATGTTTGAAATACATTTGGAACCATAACATTCCATCGTAAGCACAATAGCCCGGATTCCTCCTGAGCTTGCACGAGGCTCTCTCGTGGGAAGCGCTGCTAAGCAAGCAGCCTCGTCCTTGACCTGGGCCGCCTACTGATAGCGCTGCACTAAACACGCCCGACGGTAAGTACACGCATTCCGGCCTTGAAAGGCTTTATAGGAAACACTCAGTAGTAACACTTCTTGGAAAGTCACATTTCGCAAATGGACAGGAGGAAAAAAGAAGACGTGCAAAGCAGAGCGGGAGACATGCTCTTATTCTTATAAGTGCTCACATTTCAAGAAAATAAAGCATTCCAGAACAAATCAGAAGAAGTCATGCACTAATACTGTGGTACAAAAAAAGAGGATGCATGTTTGAGGATGAGCAGGCAACGCCATTGCGTAAACCGAAGTAAAATGCGAGAACGTTCTGAGAAACTCATCCTTTAGGAAGGAAAAGGTGTGCGTTTAATTAATTGGTGTCAGTCAGCGACATCATTTCACCAAAATGATAGGTGTAGCGGAAGTGACATCGCATGACCCTTGACCTCCGATGACATCACAGGACATGATGTCATTTGACCCAACCCTGAAGTGAAATCACATGAAGCAATGGAACGCGACCTTTCAGCCCTTGACAAAACAGGAAGGGGCATAACATAGCATTGTTCACACAACGAATAATATGGTTACAACATCACTGTAATGTGATATGCATTTCACATAAGAATGGATCACCATATGTATCGTTAATATCAGTGTGTATAGGCCCACATTACCAAATTACTGTGAATGCAAGCAGACGTCCAAGGCCAGATGAAAATGATGAGTTATTATAAAGCACTTACGCTTAAGCGCCTTATATAGAACAAATATACATACATTATCAGCCAACCTGCGTTGGTACTCATTTATCAACCTCAGAAGTATATGATATGACAAGTTATTTATGACGCACTTAATACCCAGAGGTTTCTAAACGGGACCCGGGATCGAACCTGTGTTGTTCCTATTCTCTTGTTGCTAAGGCGAGATCTTTGCCGCTGAGTCCAGGTATTTAAGAACAAACTAAATCAGTGACTCAGCCCCTGAAGTGTGCCTGAAATTAACCTTTCTTATTTAGGGTCACTGCTCAAAGTGTTACACTTGTGCAACCGAGTTTAACATTTTTTTTTTAGAGGCCTGAACAAGAAAGCCAACAAATCCAGAAACATAGAGCCACGTAGCGCTGGCCACAGCCAGCCCAGGAGCTTACATATAAAAAAATCAAAAACATTTAAAAAAAAACATGTTTTTAGGGTTAGCAAGGGACACCACAGGGGTAGCAAGGGAGACATCAGGGGTCGCAGTTGTGACCCCTGGCAACCCCCAAATGACATCCCTAGCATTGGTGAGAGAATTAATATATGAATGAATGCATACATTAATCAATTAAGGAACACTATTGCTTTCAGCAGCTTGTGCCTTTTCGAAACAGAAACAAGAATTGTCAATGCCAAAGTTTGGGCTTTTGTGTAGGCATGGGAAAACACTTACCAGGCACTACCGTATTGCTATTAACTGCTCATTGATGGTAGCAGGTGCACGCCACCATTGCGAGCTGAACGCCGGCTACTGCAGGTAAGCTACATGCTCATAGCCGCCTGTTAAGCCAACGCGGCATTCGCATATAGTTACTTACACTTATAATTGGAACTTGGATCTGTTACAGATCTTTCTGCAACAGCCTTCTATGAGTGCGCAATACATTTGAAGGTATTCCAATAACTTAGATGCACTCTTCCCGCAAATCAATCTAACCTTTTACAAACTAACAAGCACTCTGTTACGATTCACAGACACAAAGGTCCATTCATTAAGGAACTATGTTTTCCATAATTATCTTGCAAATGACTAAGACACCATGACCTGCAGCCATACTCTTCATTTTACCTTCTCTTTTCTCTCTCCTCCCCGGTTATGCATTCGCTACATTAATTAATTTGGTATGTATTGAATTTTTGGATGTTGGATTTTGTTGATATGACTTGATCGATTACGATGTAAATGTACCTTCTTTATTTCACCTATGCATGTAATGTTGTGCTCAGCCCTGAAGATGGAGTTATACTCTGAAATGCATTGGCTATGAGTCTTTACCGCTAAGGAAGCTGTTTGTCTACATTTTGATTCACCTTGTTCGATTAAATATCTTTTTGCACAACTAAACCAAACCACTGGATATTATTTTCACGATAGTACGACTTGTCAAAAAGAAGGACAACTAAGTAGAACTTTAATGAATGTTTTTTCGAAATACCTATTGCAGCTCCCTTTAGAAGAGCAGTCTATGTGCATCTGGTTTACTGAGTAGTTTTACCCAGTTCTTCTTTTCGTTTTTTACAGCCCCAATTAAGCTATTAACTGTCAGAAGACTGATTTGAAAAAACACTGGCAGGCACTTTGAGTGCAAAGCTATTTCTTCCTAGAGTACACTCTGTTGCAGTCGTTTTGGCTTATAGGTGGTGCAAGCCCCACTGATAGCTCAAACTAAACAAGGAAATACAGTGAAGGGAGCAAACATTGCCACAACAGGGATTTAGGGACATGAACATGCTCATGACCTGCTCTGTTTTTGATGTGCATTGCGCTGTGCTCTGCTGTTTTCTTCCCTCTTCTAGGTTTTCTGTCATCGATTGCTCTGATTTTCTTGATGCCCTGGTAACCTGATTGTTCACCTTATTGCCTTGTGTTCTGTTGTGCTCTTCCTGCCAAGCTCTTCATCTCTTTCAGTTCATTATTTACTATTTGTCCTGTCTCATTCCATCTTATCTGCTTGCCCCCCACTGTTTCCCCCACTGTTCTTTCCCACTCCCCACCTTCACCCCTCTTCCTCACTCCTCTTTCCCCCACCTCCTCTATGGTGCTCTCTGTTTCTCCTACCTTCTCTAACTGCTTCTCTATTGACTATCCTGCCCCTCTCACCAAGTCTGGTAAGAAGAAGTTCAAAAAGGATATACTGGTCTCCACCTCAGGGCTCCCTATTGCTGATACATATATCAGTGCTTCCTCCAGACAGACCCTCACCGACATCCTTTTTGTTGTTCCCTCGTCAGCCCTATAGACTTTTCATATGGTCTCTGTGCTCTCTCCTTTTTCTTCCTCTCCTATTAATGGTGGCACCCGGTGGGAGGCCCTCCTGGCCACCTTGCACTCCTCTAGGGTCATCATTAATGTTTACCTGACTGGCACCATCTTGGTCTAAGGCCCTCAGGCCAACCTCCTCCTCTTTGATGGACACTTCCCGCAACTTATCAAGTTCATGTCCTCTCCTGCTGTCCCTTCTCTCCCTCCTTCGGCTTCCTTGCCTATCACCTCTGCCACCTCTCTGGCGCCCTCTTCCTCCTCCATGGCTATCTTTACCTCCTCTCCTTCCTCTTCTGCCCTACCTTGGGCTCCTTCTACACCTCTGCAGGGAGCACCTCTGATTTGTACCCCTCCCCGGAAGTCTTTCAAGGGTGGCAACCTTCTCCATATTGCCACTCTCAACTCTCGCTCAGCTGTCAAACTCTCCTCTGACATCTGTCGTCTTCTAGAAGAACTTGATCTTGATTTCCTTGGTCTCATCGAGACATTGTTCACTGCCAGCTCTGTCACAAGCTTTGACACTCTCCTCCCTTGTGGCTATAAGATCCTCTCTGCTCCCAGATCCAAAGGATCCAGTGGGGGTATAGCCTTGACCTTCCCGGAGTGGATTTCTGCCTCTATCATTCCTATGCAGGCCTACTCCTCCTTCAAATGCCTTGTCTGGAGGCTTTCTCTCTCTCCTGGCCATTTTCTCACCATGGCTATTATCTATTGGCTACCTGGTCAGACCACCTCCTTCCTCTCCGAGTGGGCAGACCTCTCCTCTCCCCTCCTGGCATCGACCACTCAACTCCTCCTCCTTGGAGACTTCAACATCCACCTGGATGCTTTCTGTCCCTCCTCTGGACTCTTTTGCCACCCCTGTGACTCCCTATCTCTTTCTATTCTTCCTTCTGGTCTGACTCACTCTGCAGGGAACTCTGATGTTCTGATCTCCTCTGACCTCTCCCTCTCTAACTCTCTCACCACCCCTGTTTCCAGGAGTAACCACTTTCTCATCTTCTCTCATCTCTCTATCTCTACCCCTCATGCCGAGCAAACCCACACTCTGCCGCCTACCTTCTCGGTCATTTGACCCATGAAGTGTGTGTCAGTTGAGGCTTTTGTCGCCACTTTCTCTCCCCCTCCTCCATCTCTGGCTGACTCACATCCTGACTCAGCCATTTACATGCTCCACTCCTCTATCTCTGACACTCTTGATGTACTTGCCCCTGTCATGAGGATTCACTTAAAGCCCAAAGCCAAGTCCAACTCCTGGTATGACTCCGACCTCTTCACCCTTAAGTTTAGGGTGGCACACGTAAGTGTAGGGTGGCTGAGAGAAATGGCTGGCATCATGTGCATCCACTGACAAACTGGCCTGTCACCTGATCTTAAATCAATACCGACTCTGTCCTCACTAAGAAGAGAGCTCACATCCAAGCCTGTGCCTCTGTCGCAACAAACAACTCGGCCAAGCTCTTTCAAATCTGCAAGGAGCTAGCGAAGCCTGCTGCAGTCTCTACCTCTCCTGTCCCCTTCCAGGCCCTCTGCACTGCCCCGGCCTCTCATCTCATCTCTAAAACCCAGGACATCGAGTCCACCCTCTCGTCCCCTCCTCCTTCTCCTTCTAGTCTCTCCTCTACCTCTGCCCTCCTTTCAGTCACCTCTCCTCTTCCCTTCTCTGCCTTTCCTCTGTTCACCCCTGACAAGGTTTCAAGACAAGGCCAATCTATGAAAGACTTGTCAAAACATGTTCTTCCCTTTTCTTCCCAAACCATCATGTACCACATTGGTCCAGCTTTGGCTGATTTCTGCAATCACTCTTCGCCACTGGAATCTTCTCTTCCCCCCTGAAGCACTCTCTTGTGCACCCTCTTCTCAAGAAACCCTTAGCTGACCCCTCCTGTCCGGCTAACTATCTCCTGATCTCATCACTCCTTTCTTGGGCAAACTCTTGGAAAAGATGGCCATCTCCCAGGTTAACCTTCACACTGAATCGGCTGGTTCTCTTCATGACCATCAGTCTGCCTTTAGAGTAGCCAGAAGCATGAAAACTGCTCTCCTGAACATCCGCGAAGACCTGCTCTCTAACCTTGATACCAATCACCCCTCTGTCCTCATCTTATTCAATCTCTCATTTGCTTTTGACACTGTCAACCATGCCATCCTGCTCGACCAGCTCCTTGATACCCTGAGTGTCACTGATCAGGGCCTGGCTGACCTTTTTCCTCTCAGACCGACCCTCGCAGGTCCAACTCGGGTCCTTCCTCTCCTCTATCTCTCTCTATTTGTGGTGTTCCCTAGGGGTCCAACCTTTCTCGTTGGCCTTTTAACCAATACCTGGCACATCTTGCCTGTCTGCAATCCAGGAGAGGTGTGCCACCAATGATCTCTGCCTGAATGCTAGCAAGACGGAGATCCAACTCATCGGCTCACCTGCACCTTCATTTCATGTCACTCTCTGACTGGCCTCCCTTGGCCCTCTTCCTGCTCCCACCTGTGAGGCTAAGAACCTCAGGGTCATCTTCGATTCCACACTCTCCTTCTCGGCTCATATCTCTGATGTCTCTAAGAAGTCTAACTACCAGCTGTACCTCCTCAGAGGTATTCGTCCCTTCCTCGCCTTCCTCCAGAAGCTCTCTGTCTCCAGCGCTCTGGTTCACTCTAGGCTGGACTATTGCAACAGCCTCCTTTTAAATCTGCCTGCCTTTACTCTCCATCTTCTGCAACACATCTAGAACAGGACTGCAAAACTTGTCCTTGGCCTCAAGCCCAGGGATTGTACCTCTCCAGCCCTGAAATCTCTCCATTGGCTGCCAGTGGCTGCGAGGATCAAGTTCAAGAACCTCTGCATTGTCCACAAGGCCTTCTGGGGCCTGGGACCACAGTACCCCCAACTCTCTCTTCGGAAATATCTTCCCACTCAAGCTCTTCGCTCCTCCACCTCCAACTCCTTGAGGGTCAGTCGCTTCTCCAAGCAATGAGTTGGGTGCAGATCTCTTTCTTCAGCTGGTGCCTCCCTCTGGAACAGTCTCCCTGCCTCTCTGAAAAATAAGGAGAACCATCTCTGGTTCCTGAAGCATGTCAAGACCTTCCTCTTTGCTGCTGCCTACTCCCTTCCTCTCCCCCGCTGATCTCCTGCCTGATTCTGCACTGGTCACCTGGCTACCCTCTGAATTCAGGTCCAGGTCCGTGCCCACCCAGTTGCACACCAGCACTGGCTCCTGGCAACCTCTGCACTTTGGGTCTGTATCTGTAACCCTACAGTCCCCTTACCTGCACTTATTTGACAACCTACTGTCTGCATTTAACCTCACACTTGCCACCTGCTTGGCTGCACTACTTGTTTTTATCCTTTGTACTGCACTCTCCCATCCTCCCCCTTCCCCAGTACTTTTCCCCTCCCCTGCACTTGCGCAATCTCAATATCACTAGGCCTAGTAAGAAAGTTGACACCCTGGCAAGATACCTGAAGTGGTAAGTACAAGAGTGTGCCAGATAGACAATGTTATAGATGCAGACTTGAGCTTCCACACAAGGGTCCGTGTCCAGTTCTTGGTCGAATGTGTTTGTGATGTGGTCAAGGGAATCACTTCTGGATCGTGTTCAAAGAGAGGGCCCCATTATTGCCTACATGGAGATCGAAAATGCGATTAGTATCAAGTGAAAGATGCAATATACCAAGATTCCCAGGGTAACACCACACTGAGAACGAGACAACATACAAATTGATCGCAATAGCCATGCAGGAATGCATCGAACTCAGCCAGGACTTGACTTACAGATTAAAGGAAATGAATGTGAGAGAATCACAATTATGCCTATATTATTTAGTTGAAGGAGAACACACAAATACGAGAATGACTGACCTCTTCGAGCAACTCATCACGAGGGACTCAAGAGTTAGGTGGAATGGAAACTGTCAGAGAGCATTTGATACAGAAAAGGGTGAACTTACTAATAATTTATTTGCGGAAAGGAATAATGCTGATCTCGCCACACAAGCAGCCATTCAGCCCAATGACACTAAGAGGTGGCGATGTCTGACCGAGGAACAATTTGAGGACGGGGAGGTGGACTGGAAGGATTTAAAAAGACTAGCAGGAGGACACAGTGAATTGGCGGCAACAGATCAAGGCCTACTGCCAAGAGGAATTGGTCGAGGGCCCTGTGAAGGCTGCAGGCAAGTTCACAAGTACTAAGAAAGGAGAAATGAAGAACCTGGTGGTCTCATGTCACAGGATGGTTCAAATGGAGAACCACGTGGGGAAAGCAGAAATGAAGAACCTGTTGGTCTCTTGGACACTCCCCACCTTATTTGCATGGCAAAGAAGCTAAAGAGGTCAACGGTCGCCCTCCTAGGCCTATATGCAAGCCAGCATGTCTTATTGAGCAGATGTAGATGTGATCTTGCCAGGCAGATGGAGAGAGTGAACTTATATGATAAGCAAGGGGGAGGTGTTGTGGCTAAATGGAATGCGGAATGTAGCCTGAGTAGAACGTGGGAATGGAATGGAATGTGGAAGGGGAGGGAGTCAGTTAAGAGATGGCAATACAGAAATACAGACGTGCAGGCCGTCTCCTGTCATCATTAATGGAGACATGTTGATTATAGTTGTATAAA
Source organism: Ambystoma mexicanum (assembly GCF_040938575.1). NCBI lineage: Eukaryota > Metazoa > Chordata > Amphibia > Caudata > Ambystomatidae > Ambystoma > Ambystoma mexicanum. Next base: position 577,476,066 of record NC_090941.1, on the reverse strand, counting down.
GGAGGTATACAACAGAGGGCTTGGCAGAATCTGAACTGCAACATGTGTGTGCCAGAGACATATTCCAACACACAGTGGGAAGAGAAAATCGCATGTAATGCCCAAGCTAGCAGTCCAGCACATACAGTCCCATGAAACGAATGTCATGCTGCACATTAAAAGTCCACACTCATTGCAAAACCATAATTTGCAGGACAGCAGCCTTGGGTGAAATTGCTAAGTTCCCCAATGAAGTGCGTGGACTGGACACCACAAGGCTTCCATAATCAAAAGATGAAACTGGCCACACATGTCCAGATGATAAGAGATGAGAAGGTTAACCATTCCCATTGATGCACACCTTTTCCTGGGCCGATTTAGGAGACTATGGTACTGAAGAACAACATGCTCCCCAATGTCAGGGAGGTTCATCATGGATAAATACATGAGTAATGAGTTAGGTGAAGCTCCTTACGCTAATGCACCACTCACCTCCTCCCGCCCCCCAGTGAGGACACTACCCTGTATCCATTGTTCCCTCCTCCTGACGAACACATTCACCTCACATCCATGTATATACTATATGTATGCAATAAATGGGACATACAGCATGTAAGTCACCCACACAGCACCATGAGATAAATATTGAGCCCTCTGACGAAGGGCCTGTCAGGATAGAGGTAACCAAAAATGATGTATTGAGCTAGCAATGGACACATATTTACACACACACACACACACACACACACACACACACGGGTTTCGAGGCGTGACAGCATTTAGGTCTGATAGCTTTCCCATCTATAAAGGCTCTAAGGGATACACTTCTCGACATGCACATTATGAGTGATATTAACAAAGTACTTGTATCTAGCACAACATCTGCCATTCCAGTGGCCTCTTAGTGTTTAGTTCAGTAAGAGAGATGAGGGGGCAGGAAGGCTAGAGGGGGGCTAGTGGGGGTTAGGGGGGAGGCTGGTGCTAAGATTGAGGTGTTGATGAGGTGTTGATGCGTTCAGTGTGTTTGTGTGTGTGGCTGTGTCTTTAGGTGATTTATGGCATTTCCGCTTGTGTATCTGGCTAAATGGGGGAAAAGCCCAAGACCAGTTACAAACCAATGCTGGAATAATGGGAGTGCTACTATTCTGGCAGAATGGGGCAATATGTGATAGGACTAGTGGAGTTGCAGAGCCATGCAGAGGGAGCAGCATGGGTGTGGGTATATTTGGTGGGTAGGATGTTGGCAGGTGTTAGGCTGCATTGTACATGTAAGTTAGAATACATAGTGTACAGTGGGAAGAGATTAAAAGGCTGAGTATGTTAGTGGGAGAGATCCTGAACTGATATTAGTTAGGATGGTTGGTGGGCTCCTTCTTACCCATGATTTTGTCCTTATGATGACTGCTGGGAGCTGGTAGTTTGTGGGTGTCTGATTATCTATGTCACCTACTGGTGGGTGCTTGTGTGGCGGGTCTTGAAAGTCCTGTCCCCTTGGTTGATGGCAAAAGGAAACTCTTTTAGGATTTGGGAAACGGGAGGGAGAAGCAGTGATGTTGAAATGTAAGCAAGGGCTTTAACTCATGTGTCTACGTGTTGAGGGTGCTTCACCTACCAGATGATGGTCTTTATGATATCCTCATCTCAGGCCTAGCCTGGGCCTTAGCGCAAGGTGTGGTCAGATAGAAGCATGGGTGGAGCAAACCAGATTGAGTTTGACCATGGAAGTGCCTGTGTTTGCAGAGATGTGTACAGTGGTCTCTTGAAGTCCAGAGACTGTAATGGTCAGTGTACTTCGTACATCAGGTATGGCATGGACTGGAAATATGTAGTTGAATGAGGCAGTTTCTCACAATAGCTTTAACTTGGGGTTTGAGGATGAGTGAATTACCCATGTGCAATTCGAGTTTTCGACTTTTGCTGTTGGCTTGGGAAGGTTCCCATATTTATTGCAGAGGAACCTTTGTGAAGTTGGGTGTTTTGTGGCTTCAGATTACATGATCAATTTTGGTTGGGTGGAGTTTGGAGGTTTAGTCAATTGCATCCATGTGTGTGAGGGGCAATTGGAGAGACTCAGTTGATGAGCAGTTGAGGGCTGGGTACATTTGAAAATATTTTAGTTTTATATGCATGATTGTAGCAGGTTGCACCTGTGTTGCTGATTATTTGCAAATATTGAAAAGGAGTAGTAAAAAGCGGAAGCTTGCACTAGCCCCAAGATTATTTTGTGGAGAGGTGTTTTGAAGAGTAAAATGCAGGTGGTGTCCATCCTGTCGAAGAGGAACAACATCATCCAACGTAGGATGTTCCCTCCAACCTGATGTACACAAGTCTTTTAAGCGGAATTGGTTGCTGTAGGTGTCAAAGGTCACTGGCCTATTGTCCATTTCCCAGGCCCTATTCCCACCTCACCTTTTGATTATATCACATTCACTGCTTTGTGGTTTACCTGGTTTGTGTGGCATAGATAGATTGCCACAGGAGCAAGATGAAGTGTGCCATTAGGGATTGCCATCTGGAAGCTGGAAATGCGCAGGCATTAGGTAGTATTGTGGGGAATATTTATAGGGCAGCAGTTAATGGACGTTTGCCCCCCTGACTTGCAAACACAAGTGCCACACCAATATACCTGTTTAACTACTTTAATCTAGTCATGTCTATGAACCATATCATACTACATAGATCCCTCACCCCTGTGCCTTAGTTAATCCAAGAATCAGGCTGGTGTGTAGAACGAATATATATTTATTAATGAATATGAAAATTAAGATTTGTAACAAGTCCTGCCACCTCACTCCATGACCCAAATGCTTTTCTTTCCTATCAATTCACTTTTTACACACATTGAAAACACCAGCTAGTTTAAGATGACACAGATCACACACTCTTTAACCCCACAACATGGACAGTTTTCCTTCTTTGGTTATTTCCACCCTGATTACGTAGAAAAACAGGTCTACAGAATACTTCAGATACCTGGGCCACTCTCAAAATACTCTTAATGTACAGAATTGTGCATCACCCGGACAAGCCGGAACAATTTAACTTCACAATATACTTTGAATGGGGTTTACTTTATACCATGTAGAACCTTTAAACCGGACAGGATCATGCTTGGCAACACACTTTGCATGAAGTTTAACTTAAATAACGTGCAACACTTTCCTAGTGATAAAAATAAATTTGTCATGGACAGCGCTCTTTCTTTTTTATTTCCCTGTGCACTTGTCAATGCTAGCAGTGTCATAACACAACAGACTGAAAAACACAACAATTTTTATATATATGGAACCCTTCCTCCTCCACAACTATGCAATGAAGAGTTTCTCTTCTACCAGGAGTCACTTTCTCACTCGCTGTAGAGAGTATGTTTTTGATCAGGGACTTCACTCAATTTAATTTGGCAAGACACTTTTCTGCCCCAGCACAAACCAGGTATTCAGTTTATTATGGAAAGCGTGCTGCTTTAATGCAGAGTCTGGGGAATGGAGAACAGTTGGGAATTGATTTTTTATGTGCCCCTCACTCTAGGCAATTGTTGGGTTGGCAAAAAGAAATAGGAGTCCCAATTATGTTAACAGACTTTTGGTAAGAAAATGCTATGGAACTACTTCCGTGCCCCACCCACTAAATAAGGGGAAGGTATTAACTAAAACAGATCCCCACAAAACTTGGTTTGTTTGGACAAGTTACTTCATAGAATATCGCTGGGTTGTGTAGTCAGTAAAATACACCACCTCAGGGCTCCCGAATCAGCTCATGGGCTGCATAGGGACTTGGATAGATGGCCTCTCCAGGCTCAGTCATGGATGCCTCCAAAATCCATCCATTGATATGCCTCTCTAAATTCCCTCCAGATTTTAGTCTTCCTCCTGGTCTAATACCCTCCCAGGCAATCTTGATACTCCAACAAATATTTTCCAGCAGTTCCTGCTCAGACTGTTTCAGACAGCTACCTTATTTACCCATTGTGCGTCTCCTTAGAAATATTTAACCACTCCCCAAATTATCTAAATTAGGATGTGCCAGCTGATTTGCTAACTTTTCTGGTTGGGCATCTATTGTCCATCCCCATAGCAATCATTGGTTCCTTTTATTAATCTCAAGCCTGGTTAAGCATCATCGCTTGAGAGTAATGACTCCCACCCCCTTCGAAACTGCATTTTGACCACTTCAGTTATGACCTTAAAACGTCATGGCACCGTTTTTAAATTTACAAATATGAGTCACAAACTATATGTTTCTGAAATGGTCTAATCCTCCCAGACCTAATGAAAGATATCTCATTTTGGCACAATGTTGACAGATTTCCATGATTTATTCAAACAGGGGAAAAGTCAATGTCACATGAGTTCATATGCATAAATACATAAATCTACTTCAAAAAGCTATCATCACCCAGAATCTCCTCTTTGTGACATTTTCTGGGAAGCTATCATCAAATTTCAGCTTATAACTTCAGTTCCCAAGGTAGAATTTCTATCACTTTGGTCTCAACACATAGGTCTTCTCATAAGCCGTTTCATGATATTTGAAGCATTATTGTGTGAATTATAGTTCCCTAGATAATCAACCTACGTGATACAGCAGAGCTCTGTGGTCAGTCCCTATGAACAGCAAATAAACTTTGCTTTTACATTCTTGACTTTTATACATGGGACTTGCACCAATCTCTTGAATACAAAATAAATGTTTCCATCTTCATTCTTTCAGATTCTTTTAAAACAGTTTTTACAAGCCACACATTTCCTTAATCAGGCAGGCTAGTACTTCCCTATACTACAGAGTGTGCCTCACTCCAGCTGTGCTAGTGTGTGCTCCTTGCTCCAACATTGCTACTCAGTTCGCCTAGAGCCAACACACTAGAAAAGGCCCCTGTGGCAATAGCTGCTTCCTAGCTGTACCTCATACAAGACAGCTGCATGTAGTCAGATGCTGGGTAAAACAATATTGTGTCTTCCCATGTCTGCGACACTACTCCCTCCATCAGGCAACGGAGTTCAGGGAGTTCTCCATTTTACTCACCGGTTAATTGGGTCTCTAATAGTTATTTGACTGTTGATCATCTCAAAGAACCAGATGGTCAGCATTTGATTTTGACAAGGCATTGAACTCATCAATATAATTTTGCTTGAGAGTCCTGCTTCTGTATTTGACACATACCCAGAAGAATCAGTGCACATGATGTTGGCCTCTGTTTTCATTTTTAGTGTGTCATATGTGGATAGGCGAGTTGTTTCAGTTCTCTGACATTGACTTGAATTCATGTTGTGATTTGTGCAGGATTTTCTTGGCCTCCTCATGAACCCAGCGTTGATGGGTTGTTCATGCCTTTTCTGCCTTGTTGATGCACAAAATACAAGAGTTGCTTCAGTTGTGTTATTCTTTATTTTCTCTCAGTTTAGTTATTGATTGAGGTGGCTGCATCTGGAAATCTCACCGTTGTGCATCATGTGTTTAGCATGATGTGCACCTACACAGTGTCTGTTATTTTATTTTCAATCTCAGTTACTCCAACCACAATTTGTTTGAATCTTGTAGTTTGCACGAAGTGTGTTCTTTATAAATGGGGGGTTTCCCCATTCCCCTGTACCCCACTCTACCCACTCCCACTCCACAGGTCCACAATACATATTTATATATGTCATGCAAACTACATGATTCGACCAAAACGAGGTTGAAATAACTGTAGGAAACATAAGCACACAATCGGGTCACCTGGGTTCAGTGAAAAAGCTTAGGAACCTAAACCCCCCATAGGCATGGTGAGTGTGACTCACGATTTTGGTAGGGGCAGTCATGTACTTCGGGGGCCCAAGAAGGGGGCAGAAAATTAAACATTGAAATATGAAGTCTATGAAGTGTTCCGGTTTGAGACAACCAGTGGATGTAATTATGCTGACCATGCTGGCGTGAAGATGGCCAATGTACCCAAAGTCTCAATGGTCAAAGGCAAAAATTACCCAGGTAGCTTAATCCCGATGATATGGATAGACCCCACCACAATTAGCTTAAAAAACTCACAAGCAGCCGACTCAAAGTCTCAGGTCCTGAGGAAATATATACAAAGAGTGCTGAATACCTCAGTCGTCCTCCATCTACCCCCAGTCAGGCAGCCTTTGAGAATTAAAGGCCACAGTTACTGTCCTTGGATTGGAACTTCTCTGCCTGTACTTCCTCTTTCCACTCTGATGACGGAAATGTATCCTTCTATATTGGCCTAAACCATCCAAAACGAACAATTTACTCAATGTTACTGCTAGCAGGAGATGCCTGTCTTTGATACAGCAAGACTAAACCTAGTCCCTGGCAGTGTTGAAAACATGGAATGGTAGTGTCCATTCTGGGGGGGGGGGTCAAAGTACACAGATCACTTCTCTTGTGAAGAGGAAGTATCCACCGCCCCTTCTCCCCCTTCAGGCACTGATCTGAACATAGCAACATCAAAAAGGTTACAGATTCAAACTGTTCTGAATGCCCAAATTAATTACAATCACGGTCATTTCCATTTATTTATCTTTTTTATGTCTAAATGTTCAGTCATATCAAAAAACCGTACAAACTGCTTATTCAGTGCTAACAAGGAACACAATAATAGTAAAAGACTAAGGCCCTCATTACAACTCCGGCCGTAGCCATGCCGGTAAAAACGGCAGGCTGCTGACGGAGTTGTGTTTTTTTTCCGGCGCCTGGCTTTAGGGAATCACCGGGGCATTAAAGCTCGGCGATCCATGAAGCCAGGCGCCGGAAAATGTAACTCCCCATTTCCATTCGAGTCCCATAGGACTCAATGGGATTGGGGAGAACGGAAGCACCGGCACCATGTGCAACGGTGCCGGTGCTTCCGTCAAAGTCTGCGAGCAGGTGCCGTTCTGCCCTGCCAGGTCAGACCTGGTGGGCGGTAACAATGGTGCTGGTGAGCCTACTGGCACGTTGTTACCGGACAGGCAGGGTCGTAATGAGGCCCAAAGACACCTCACTCTCTCCGACATCTAAATTCACAACGTAAGCAAAGAAAAACACCAATTATAAGTGGAAATATATCTAAATATACCACGTGTATGAAAAGAATGTTGATTCAATCATTACTCAAGTATAAAAAAGAATTTGAAATAAACAAAGGCTTGTTCACAGCCGCTTATTAAACAATAATTTCAAAGCAATTTCTGAAACATGAAAAAATATATTCAGTATATTTGCTGACTTATGTTTCGGCCAAAGAATGGCCTATGCAGTTACGGCCAGTCCATCAGAGCAAAGAAAACTTTGCATTGTTGTGTGGTACTTTTACCGCCACTGCGGGTGTTATTAGTTTGTACTTAAATATCCTTACGTTTTTGCATAAAGGCACCCACACCAGGCCCGTGACTCTGGCCCTCATAACGAGTTCAGCGGTAACCATGCTGCTATTGGCAGCATGGCTGCCGCTGAAATCGCATCGGGGTCCGGGTCCTTGGAATGAGGACTTACCGGGCCATTCCGAGTTCGGAAGGCCCGGTAATTCCTCCCTCCAAGGACCCGGACACGGTCCTTCCCCATTCCCATTTCAGCCCCGATAGGGCTGAATGGGAATGGGAGAGGGAGCAAACAACGGGCCATTACGAGATGGCCCGTTGTTTGCTCCCTCTTCCCCTCGCGGGACCCGGTAAGCATGCCTGGTTTTCCCAGGCGTGCTTACCGTGTCCCGCGAGGGGAACTCGTAATGTGATGGTACGGAGTGAACGGCGCCGGCACCTTTTACGGCGCCGCTCACTCCGTACCGCCAGGGTCGTAATGAGGCCCACTATCTAGATTAAATATTCTCTTTGGCTTGGCGCAGTCACTCAAGAAAGCAATTGTCATCAAACCAGTTCCAAATGTGACTCTAGTCATGGAAAATGCTGCGATTTATTTATTTATTTATTTATTTATTTATTTATTTATATAGCGTTAAAGCCCACGGGCATCAGAACGCTTACATATAGACAGGACAACAGAGAATGAAGACGGGACTGGGCAGATAGAGCTCCATTTGCTAACATCCTGCAGTCAACAAATTACGAGATGTCCCCATGTCATAACACCAAAACCCAAAGGGTTTCACCGAGTATTGTGAGAGAAAGCATACGTTTGCAACTCAGTAAACTGCCGTGCCCGCCATCTGGACATCTGGACATAACCAGCTAGGAGGATTTCTGGTCCTGAAGTTCCTCTCGGGTTACATTGATTCTCTATTTCCTTCCCCTTCCCAAAGCAACCATTACCATTCAGAAGCGCTGGAGGGAAGTATCATCCAATCGGTGCACAGTTTACTTCAGAAAGTTTGGGTCTGGCCAACATATCTATAAACCTAATGAAGATGACCTAAAAAGATGGAAAAACATGTGGAGAATGCTTTAAAGATGCCAAATCAGGAATAGAGTGCAGCCGTTAACCAATTGCTGACCAAATTTGCGTTGTAACAGAGAAAAGCACCTGGAACAAGTATAAGCAGTCTGAACATGCAAACATTTCCACTTAAAACCAGTTGCAATGGGTATGTCGACTGTAGAAGAATGTTTTGGGAGGTAGCAGTATGAGACAAGATGCTGGAAACCATTTTAAACAGTTAAATATGCCTGGAAAAGACATACAATGTGTATTTTTCTTTGTATTTATACATCGCAAGGTGGTCGGTCAAAAAACCGAAAACAAAATATCGAATCACAAAAATCCCGAATCCAAAATCTCGAGAAAAAAAAATCTCGAATTATTTATTTATTTATTTATATGTATTTGTGGGTTCAGGTAAGTATAAAAAAAGGGTAAAATAAAAAAAAAAATAAAAAAGGGGGGTTGGGGGGGAACCCCCCCATTTCGAAATAAAAACGTATTAAAACAAAAATTCGAGATTTTTGTTTTCGATATTTTGGATTCGAGATTTTTGTTTTCGATATTTTGTAATTCGGTTTTTTCACTATAAACCACATCGCACACCTAGTTAGGAAACAATGCAGTGCTGTACAAGTAATTTGAAGTTAAGAGAGGTTAGCGGAAGAGGAGGTTACAGGTTATATTGTATCTTGGATAGCCAACACTTCACGGGTCTGCTTTCCAGCTTTCAAATTTAGGTCATATAGATATGTATACTAGGAAAGTATACTTTGAGACTAGGGAACTTGAAAGAATATGCTGCTATTTACCAGTATTGTCACAAAACCTCTTCTAAAAAGGCAAAGGTTCCTGAAGCAGCTGGGAAAGCCTATTCCCTCCAATATGGGAATACGATGCATGTGAGATATCTAGCTATACTTTAGGATAATCTGCTGGTACAAATAAATAGTACAAAATGGTTATTGATTAAATGCCTATAAAGTATTCATCCCTTATGAATGGGTTGGCAATATTACCATTTCAGAAAGAGGTGGGAGAAACGGGTCTTTCCCAGGTGGATACAGAAACATTCATAGGCTTTCAACCCTACTTCTTTGATGCTGAGGGAAACATGGGCTGTCTGATGTCCCATGAAATCCTTCCTACATGCTTTACTTTCTTAGTGTGCATACCACTCAACATGTGCTACATGGATTCCAAGCAAAAACATAAAAACATTGTAAATTATTCATTTTGAGGCTTCTTAAATAAATACGAATGTACAATAACTTGTTTGTAATATGGCTCTTATAGCCAACATCATTTAATGCTGTTAAACACAAGCGTTACAACAGCCCCACTCAAGAATGCACAATTGATGGTCCTCGGTAGAATGAAATATGTCCATTACTTACCAGTAATCTCTACTTCTCTTACTCAGGAAAATACTCATTTGAGGGTGCCAACCTCCAACACAGGAAGCATTTTGAAACTTTTAAGGGTCCGTTCTCTTTACGACTGAAGTCATACAACTCCAGAATCCAACAATTCACTAGTTACATTTCTCAGTGGATTATGGCCCTTCCATCGGGTAAGAACTGTGCCGAGGAAGAGTAGGACCAGGAATAATGAAGATTACCAGTACGTAATCAATGCTTTACATCCATGTTCCAACACTTACCAAAGCCACAGAGAACAGCACTTTCCAAAGTGACTTCAACTCCTCCGGAGAGTGCACGTAGGGGGAAAGTGGCAAGCTAAAATAAGGAGCATATTTTACCCTTGGCTGGCACAAACTCCCAAATCAGAAGATATTTTGCAAACATGATTGGTGCCTGTGGCAGTGGTAGCAGCAGTTCCCGCAGTGATTTGACAAAGCTCAGACGTGTGGTGGAGGAGCGGTGCATTACCTGCATTACGTGCATTACGTGTATTATGTGTAGAGGAAGTGGCAGTTCCCCACAGGGTCCGTGGTAACTGTGGTGAGAGGCGTCCTTACCTTTTGACATCTTGTCATCAGGTGTTCAGAGCCCAGCTGTTGGTCCATGTCGTTGTGTGCGGTGGCAAGGTCGGAAGTGGCTGACATAGTCAGTGCAGCTTGACTCTTCCCACCCAACTGGACTAACACTCTGACCGACAACTGATGTATTGGCAGCCAGGACTTAAGCCGTGGAGTTCGGAGCAGGCCAGGTTGGGCTGGCTTTTTTCCGTGTCCCTCCACATATTGTTTGACAACTGATTTGCCTGCTGCAGTGCTTGTTAATTGGTCTGAGGAGTGGACGTGTATGCTCCCTTGGAGTTTTACTTGGAAGTTGGAAGTAGTGCCCTAAGGATTACGAGGATTAGAATATTGGAGCCGTTCTATGCTAACCATTGACTGAAATGGAGTGCACCTATGCTCTAAGAAGTAAACTGCAACCATGGCGGCAGGAGGAGCACGTATGACTGATCTACAATCGCACTAGCAGGTGAGTGAGGAGTGTCTGGGCAACAGGGATGATGTGGAGGTCTTTGAGGGGCATGATCTGTTGTTTCTAACTGAGTTAAGGTCTGATATAAAACTCGGGAATAATGAGCAAGGAGAGATATTGCAAGACCCCCCAGTTTATCGCAAGACCTTCACTGCCCCATTCAACCCGCTGTGCCCTTGGTGTATGAATCAAATCCGAAAATATTTGATCCAGTCGCTAGTGAATTTGCAAATGTTTTGAGAGAGAACACAGTCAAGGCAGTAAGAGTGGAGAGCCCTTAAATCACTACCTATTTCTCAAAGAAAACTGGGCTGCCAGAGAAGACACTGGAGAGGCTGGCAGGTTTAGGTGAAGCCAGAGAGCTAACACATTTGGAGATGTTAGAAGTAACTATGCTGAACATACAACAGCCGAGGAAGACTTTACCTAAACGAATAACATATCATTGAAGTACCGATGCTTCACGGATGCCAGTGGATAGATGTGGCCATGATCAAGCTCAAAAAAGTGAGATGCAACCAGATTGGAAATTAAATCTAAATCAGACGGCATTAAAGGAGCCACGTGCTAGGCTGGTGTATGAGGTTGCATTAAATGACATGGAGGGTGAAGTAATGGCTGACTCTTCGAATTCACCAAGCTTGTCTAGAGAAAATATCCTAAGCCCTGACTCCCCAATAAGACTAAGGAGGTATTTTGTAAATCTGCAGAACCCCCCTGATGGAAGAACATTTTAATATAATGTCAGCTCTTACAATCTGAATTGCCCCGTTTCTTAAACTATACAAGCTAATTAATGATAATCTGCGAAATTATTAGCAATGCTCCACTCTAAAATTATATTTGTGGAAGGTTTTATAACAACTAAAAAGGAAGAGGTCTCTTCAAACCAAAATCCCCATAGTTGGGAGCGTGAAGCAGACATCCCGATGTACTAGCAGCCGTTAGCTAGCGCTTCGGCCGAGGCAATTAGTAGCCTAAGGGAAGCAATAGGCTTGGCGCCGACGACACCAACTCCTCGTATGAGGAGGGTGGGTGAAAAGAGTGGGATGGTGAGATAGTGCGGGTCCCCCTATCAGCGCGATCAGGAAGGGGCTCATCAATTGGAAATTGAATTTGTAGATGGCAATCAAGAATAAAGAGGGTGTGACCTAGCAGAATTAGCTGATGGGCAAGCTGAATCCCATTAGCTCCCTGATTGTGTAGCTCTGCATATTATCCCTGATTACCTGGATGTAGATGTTGGTGAGGGTCGAGCTCAAGAAGAATACTCCATCTTTTGCCAAAAGAGGAAAAGAAGCAAAGCAACAAAGGGCTGACCCAAGTTAAGAAATAAAAAAATGAGAAACAGTTGCAGAAGGTAAAATCGAATTGTTCGAGGACATTTTTGCAAATGTCGCATGCAGAGGGGAGGCAGAATAAGAAGCAGAGGAGATAGAACCTTGCTGAAAAAGCAGAAGAAGAAGAAGAGGAGATTGCTCAAGAAGCATTGATGGACCTCTCTGTGTATTTGGTGGGGAATAATGATAATGAGGAGAGCTTGCCGGGGCTTTGAGTAGAAAAACTGGATAAAGATGTTGGAGAGCAAGGACATAGGGTCTTGGAAATGACTTCGTGCCCTTCTTGCCCATAGAGATTGTAGAGATCTCTGCAACAGCACATCTCCCCTGTGTTTAAGATGCTAGAAGACAAAAGGAAATTAGAGGATGAGAATTTTCAGTTGGAGAGAGGAAATCCCCCGGCTATAAGCACCAATGAGAGGCATATGAACAGTCATGGAGTGGCTACCTGTAGTGATAAAGCGGAACTTGAGAAATGTCTTTCGTTGGAACGATTTTTAACAGCAGTTGATGGTTTAATATTGAATTGGGGAAATGTGCTAACTTTGTTACATCTGATACCCAAGCTAAGATCAATAGGGTGGAGGGATTTCAATCTAGTGGAATTCTTAAGTGAAACGGTTCCATGTCATTTCATCGTAGGATGTTTTTTTGCGGGGTTTTTTACCATGATTTATTTTATGAAAAAACCCATTGAATTTTTTTTAAATTCTTTTTGGGGGTTCCCCCCGAAACCCTCATTTTCATTAATTCGTATTTATTCCCAAACACCCTCACCCCATATATATAATTTACTAATCCCCCCCAAAAAATTGATGGGTTTTTTCGAAAACAAAATATGTGGCAATAATCCCCATGAAAAAACATCCAGCAATGAAAGGACGTTGTACCAGTGAAACAAGACTGGATATGGTAAGTCTGCACTTTGAATCCCAAATAGGAAAACAAGCATTATTGGAAGCGGCAGAACGTTTACTACCTTTGGGTTTTGATTTAGTTGATGGTAATGCTCGGAAGATATTAATAAATCGGTCTATTAATGAAATGTGTGTGAGGAAGGTAATGCCTCAGGAGACTGAGAAGTGTGATAAAGAGATGAAGAATGTAGATATGGATGCTACAGATAAAAGAAACAAGGAGCAATGTTTAGGAATTTACCAGAAGGCTAGAAATGGCCACATTAGAATAACATGTGGCGGTTCAACTAATATGGAAAGGAAGCGTTTGTACCTATGGAAATTAGAAACCATAGAGATGAGGATTCATGGTGCTGCTTGGCTGAAGCTTTAATATCGAAAAAGTCAAATTAGCTGAACCTTATTGAGGAGATTCAAGCCACAACTGTAGGATCATAGAATACACGAGGTTTTACTAAGGAGTATGATATTATTTGTCTACAAGAGATGTGGATCTGCTATCCCCCCCCCCCCAGCATAGATGGCTATAAGATTATACTGAATCTGGCAAGCAAGGGTCAGAAGGGGCGTCCTGTTTCGGGTTTATTGATGGCAATAGAAAATGGAGATGGAATAAGGATAGAACAGATAAGAAACCCAACCCCCTATATTCAAATGCTAAAGTTGGGCTGGGATCCGACAAGATATTTAGGCCGCCCACCCACTATAGTGTTTAATTTATATTGTAACCCAGGGGCAATAAATGATAGAGTTTTTTTAGAGGAAGTTATGAAGCTAACGGATGAATATTATGCAGAATATATTGACCCTGGCATCCTTATTTGTGGGTATTTAAACATCATGCACCAAAATAGAAAGAAGGAGGTCCTGACAGAACTTCCATTTTGCCCTAAGCCGGAGGACGAAGGGGGCTTTGATGGTTAAAAGAGATGCAGCTAAGGGATCTCCATATAGTTAATGTTCAGGTACAGAGGGATATCCCTGCGGGAACAACATGGTCACAGGGGTCCCAGAGGACACTACTGGGTTATGTTTTTATAGACAGGAAAAGCTTCCAAGAGATACAGAAATTCCAGATTTAATAGCACAGACAGTGACCATTCGATCTTACTATTGTAGTTGGGTAATTGTAATAAGGTTAATAATGGGACATATGGTCATATGGTGGAAGTGACAGGTGGGAGGAGCCAATGTATTTTTTGGGTCGAAACAGGTAGGGCAATGTTTAGTCTGGTATGCGTGTCATGCTGTTAGCATTGCAGAGACCCATTCCCCAGGAGTAACAGAATATGCCCCGATTTATTGTGAAATGTTTTAAAAATAAAACCAAATAGGGGCAAGCCCAGTATCGACATCATCATGTATTGATAGAGAAGTTGCTCAAAATAAAAAAGATCTGAGGACCAATATTAGGCTTTTGGTCTAATGGGAAAATAAGTGAGACAATCAAAAAGTGAAGACAAGGTATAAGAATTGGTTGTGATCACATAAGAGGATAATGATACAGGTGGATTCAGAGACTATGTTAAGAGTGATAGCCAAAAGGCGTATAGGTGAGATTTGGCAATTGCTGAGGAGTTTGGGCACGCCTCAAAAAACTGTACAGATGAATTCAGTCATCGAAGAGAACTGGGTAGAATATTTTGAGGAGTATTTGCCAGGCAAGGCCCTGTGTTGGAATTGCCAGAGGTGGAATCGGAAATAGACTGGGCAATCCCCCATAATAAAAAGAGGCTTATTGATTTTAATAAAAGATATAGTAACTCTAAAAGGCCCTTGCCCTGATGGCCTGTAAAATGTAATTTTAAAGGAGCAGCCGGAGGAGTGGGTAGATTTCTTATGGCTGATATTTGAACTGGTCGAGAAATATCGTGCTGTCCCGGTTTCTTGGAAAACTGGCATTATAGTCCCAATTTCTAAAAGGGATGATTGGGCGGACTATAAAAACTACAGATGTGCCTGGAAAGATTGTTTCCACTCTAGTTCTGAAGTGTTTGATGACATGAATAGAAAGGGTAAATCAGAAAGATACTTTCCAAACAGGTTTTATGAAAGGGATAGTCATCGATTTAAACATTTTTATGCTGTATATTTTTAAGTCAAGAATGCTAATGCAGCATATAAAAACATCTTGTTTTTAATGATTTTACAGTTTATTATGGGCAAAATTGTTGAAATGGGGCTGCCCTAGAGGTTTATTGGAGGTTATTAAAGCCCTATATTCAAACACCACGTTATGAGTCAAATTAAATTTAGAGCGGAATCTTTGGAGATGAATAAAAACTCAAAGGATCCTGCAACAAGGTTGCCCGCTGGCCCGACCCTTTTTAATAGATTTTCTTCAGATGTGGGCGATACCGTTTGCGAGGGTTAGATCTTTTCACCCTAGGTTGGAGGGAAGGGCCTGTAGCTGGATGCTGTGTGCCAATGACCTGGCCCTTCTACACCAGACGAACATCGGCTTGCAGCGGCAGCACCTGGATGCCTTGGGCCGGTATGTGGAGGTGAACAGACCGGCTGTGAATGCAAAGAAATGGAAGGTAATAATCCTAGAGCCAGGCCGACAAAAATACAAGGGTTCTCATAGGTGGCATTAAGGACAAGAAATTCTACAAAGAGTGGACAATGTTGTTTATTGGAGACTATGCATTAGTGCAAGTCGGGTGGAGAACCCCAGAGCTATTGGCCTAAAGGCAAAAGCAGAGGTTTTGGAGTTGCAGGGGCAGGACGGGTGGTTCTTGATCCTGCCAGTAATAAATGTTTGAGCAAAAGGTCGTTGCATTTTCAACCTATGGGGCAGAGAGCTCATTCAGTCTTTCCTATAAGATCTGGCCATACCTAGAAGGAATTTCTAGGAAGAGAGTTTTATCCCTGCCAAAAGGGAGTGCCTATCTTTCTTTTGCAAATGTTTGCTGGAGAGACCTTCATCAATGTTCCAAATTCGAAAAATCTCTATACAGAATTGTAACGAAAAATATTAGTAGAATGGAATCAGGCATGTATGAGAATTTTGAAGAATTTGGGCTTGAGGGTGGAGATCCTAAAAAATAATCCAGAGGCTGTTAAGACTAAACTATGGAGGATGGCTTGGATTGGGACGCAGGCGGACGCAAAGTCATATACGTTTTATTATCACTGTAAGCATGAGATAAGATCCCTTAGTATGCTTCCTCTCTACCCAATGAAGTTTCCTAGTCCCCTTTATAGGACACAATTCCTAAGGCTGCGCCTGAATCTATTTTTGACAAAGGAAGTAATGATGGCTCGCAAATTGAAGAAAATTAAGAATATCTCATGTAGATTCTGTGCAACACAGGAAGCAAGCAAAACGTTTAAACATGTATTGCTGTTTAGCACAGGTTTAACTGATAAATACACTTTACAATTAGAAAAGATGTAAATGTACGACAAAATAGATACGCAAATTCAAATGCTCTTTTCACGCCCTCTGAGGAATTTGACCATCTGCATGGGGGGCATGCGCTCGTCTGGGCTCGTCTGAACTCATCCTTGGACCCTGGCTGAAGACACAGTTGAAGAAGAAGGAGGAAGTGCATCTACCGCTGTCCACCTTAAGGGACATTTCGAGCCAGTCGAGTTCCTCGATCTGCAACTGACTGAAACACTGACCGCCGCGAAGCTGCAGTCACTGAAAGAAACCTGAGATGCCTTGACCAGTGCTTCAGAACCGCTGATCAGCACGGAGACAACGATTCCTGACCCTGAGTCGCCATGAAAGCCAGCCTGCAGCCGCTCGCCAATCCGTCTTGCCACCTGATACTTTCTGCTGACACCCGTCTCGAACACTGTTGCAGAAGCCTGCAAAGCGCCCTCAAGCCGACTTGACACTGTCAAGCACCAGGAACACCTACAGCAAAAGGTACATTTTGGTTCTGTCCCGCTGGTACTTCCCAAAAGGCCGCTAGAAACATTTTAAGGCCCCTTTGCTCCCTTCTGCTGAAGCCAAGAAACCTTAACAAACCATTCTGGTTGTTAACCCTACCAACCACCCTCCTGTCAGTATCCAAAGTGCATCCCTTTCTCCCTTTGAAGAAACTGTCTGTTCTCTGCATTCCTTTACAGGGTGGGTTGTAGTAGTAGTGTTATTAGATTGTATGCGTGTTTAATCCAATCTAGTTCAGATCCATTCTGGTGCATTAGAGATGTGGGGTGAATGATGGTTTAGAAACTGATATTCACGCCTGAGCCACTGGTACCCAGGAATTTGATTCGTCACACCCCCTTTGCACATTTTCGCAAATAAGGGAGTTTCTGACCATTTCAATGTGCATCCAGAATCCGCAAATGGAATGTGCTTTGAGATGCACATGAAAAATGATCACATCGGTGCTGAAAGCCTGTCATACACGCATGCAAATAGGCTGGACAGCGCATCTTTTGCTGTGCTGCTGTCCAGCCCCACTGAAATGCGCAGATCACCTGTGCGTATAGGGTGACATGCACAATTCTAAATCAAGCACTGATAAAAACGGTGCATCCTCTGTGCTTTTTTTAATTGCTCTTGTTTCTGAGAATTGAGCCCAATGACTTTAGGTAAAGTCGACCATAGAGTACAGCTCAAAATCATGCATGTCTGCATGTGCAAGCCATCAATTGATTCTTCTAATTCTCATTATAACATGTCCATGGAGTCCTTAGGCCAGTCGCTTTTTCTAATGGATATCACCATTCCCCAGTAGACGAATGTATCTCAGGTTTACTGCAGAACAGATCATCGCAACCCTAGAAAACTCAGTTGGCAAATTCAGAACTAGGGGCCAGTAGAGTACTTGATGTTCAACCTTTCATAAGCCAAGTTCCTCATCCTATCCTCGTTGTCAGCACCCAGTCCAGAGTGGGATCTCGCAACTCGCTGCCGAAGGTGTGACACCAAACTAAGTAACTAATGCACACCCCCAGGGGGTCATCTGCAGCAGTAGGCATCATCATGACGTACACAAGTGTCATGGCAACTCTAAGAACCACATAACCCAGAGGCCCAGATGAATCCGTATCTCAGTGCCTCACAAGTCTCTTTGTCCCAAAGGAAAACCAAAGCACCCATTCCTAAACCACGCCTTATTAGTCCTACGTTGATATCCAGAGAGGTAAGGCCCTTTTGCTTGAAGATGCTGTGCTGGGAAATTTTGCAATGGTCAGTCTGCTAGCTCCTGCATGGTGTTCTGTGGCACTTGTACTGCTTGCAAGGAGATTTGCTGGTTTTTGTTGAACCATCAAATATAGCAGCATTGGGGTGAGTTTCTTCCTTTGGAGGAGCACTTTCTTACAAGCTCTTCTTGATCCTTACTATAGTTTAGGGGTATACTGTGTTCAAGAAGACTACAGAGCCTGCTACCTGGATTTCCTCAGCCCCACAGACATATGTGGCGATCTGGAGGCACGGAAGCCGCCTGGCACGTGTTAATTATCACAGGGATGAACTTTGAAAAAAGACTTTCAACTACTGCCCATGACCTTTCAGAACACTGTCCATTCTTGAATTCCGGGGCTAAACTTTATTGCAAGGTTTTATTATAAGGACGCATTTTTAAAATTCACCTCATGAGGAGTTTGTGCCTAAGTTACATGCAGTTTGTTTTATATCAAACTATTATTTCGTCATACCTTCCTTTGGAAAGTGATTCGATGTTAAATGTTTGTATTATGCTTATATTATGCTTACCGGACTGAGTCTACTATCGGACTGCGTTTATTGATGACTTTTCATCACTCCACACATTTGAACTATAAGATCTTTGCCACTCACACGCCATGGCCTAGCGGCTTTGAAAGGCTGACTGCTGCCAAAAAGGCAATGTTAAGAACAGATTGCACCTCAAGTGTCACAATGATAGTTTTTCATTGGCATCGCTGCCCTTTATTCACTTGTGGGCCTTTTTTAGTGTTAGTGATTCAGACCCTAGCGTGAAATACTGATAAGCAGCAACAATACAATGTTTAATTCCTATTGCCCGCAGCTAAGGGCAATAGAGGATATTATTATGAGCACAGAAGCCCCATTCATTGGCCCGAGCAAAGTGAGGGTGCATAAGGAGAGGTTCCCGGATCGATTCAAAAGATCTGTGCTGCCCTGCATCTGCAGGAGATTATGCTATTAGCAGCTGGCCACTAAGCGGAGGTGCCAAAAGTGCCAGAATATTTTTTATTAAATCGCTCCGAGCTTCCTTTGTTTGAAGACAGTGAGTGCTGTCAGCCAGGCTTCCCTTTCAGCACTTTAACAGTGACGCAACGTGGGAGGGTGGGACTAGCAACCCTCTGCCGGCGGAAGCAGGCCCCAGGCAGAGATACCCACTATGGCGAACAGGTTTTAGGGGCAGCAGGAAATGAAGACGGGACACGGTTTGGAGTGCAGGGTCCTGGGGCGTGCAGGGAAGTGAGCACGGAAGGAGGGAGGCAGAGGACAGGGTAAGCAGCACAAAGTGACCGTGAAAATCCGGCAAACTCGCCGTATCCATGGCTACAGCAGTGAACATTACCCAAAGCCATCGTTCTGATTGGTTTTCAAGATTGTAACTCTTCCTCTCGGATGCTAACCCTCTTTATGCGCAGAGCAGTTTTCTAACTGCATAATGCCTTTTCCCTAGTGAACAATCATCCATTCTAGGTTGCAGGATGCTCTTTGTATCAAGTACTTGAGAAATATATCATCTGCATATTAGAAAAACGGTACCACTACCGTAAAACATTATTATTCTGAGAAAGTAATATTCAAATGTCCTTTAAGCCAAATCAAATGCCATCCAGTAATAATTCCCAACCGCCTTCCCAGCACCTGTGCGCTCTCCACACCGACCTGCACTTCCTTTCCCTCCTTATCATTAGCGCACTCCACTCTGACCGGCACTCCCCCCCCAACCCCCACTTCCCTGAAGTTCTTGTTACTGCACTTGCAGGATCCGAATGAACCAAGGCATAGTAGGACCATTTTTGTTATTCTTCATCTGCCCCCCGCCCCCTTCTGTCTTGGTGCACCTTGAAACACCATTTGCTGTATAGGTGCATTATAAATACCCAATAAATAAAATAATAAAACCAGAACTCTATTTTTGTCAGTTATTATTTTAATATCTATAATAATATTATAATTACAGTTTTTTTGTTTCTCACAAATGACGTGCAGTTTGAAAGCCATGGTGTTACGTAGCCTTGCAGTTTCAAACTATCAAATTGATTGCCATATACTCACATGGTTTATGGCTGACTTACAGCAAGATGTTTCTAAATAGCAAACCCAGAAAGGGCTGAGGTCTATGCCTACAATCCTGTGGATAGAACTCCTAGCCACGGTGGGTGACCATTCACTACAGTCAGAGTCCAGGCACATGGGAAAAGGGCCAGAATAGACATTTCAATGTTTATACGAAGACCAGTAGACAGGGTTGGACTGGGACAAGAAATAGGCCCGGTCACCCAAAAAAAAGTGGCCCATCCCTCGCCTCAAAAAAGTGGCCCACCCCTCGCCTAATGACCCTTGACTTCTGATGACATCACCGGAAGTGATGTCATTTGACCCCACCTCAAAGTGACATCCCGGGACAAACTTTCACCCCTTGGCAAAACAGGAAGTGGCATCAAATAGCAGTGTTCCTAAGTAGACTAAATTACTGTGAATCCAAGCAGACGTCCAATGCCAAATGATAATATGTTATTGTATAGCACTTAAGCTTAAGCTCTTTTTCATATAACAAATATGCATACAATATCACCCAACCTGTGTTGGTACTCATTTATCGACCTAAGAAGGATGAAAGGCTTTTTGAAAAGAAAAAAGTGAAAAAAATAAAATCTTTTTTTTCCTATTTTTTTTTTCTTCTTCCAAACCGGCCCCCAATCCCCAGGGACGATTTCCGGGCCGAAAGGCCGAGGGACCAATCCGACCCTGCCAGTAGATACTCCTGTCAACAGTGTCTCAGCCATGTGAGTTCACGGACTGGTAATGTTCACAGCAAAGGGACTGCCAGCTGCACAGGCATGTTCATTTGTAGTCTCCACCTGAGAATGAGGTAGACAAATGACACTTTGCATGTAAGCTGATAGAATAGCAGGCTATCTTTGAGATGCTCTGTAGGGTGTCAATGTCTTATCTTGTGAAGCATGGCTGGAGCTTGCTGTCTGTACAGGTGGTGCTTCAGAGATGATGCAGGAGACCAGGAGCATGTTTCAGGAGAGGCTTTATTCCCAGTAACTATTAATGTCTCTTGGAAGCCCCTATATGGCAGGAGGCACCCACTGAGCATCTCATTTATCCTTTGTGACATCCACAAAGAACATTCATTCAAAGCACTCGCCTAACCTTCTCTGAGCTGCGCATGCACACAACATTCATCCACATTCTACGTCATTCATCATGGCCAGCCGGACAAGCAAACAGGATCAGCCACAGCTTAAAGGAGATTGTTTTTATACTGGCAGCCAGCAGGGTTTCCTAGACACAGGACACACGTGTGATCTGCAAAGTATCATAGTGCCTGGAAGCCTTTCCATAGTTAACCTCTCTGTAATGGCTCTTTTCTCTAAAGCCAGAGATAATTCTGAGATATATGGACTTATGCATGCTAAAACCAAAGTTTGCATTGTCATGATAAAGTTACATTATTGATCTGAAATTTGATTGATAACCTGTGATCAAAAGGGAATACCATTGTCATACACAAAATAGGACTAGGAATGTAAGACTAATAGAATAGATGAATGGGTGAAACACCTTGCCTTAACTCAAGTTCTCAAGGCTGCTACTGAAAAGAACCTCACCCATAGCTGTGGTTCGGACCAAGCTAATTTAATTGGATCCATTTTAGATGCAACCAAGAACTGTTGGTATTTTGAAGGCATGCCCCTGTACGCTCACACCAGAAAAAATACAGCCTGCTAGGGCAAAAGGCCCAAGACACTCTTGCAAGGATAACAAGTATTCATTTCTACAAAAAAAGGAATGCATCAGCAAATAACTGCTGCTGCGGAACGTTCTGTGATTTGTTGGCATGTGCGATACATTATAAGTACAAACAGCGTCACTAGTGACTTCATCACTATAGTACATTCTACAAAGCGGATTGGCGGGGGCCTATAACTGTAGGGCTTGCTCCATATGGCATGCCAGGCCATTAGTCCATCTTCATCTGCTCATCTTCGTCACATGGCTGCTGCTGGGCTCCTCATTCGCGGTGAGCTCACCTAACAATGAATTAGTTACTCTGACACAAAATGTTATTCTCCTGGTTGTAACAATGCACCTGGCAGATACAGGGATGGGCTCGGCGAGGGCCAAGGTCACACTAACACATACACACTTCACACGCTCCCAGAACAGATCAGCAACCCTGATGGTCCTCCACTTTAGTTTTAGGCTCTAACTCTGATGCCACCCTGCACCTCGATGCAAAAATGGCGTGACTCATTCCTGAAGGCGCGATAGCCTTGCCTTCTGATCTTAGTGATCGATTGAGGGGTGTAAAAGTTTTATGGTTGGTGGTCTGAGTTTGGATGGTGCTGTGGCATGCAGGGATAATAGGATGAAAGTATGGCAGACTCGTATTTCTCGTGTGAGGATCGCTGGGGGCAGGAGGGCCTTGCTATCTGCTCTCTGGGTTGGTGCTGCCAAGAGGCACTTGGCTCCTTTCTGATGACCTTGCAGGGTGCATTCTTCCCAGGGCGCCAGGGCCTGTAACTTGCTGAACAATGGAGGAGGTTGTGGATCTCTCTGACCTGGCCAGGGTGGGGGGTTGTATTCACTCTGATGCAAGGGGCCTTATACTAACACACAGCATAGTGTTCGTTGCTCTTGGGCCTAACTTCTAAGATGGCTACACCCACCCGCATCTACCATATAACTTGTAATTTTGTCGCGCCTTGAAACACTTGTGTATAGGCGCGTTACAAATGCCATATCATATCATATCACTAAAGTGATCGCACCCCCTCCTATGTGTGCATCCCCCTACCCCCTGCTCCCTGGATGTGCTCTATTCACATCTAGTTCTTGTTCGGTATCGCCTAAGGCGTGGGAAGACCCTCTCTCCTTCCCAACAATTTTCAGGGCAGCCTAAGGAGCTGATTCAGAAACTTTGAAAATGAGAACTTATTACCAACATAGATGACAACTTCTGGTTTCTCATTTTTCTGGCCCATAAGATTCTTGTACTGTTTAGACACTTGTCTCACACATAGCTCAATGCGTAAATAGGAAGTACCATATTCTCAGGGCTGTTTCATGCACCTTTTCCTGTTTATGATGGAATTTTAGGTAGCAACGCACTTAGAAAGGCATATTATTTTATATTTTTCAATTTCCACATTTTCTTCTAAACTATAAATACTAATTACACAGTGATTTCAATCATTTAATTGGATTGGGTGAGTCTTTTGTGCACTATTAGCTGTTTAGGATTGTTTTTGCCCGTAAACCAGTACATTATTTCACATTTCTTTGCCCAAAAGTATTTTTCTGAAGGTTACTTAAATCTCTCACCTGTATTTGAGTCCCTACATTGCAATTCGTATGTCATTGTAAGACGTTCTGTGTGCATTTAGCTGTTTCGAATGTGGTTTGTATGGAAGCTGATTATGAACAGACCATTATTTCTCATTATATATCATTAAATAGTCTTCTATGTGTATACCTCCCAGTTGGAAAGTTGCAAGTACTAAGCCGTTCGGAGCTGCTCTTGGCAATTTTAGGTGATTTGAATGGAATTGGATAGGAACGTGTTAAAAAGTAAGATGTTATTTTACATTTCTTTGTCCTAAAGATTGCAGTGCCATTTTGAGAAATTAAAGGCCGTTTGCTGTTTGGAGCAGATTTTGCTCAAGAGGGAGTGCAATTTAACTAACATGTTTCGATCTCAACATTTTCTTCTGACCTATTGACACCTCATCTAGCTTTCGATACATCGAAGGGAATTATTGTTAGATGTATGGAATAGGTTCTTGCCACCAGTGGTTATAAAAAGGATTCCATAATTGCAATTTTCTATCTAAAAAAAATCTTCTAAATGAATTGTACCTTCTTAAGCTTGATTTGGATGCTTAACTTGTATTTCCATGCTGTTCCATGCTTTTCTTAGAACATTTAGATTCCTATCATGTGTTCTGGTGGTTACATATCTTTACTGCACAGTGTTTACAATGCAGTTTTTTACCGTACCACAATTGCTGCACAGTTAACAAGCACCACCTCTGTGTGTGTGCATGTGTGTTTATGCATAGTGTATGTGCGTATTTGTGTGAGTATATGCGTGCCAACTTTCCACAGGAGTGCCAATGTCAAGGTTATATGGGCTGCACTGGAGAGGACTCAAGACCTGGAAGTCACAAATGAGGTAATTGGTAGTGGAGGGGGGGGGGATTCAGAGTATTGAACATGGCTGCAGCCCCTTCCATATGACGGGGAGGAGGAGCAGAGGGGGTCAGTGAGTGTGCACTTCCCCCTTACATGCAGTCTCAGAGAGTGGAGGGAAGCACAGCCGGGAGAGATGTGGCGTGCCAAATGTGGAACGATAAATGCCTGCACAGTAAAGAACTGAGCGGTACAGACAAAGAACCGCTCTGGCTAAAACAAGTTAAGGAGAGCATCCCATTCTAAAGTTTTATATCTGACAGTGTTCTTGTGAATTACTTGAACATACCTCAGCTAAATTTGAATGTATCCGTTTTTCTTACTGTGATGTTCCGGCTGCGCCAGGCATTTTCAGCTGTTTAGAAACAGTTTGGGGCAGGAATAAAGAGCAGCATATTATTTCACATTTCCTAGTCCCATAATATTCTTCTAAAGTACACATTCTATTCTCACATGGTATGGCCTGCTTTAATTGGGACTTGAGGCCAAAACATGTCTGGGGATGCTTGAGATCTCGTGCAGAAGGGATGTGGCCTAGAAGTTCGGGTTGGACTGCCCTTTTGGGGGTGGGACCAAGCCTAATTTCCATATGATCTTTCCCTGTTCTGTAATGGCTTGGCAGGTGAAGAACGATGGTCTGAAGGGTTGCCCGGAGGTTTAAGATTAATTCTAAACCTTCCAGCCATCACCTCTTTGTGTTTGCTTAATTGGGACTTGCATAACGTGTATTGCTGTTCTAAGCACAATCCGCTCCTTCAATTAGGTTTTGGGGTAGAAAGTGGTTAGAGACAGTGGGCCTCATTACAACCTTGGTGCTAAGTGCACCAACTTTACCACCATGGTGTAAACTCCGTTTACACCATGGTGGATGGCGGATTTACCGCCCCATTCCAAGGTGAGTGGGGCGGTAAATCCCCATTTCCCATTTTCCCTTCCCCATTCCCATTTTTGCCCCATAGGGCATAATGGGAGTGGGGAAGGCGCTAATTACGCCGCCGTAAATTACGGCGGCGTAATTAGCACCATGGCAGGTTAGCGCCATGGATTTTAACGCCTGCTAAAAGCAGGCGTTAAAATCAGAATCAGGCGTTAAGGGTTAACGGTGGCGTTAACCCTTAACGCCTGAGTTGTAATGAGGGCCAGTGTATTGTTCCACATTTCGCTTGTCCAAATTATTCTTCTAAAGTGTAGATGCCTTTTGAAGCCAGGTTGGAATATTTAAAGTTAAATGACTTTCTCCTTTGGGGTTTTTGAGGTATCGTTCCTGTTTAAATCATGTAGGGACAGGAAGGGGTTAAAGAAAGCATATTGTTTGAAATGTGTGTATTCCAAAATATTCAGGAATGGATTCATGAAAACATCTTGTTTCAATGTGTCCTCTCCCAAAACATTCTTCTGATAGATACAAACTTGAAGCAAATATATTTTAATTGGAAAAGTTTGCAGTCCTACTGTTTTTGTCAAACTGTTTTTGCCCATTCTGTCACTTTTACCTTTTTAAATTAAAGTTTGGTCAGCGAAGTTTATTTACAGGAGAGAGGTCACTTATCACCTGCTTCCCTGGTTATGTACCACCCCTGTAGGATTGGCTATTCAAGACACAAGGTAACCTGTACGCTCCCCTTCTACCAACCTCTGTAAACTCCAAATTACTTGTACAGCAATGCATGACGTCCTATCTAGGTCTGTGTTGTATAAACGCAAATGCACAGAAGAATACCCATTGTATGGCTATTTCAGGGATCTTTAACTGTATATATAACAGCGTCTTGTCATATGCATTCTTCTAATGTAACTGTTTTTAATTGGAAATGTTTGCAAATTCATATTGTTTTTGCCCATTCTGTGGGGTTTGTTGCATGGCACCCCTCCTGGGAGCATGGTAGCTCCCATGTTGGTGTAATGGGTCACGGGGCAGTGCCACATGACCAACCTAATAAAAGCTATGAGCCGCTTCCAGCTCGTCAGTCCAGACCAAACTGACTCTGGTGTCGTTCTTTCTTCTGCGCCATGATGGTGACCATGGCTATTGGTGCGACCCCGGCCTGGGTGCCCCCAGAGCCGGGGCCGCTGTGTGCTGGGAGTCACCGGCCACATGGGACTCTCCGGTGATCCGGTCCCGGATGGGGTAACTCCCACCCATACATCTGCGGCGGGTGCTCCTGACATGAGCATGGGGCTGCCCGGTGACCCGGAGCAGCCCCCACAACAATGTCGACGAGGATTGCCCGGACCCGAGCATGAAGCGTGTGGTTGGCCAAGGGCCCCGCATCCTGGTGGTGCAGGCCGCCTGGTACCCACATGATGGTGTGCGGCGCTGGCTGCGAAGGAGTGAAGGGGGGCTGCCGAACAGCTGAGGCGGCCCTGAACCATGAACTGCGGCAGCCGCAGCACTTCCACCGTGCTTGGACCGCCAGACAGCAGAGGCGGCCCCCGGAAGGGTGGGTCTGCGCCCTCCCCCCCGTGGAGAAGAAAGATGCTGGTGGCTGCGCCGCACGAAGGCGCTGCCCCCCTTCATCCCCAACCAGGAGCCGCGGAGAGGAGGAGTGGCGGTGTACGCCAGAAGGAAGTATGGAGGCAGACCCGTCTCCAACTGGGCCCGCAAGGACAGTGAGCCGCCCGTCCTTGAGCAGCGTGGCTGCTGCCCCGCAATGGAGGCACTGCCCTTCCCCCTGGGCTAGTGGCGAACAGAGAACAGCTGCACGCGGCATCCGCCGCATGAGGGGATGAGCTGCCCCTCCCCCAGTATACCCGCCAGCTCTGCTAGCCCAGCGGCGGTGCCAACCTCCCCCTGCCGCCCCCTGGGAAACAAATTCGGGAGGCAATGTGAGGCCTGCGGCGGCCCTGCTCAAAAACGGGCCGAGGTGTGGCCTGGTGGGGCCAGAAGTGGTCCGGGAGCCGTGAAGAGATGGCGGGCTCTCCCGCGCCTGCTCCGGTGGCAGATAAAGCATCTGGAGAGGGGTGGGGGGGGCCATGTGCGCATGGGGGGCGGCCCGTGTGAGGGCTGCATGGAGGATGTGGGCTCCGACTGCAGCTTTTGAAGAATAACAATAAGATGCAATGGAAGGCGGCTCCCCCACAATGAAGAAGCAGTGGTGACCGCAATAAGGAAGTGGGCTACCTGCCGCTCCCCTACACGACACAAGCACTGTGCTGGAGGCGCAGTGCCCGTGCTGGCCTGGAGGTGTGGCCGGAACCGCGGAGATGTGGAAGGCCCCAAATAAAGTGGTGCCGCCAAACAGATGACGCAGCCTCATGGGAGGCGGGCCCAACAACAACTGGGCCTGCGCAAAAAAAAAAAAAAACGTGGGTGGGCAACAAGATTGCTGGTCCCTGCAGTGCACCCTCCGTCTACCAATATGAAGGGGTGTTGCCAGGGGCGGAGGGATAACCAACCCGGACTGCGAAGCAAAGCAGTGGCTGTTGTGAGGATCTGTGAACTGCAGGCAGCCTGGGGTGCCCTGAAGAAGCAAGACATAGTGCCATGCGGCCCCGCAGCAACATGACAGAGGGCCATGGTAAGGGCGCGGACCACCAGCCCACATGGTACATCAATGTGGAGACACGAGAGGGTGACCCACAGGCCCATCAGTCTCATCCTTGCAGAGTTTCTTATCTTCCCTAGGAGGACCCAGGGAGGGTAGCGGCTCCATCAGGAGTGCTTGTGCGCCCTCAGTGTCACCGAACTTTCTGAAGCAAGCCAGGTGTTGAAACCAGCATAGACGCCATCACTTGTGTCTCCTTGTCAGTGCCCCCTGGTGTTTCCAGGTGCCATGGTGTCAGTCCCGGAGTAGTGCAACCATATGGCCACCGCTACCACCCTACCACGAGGTTTGCCCTCCAGACTGTGGACTTGGCCGATGTGACCCCTTGACCTCCCCAGGTGCGGCTTTGCCGGCCCTCTTTCACTCTGGTGAAAGTTAGTGAAGACGTAGACTGTTTTCCTGCAACTCCACAGGTGTAGAAGATGGCCATCATCGACGACATCCCCATGAAGGCTGGGCCCTGCAGAAATTGACTTGCTTTAAATGGCCCAGGTGGTGGGCAATGTGATGTTGTGCTAGTTAAACCACTCACCCAGGTTAATACAGGGTCTGAAAACTACTAGAGTGGCGATAGTAGTACTAGTGTGTTGGGATTTTGGGTTTGGTTTGTTTTGTTGTTATGGAAAAGGAGGAGTGTTCATTGCAACCCTCCTGGGAGCATGGTAGCTCCCATGTTGGTGTAATGGGTCACGTGGCAGTGCCACGTGACCAACCTAATTAAAGCTATGAGCCGCTTCCGGCTCGCCAGTCCAGACCAAACTGACTCTGGTGTCGTTCTTTGTTCTGCGCCATGATGGCGCCACACCGCATGCTGTAGGCCCGGGGACAGGGCCCAGCGTGAGGACGGTGCCCCTGCTGGGCAACGCCGTCCCAGGGTGATCCCTGGGCCTTGTGACCATGGCTATTGGTGTGACCCCGGCCTGGGTGCCCCCAGAGCCGGGGCCGCTGTGTGCTGGGTGTCCCCGGCCACATGGGACTCTCCGGTGATCCGGGGCGGGTGGGGTGACCCCCACCCATACATCTGCGGCATGATCGCCGCCCTGACCAAGCCCGTCGGGAGCTCCCGACATGAGCATGGGGCTGCCCTGTGACCCGGAGCAGCCCCCACAACAGGGTTTACCTTTAAAATCCAAATTTTTGTTAGCAGCGTGTTATTGAAAGCAGAAAATTATTGATTTATCACCTTTACAGTATTCTCCATGTTTTGCCCATCCTTTTCAAGCAATGTTCATGAACTTTGCAGCGCATCGATCGAGTGCATTGGCAGTGCTTTCTCGCTGCTCGCCATGCTGCTCTTTTCTGCCTTCAGAAAGTGAAGTTTACCTACTACGGACGTCGAAAACGGACCGAAACTCATTCATCCTATTGGCAGAACTACGAGATTCATTCATTTCATTGGCTTTCTGCTGTTGGTCCTGCCCCTGGACCTGGAATTTCCGGCATTGGTCGAGTGCATTGTGAGTGCTGTCACGCTTTTCGCGTTGGAGCTCCAGTAAGTGAGTTTTGTTTGTACGTTGCTTTCCCTGGTTGTTTTCTAACATAAGATTTGCACATCTGCGGCCTTGTGAACTGGTATCATAAGAAGGGGCGTTGTTGCATTGGGGTGTGCGAGAATCCCACCTAAAACTAAAACAAGCAATTACAACCTTTGAAAAGGAAAAGGCAATTGTGTAACGGTGAACAAACCACTCTGAACCTCTAATCCCCAGGGGTGGAAAATCACAAGTACCTTTCAAAGTGAAATTGTGCAGCCTCAAACTACGACTTCTAAAGGGAAATTAACCTCATTCTTTCAGAGTGTATCCCCCGCACCGTCTACCGAGGTGAATCATTGCAGACACTGCGGTTGTAATGTCTAATGCATCTCCTTCTCCCAATAACAGCATGGGATTGGAGGAGAGCTCTAACTTGGACAATATTGATAACAACTCACTTTTGGAGCTTTGATATTC
Source organism: Ambystoma mexicanum (assembly GCF_040938575.1). NCBI lineage: Eukaryota > Metazoa > Chordata > Amphibia > Caudata > Ambystomatidae > Ambystoma > Ambystoma mexicanum. The sequence continues at coordinate 577,446,178 of NC_090941.1, read as the reverse complement.
CCTGGAAGGGAGCATCGCGGCGGCAGAGGTAAAACAGCCCCAACGACCAGCTGAAATTGTAGTGAAATTGTAGTGTCAGCCAAAATTAAACATGAGAGAACGGGTGCTTCTATTAGAGACCTCACTAGGCTGTCTGCCTCTCCTAACTTTTTTCTACAGCGGGATTCTATTTCATCCCAAAATGACCGTTCAGCCATAACTGACCCGTACGCTGAAATGCAGTCATTTAAGGTAACTGCATTTTGCAATGAAGATCTTGTTGAAGCTGTGTGGTAAAATTCATGACAATTTATTAACATTGACACTGAACACATGCCAGCATCTATTTCACTAACACCACACGTGCAAGGAAACGACTGCAACAACGCAGGAGCTATCGGGCATATTCCAACTAAAGGGCACCTGGAGAGTGTTGTTTTAGAGGGAGGGGAAATTGTGGTGAAAAAGGAGCAGGAATTGACCCATCAGACAACATCCGAAATGTTTGTCACGCAAACATAGGGGGTAGTGCTTTGTAAGCGTGTATATAATAATAAATTGCACCGTGACCATGCTAGTCCGACAAACTCTATCTTCCCCAACTCGCCTGTTAAAATGGAAAAGTACTCAAACAAATCTCATAAGAAGATTGCACGTAGGAAAAAGAGACCGTTTAAAAAGACTGGAACTTTAACTAGCTGGCTTTTGAATAGTGTGAAATCTATAGCCAGCGGACGTGGACCTAGTGACCGCGGAAGAAGTACTGGAAAAAAAAGAGACTACTAGAGGTGACCGTATGGACTACAGCTCTACCCCTGACCACTGCCCGACAATGTCTAACCCTGTGACGCAGGCAACACTATCTGATGGCAGCAACTCAGGGGAGGCTGTTTCAGCAAAGGGGGCAACTATCCTTATTGTGAAGCGGCTTCACCAAAACCATAGGAACAGGTGGATAAATATATCAGCTTTTCTCCATATATTCAATCAATTCCCCTCCCACCCTCTACCTGTTTTGGTCCCTGAAGATCTAGACTTTGTTGAACCCCTTGAATGTACTAATACAAATGTAACTTGTATCCATTGCACATTTAGTGAAATTGCATCTAGGAATCGTAATGAAAAGAAAACAACTGTTCAATCTGGGCCTGGAATTAGATGTAGACCCAGATAAAATTGATCTTACTCTGCCTTTACATGAACTCAACCCCAAATTGCCCAGCCTCCCATTGGCTCAGAAAACTGCGGTGGGTGTGGCAGGGGGAGCAAATCTGGAAGAAATTTAGACGGTTTTGAGATGGCTAGTCGCAGCATTACCTAGCATCTCAACTGGGGAAAATGTAGTAGTTCATGGAACCCCCGTGGGTTTAAGCATCTGGGGATTCATTGAAACTGCTGACACTAAATCAAGGGACATGGATGTTGGACAAATTTTATGTTTATGGATGGTGTAAAGCGCTCTATAAATAAATCAATCAATCATATTAGTCAGAATATGGCCAAAAAGGGAGTTCTGGGTAGACCATATGGTGGTCTCATGATACGAATAAAACATCCCCTCTCCTTCCTCAGAATGGTAGATATGGGCTTGTGACTATTACATCTTGGCAGTTGAAGTTGGGGGTTGCCCATTTGGAATAAATAGTCATGCACTATTCATCTGTATTCATAATAGCCCTAGCCTTGCTATTAATGGGATGGATTAGAGGTGATAATGGTTATTGCACTGTGTTGGGGGTACCTTAAATGCCAGTTGTAAATGTATTAAAATCCTTGAAGACTGTACAGAATTTAGGTAAATATGCTATGAAATATGCCTCCTGTGATAAGAAGGGTCGGAAATGGGTTGGTTTTCTCAAAAATTGGGACCTCAACATGCTCAAATTTTGTACTTTGGTAGACTCCCCCCAGAACTATACATGGTATTTAAAGAACAAGTGAGCCACAGTAGACTACTTCTTGGTAAATCCCTCTTTAATGCAACACATTCAGGGCATGGATGCTAAGTTAAACGATTTAAGGGACCACACTACCATCTCTGTTTCTAGTGAATCGCTTGGCAAAATAAAATCTCAGCACAAGCTTGGATCGTAAGAGGGTCAATCATGCCGGTAATCGAATTAACTGGTCGGCGGAAAATGCGGAGAAGGCAACTTATAATACTAAAGAAGCCGGATCCAGCTTGCATGCTGAGCTATAACTGATGAATATAGACGAGATTGAGGATTGGATACATCATCTCTCACTCAAAGACGTCCTGCATAAAACTACAAAAATATTATATGGAATTGGCAGATGTCCATCCTATGACAAAACTATAAGAGAAATGAGGCGGGAAATCTGCAGCATAAAGCGTGGCGGCATTGATCCTTCTGTGCTAATAGCCAATAAAAATATCAAGAATAATTACAGAGGGTGTGTGTGTGTTGATGGCGCCACATGACTAAAAGCATGGTTTGACAGAGAATGTTAAAGGTTTTAAACTCAAGGAACTCAAGGAATACAAGAGATATATATTGAAACTGCTGGGCGAGGCAAAAAGTGTTAAAAATGATAACATTCATAACCGCTGAATGATTTGCATTGGCATCAATACATTCAAGCTATCGCTTTTGATGAGGCTTCATTACCTAGTAGCAAACTGGAGGTGAGCAATTATAAACTACAACCATCAATCGATAAAGAGGAAATCATTTATACATTTGGTATATTACAGGCTTTAAAGTCTCCCGGTTCAAATGGACTAGCTATCATGGTACTGAAACACAAACCTGAAATTTGGGCTCGTGTTATAGACATTTTATTTGGGAAAGTACTAGCTTCTGGTAGTATTCCTTTATCTTGGAAGGTGTCTATATTAATACCAGTTTATTAAAAGGGTGACTGCACTTTGCCTGGAAATTACCGACTTCTGGCAATGCTAGATATGTCAGGTAAACTGCCTCCTTTCTTCTGCACCAACTCCAGAAATGGTCTGAGTCTCAGGGCCTGTTAGACAAATTTCAAACTGGGTTCCGCCCAGGCTCTTCCACAGTTCATAACTTGAAACAAATGGACCTGTTGACCTCAAGTGTCAGATGTGCGCTGTATGCACTATTTGTTGACTTTCAATCAGCTTTTGGTTCAGTGTTTAGAACTAAATTGTGGCTGAAGATGGAAGGGTGTGAATGCCCTGCTATTCTACTGAACATCTTGAAACGTTTTCATGAGGCCAATACAGTCCAGATTAGGTTGGACTGTGTGGGGAACCTTGATGAGCCCTGTTAATAGGCCCTGAGGGCTCAAGCAGGGCTATCCCTTGGCTCCCTTGCTCTTCAACCTATATTTTGCTGATCTTCTCAGATATCTAGGCAGGGTAAGGGCATGTTCCCTGAATATTCAGTCACACCATATTAAGTGTCTTGCATATGCAGATGACCTAGTGATTCTAGATGATCCTTTCTTCGGCTTGATGAATTCGGCTAACGAACTGTGGAATTATGCTGAAGAAAACCAATTAATTATAAACAGAAAGAAAACTCAGATAATTTTCTTCAAGCATCGGAAGGTTATGAGACCTACTCTATCAATCAGAGGGACACATTTTAAATTTACTGCAACCGATATTTGGGAGTCGAATTTGAACAGTGATACCTTGAATGTATTGCCTTATGTAAAAGGAAGTTGGCTCAGTTGACGGCTCTCGTAACTACTTTTACTAATGATACTGGTGTTTTCAGTGTAGAAGGCATTATTCACTTATATAAGCAGTTTTTCTGCCCGGCTCTATTATATGGGCTAGAAAGTCTTTTAATTATGGATCTCCTATGGGTCGGGAGGCTGGAGGCCCGCTTTTGGAAACAAATCCTTGATCTCCCTTCATGTGTACCCATGGAGATTATGCGACTGAAATTTGGTCTTATCTCCATGGTGTTGTTGGGGTGGTCAGGAAAGTTCCCCATGATGAAGAGAGGTTCAGTTGCGCGTGCCATATTTGTTACTGGTGGTGCGGTGAACTGGAAGCGATGTTGCAATTTTATATGTATCCAGTGTAGTTAATTGTGAATGGGATATGTTACTTTAGTGTTACTTTTTGTTTAAATGTATACATATTAGATTTTCACGCATGTAGAAAGATAAAATGCTAAAACCGGCAAAGGAAATATAACACGATTCACAAATGGTGTGTCACGGAGTGCCCAGAAGCAGGCAACGAGGGGCTTTAAAATACAAATGCGAGGAAGGGGGGGGGCCTAACCTGAAGAGCCCACTGTAAAGGAGAGATTATATTTATTAAACATGCATGCACACTGAGGAACATACAAAGGGAATTAATAGATCTGTATTTAGTGAGTTCACATGAATTCATTTAGAGTCTGCAGCTAGTAGTTTGTGCAGTGAATTTCAGGTTGCTGGCAAAATCTAGTTCTGCAAGGTTGAGTTCTGGGAAAGGCACAATGATTAAGCAAGCAGATGGCTCAGTAGTTCTGCAGAAGGCAGATGTAATCTCTTTAAGTGAATCAAATTTCTGCAGAGGGACTCTGTCAGTTGACCAGCAATAAATATGGGGTGAAGTAAGTCTAGAGTTTCAAGTGATTGATACGCAGGAGTTTCAATTGTATTCTCAGAAGTGCCATGTGTGTTGGAATGACAGTCATTTGGGTTTGAATGCTTCAATGGAGTCCGTAAGCCGGGGTGGATGAGATAGTTATCGTCAGTTCAAAGAGAACCTGTTTATTCAGCCTTTCTGTTCCTCAAAGTGTCCATGCAAACCATGTGCAGTTATGTTTAAGGTTAAAGGGCTCAGGCCAGTTGTTACTAGTAATTAATTTTGTTTGTACAACAAATGCTTAACTGTGCGAAGATGTCATGACCTACCACGGACGACTCCCAAGAAGGGGTGTGTTATGAATACGATCCAAAAATGGGAGTTAAGATACCAAGTGGTCAATGAGAATAGAAAATTGGAGAAAGATGGGATTTCTTTGTATATGTTTTGTCCAATCATGTGTAGGGGATAATTGCAATAAAATATATGAGAGTGTTTCAACTGTTGCAAAAGTGTATATAATGTGTCAGCTTATGTCGTTGGGTGACACTTGGGTTAGTTTGAATCCACAGCGTCTTCTAGACCCTCGCTGGTCAATTGTACAATAAACTTGCTTTACGTTCAAGTGTTGAGCCTGCTTGGGTGTAGGTGATTAAGGGGTCCAAAAGCAAAATTGGGGCTCCTGCACCTGGAGTAGGTGTGCGCATGCACTTCACTAGATCGCTAGAAAAATCACCCTCAACAATAATTGGCGGACAGTACGGAATCGAAGTCTAAGGAAAATACAACCTGACTTAATTTGACAATACAATCAACTATGCAATTTAATAAAAAATCATACAAATGTTAAAACCAACTGTGTAAAACTAACATATAAAATCTGATATACGTCCTACCAAAGTAGCTAGTGCTTACTACTCAAAGTGCTAAGTACTGTTTGCCAAATGGCTACAGAAGGACGAGAAACATAGATCGTATCAAGCTCCCATTGTACATTTAGATTTGTAAACAATTGTGTACTTTTGAATGAGTCCAATATACAACTTCAATTGGACAACAACAACAACCACACAAGGTGCATGAATAGAGACCTTCTTTGTTAGGTGTCTCTGATTATAATGCCTTGGTCACAGAGTACCTAAAGTGCATCACTGGAATATTAGTCCAAAGAAAAATACTTCACATTAGTATTTGTCCAAAGCCAGATTAGGGGGTGCATCCATGCATTTGGTGACCACAAAGGGAACCCAGGCTTTCCAAGATGTTGGGTGAAGAGGGATGGGGAAGCCTACCACCTCCTGCCCTCCTACTAAATCCATGACAAGGAAGAAGGCCTAGGAAACATTACAATCACCCATTCTATTTCGGACGAATTCCCAACAGACCTATGATTGACAAGTATGTTGAGAGGTATCCACGCAGCCAGCCATACCTACCGGGGCGGTGCAAACCTATCCCTGTGCGTCTCCTGTCCGCACAACTCAGCTGCAGTGCCTCTCTGCGGTGACCAGTCTTTTGTGGCACGGTGGAAAAGAGAGGTTTGCGGGTGCCATATTGGTTAAAGCCTCTTCTTTTCACTGGAGGCGTAGTGCTGTGGTCCAGCTGTGCAGGATGACTTGGCGAAGCACCACATTGTAGCACTTTGGGATGATGTGAGTGCACTTTTGGGGGTAAAACAAGAAGGAAAATAGGGGTAAAAGAGGTTTGTTTCTTTTGATCTAAGGGGTTTGGTAAGGATAGAATCAGAGTGTGTGTGGAGTTAGTCGAAGTTATGGGGATTGAAAGATTTAATGCTTTGAAGGAGTGAGTAAACTGTTTTTTATTTGTATTGTTTTATTTATTTTTACACTTGTAAAGCGCCGTAGCCCAGAGGCATCGATGTGCTGTTGCTTGACCAGTTACAGGTATTACATAGAAAGGGGACAACAATTGAGGAAAGGCATTTGACATATCAGGTGTTAAGAGTGTACATATAACTGTCTTAGTTAAACTGCCAGGTTTTTAGGGCTTTACAGAAGGCCCAGTAGGAGGCCTCTGCTCTTAGGGCAGGAGGGAGAGAGTTCCAGTGCGTTGCTGCCACCGTAGGTCTTTTGTATATATTCTTACCTAGTTTGTCATTTTAGAGGTGTGAGGTACTATCCCACTCTGCACGCCCATTACGAGGCTTGTCTTGATCCCCTTCAGTATGCTTGTCTGGATGGCTGGAGCCCTCACATAGAGGTGAGGTGGCCTCTTATGGTAAGCCCACCTGTCGATACCTTCCTGAAGTATACCCTCAACATCTTTCATTCTGTATTGGTTGTGCAGCAGAGCCCTCGCTCGCTTTTCTTGGTTAGTCAAAGAAGTAGTGATGGGGAAACTTCATGTAGCCAGGAAAAGATGGTATTGTAGTACAGAAGGCCATACTATTGATGAACAGAGCGAGAGTAGTGGTGTTGTAGTGAAAAGCATTGCGCTCCTTCTATGCTCGACTGAAGGAGATATCTTGCTCGACTGACGAGTGAGAAGTAGCTGAGCGAGGTGATTGCAGTGAAAGCGAGTATAGTGAGTAATTGTGGGTAACAACTAAGAAATTGGGAAAGGGAAAAAAGGGGGGTTAATTGGGCAGACATTCTTTGTGCCACAGGTTCAGCTTCAGCGCTATTTTTTGTGAAATCGGTTTGGGTAAATTGAGATGGAGACTCTATTGAATCATTTGTGCCCGGTACTTCCTGGCTATAAGGCGAAAATGTAAAAATACCATCAGGAATGGCTGTGGGAAAAATGCTCAGTTCTTGGCCTATCAAGGGGACCTATAATACGGGGGTGTTGGAGAACTTGAATACTTTTCTAATTACAAGGCACAGAGGCCTGCAACTAGAGAAGCAGTTAAATATCTTAGAGCTATGGAGGATATATGAAAAAGGCAGGAAGAACATAGTATTAAAATCGTGGGAGAAGGGTCAAAAAAGGATGGTGCAGGAATTCCTTCTGTACCACTCCCATGTGGGTGCTATGCTTTATTGTCCACAGAAGGGTTTCCAGACCCTTAGGTTGAACCTCCATTTTTCCCAGTGGCCACTCCAGTGGTTGCGAGATGGACACAGCTAAATAGGTTATCAAGGAAGTCAATGTGAACATGGAGAACAGAAATACTGCCATAGGTACAGGGTTCGAGCAGGGAGGACAGGAGCCGGCACTCTATAGTAATGATGAGTATGCTTCCATGTCTGTAGAAGTGTTAGGGGATGTGATATCAGGAGTAGGAGATGAAGAGGAATGGCAATCGGATTTTGGGCAGGGTGTATTTGCCCTACCCCCGCACCAGGAGCAGTGACAGCAAATACAACATGGAGTCTAAGGACACGCCAGGCTACTTGCATGGCTGTAGCAATTAGCAGTGGTTTGATGGGGGTAGCCCCAGTAAGAGTGGGTTTAACTCAGTTTCTGTTACTCCATAAGGGTCAGGGAAGGGCGCGTAATGTTCCGTGGTCACACATGGACTGACGAAACCTTATGAATACACTCCCTTCACTCTCTGCAGGGGTGGGGAAGTGGATTCATGCATTGGATAAACATACCACTGGTGTCATGTTGGCCATAGGGGATATGAAAAGCCTATTCACGGCTCTGATGGGGGAGAGGTTAGATAACCTTTGGAGGTGAGCAGGGTATCCGGGAGTTCAGTTGGATACAAATACCCACGATGGAGCAGCTTTTAATAATTACTACAGGATGCCGGTATGGGTAGCACTGCAGCTTATGTATCCTGATACACAGGATATACATTCTATTTTAGCTAAAATGATGAAATTAGATGATGATCCTGCCGCACACATCCAGTTAATTCAGGAGATGTGAAGAGCAGAGATGGGAGAAGCGTAGGGCAAGAGTGTTGCAATTTTTTTGCACACTGTGAAGAGACTCCCCAAGGAAGTTCAGCATGATTTCAATAAGGTGGTAGGGATGGAGGACAAGAGTTGGCTTGAAATTCAAGCCCACATTGTACATTTTTGTAAAAGGAGACAAGGAAATTAAAGGAGATTATAGAACAGGCACCAAAGGCAGAGGCCATGCTTGTTCAGAGAACATTAGCGAAGAACTGTTTAGAAGGGGCAGTAATTTCTAACTCTATGAAGGGACAGCAAGGGCAATTGGGAAAACAGGGACATGGTGAATTGGGTATGACATAGGGTTGGATAGACGGGTATGCTCACAGTCCAACGCAAATGAGAGGGTTTCCGAGAGGTAGGGGAGGATTTCCATGAGGAAGAGGGTCATTTGGTAGGTTCGTAGGAATGGGACCCTGGTTTAATGGGCCTATCGGAAATAACTATGGAGTATTTTATGGATTCAGTGTTGGTCATGAGGGAGGTTGGGACACGTGTCACAAGATCGTTGAGACAGGTCAAAGTATTTTAACGTGGGAGCTCAGCAGATGCAATCCCCATCCTACCATATGCCCCATGCTCTGTGCAATTGCAGCAGACATGGGCCAAACAGTTTGTGTGCTTTGGGGACTGTAGGCCACTTAACGTGATATAAGAATTAAAATCAAATCAAACAGAACCCAGTGACTGGGGCTGCAATGACCTATGGGATCCCACTAACCATGCCAGCACAGGCACTGGTACAGACATGAGAGTGAAATCCTTTACCCCCAGGTCGGGTTACTCATTACACTGTAGCAAGTGTTTTAGGGGGATGTCCTTTTTCGCTCCCCGTTGCTAATATGTACCAAAAGTAGGACAGCCCACAGTGGTCTCTGATGTGTCCAGTCCTTTCCTCTACCACAGATCTGGAAAAGGAACCCCAGATGGGTGTGCAGGTAGGTGAACGAATGCTCTAATTTATGGTTGACACAGGGGCTACACAATCTTTCATTAAGGAAGGTGAGTTCCCCTTGTCAGGCAAACGGAAGGACACACAGCGATTATCTGGTGCTATCCTGTCGGTTCCTTAAACTGAAGATCTATGTATAAATGTAGGTACACAAAATCTATCTGCCGCTTTATTGCATTGTACAGATACCCCAGCAAATCATCTGGGTAGAGACCTCTTGAGTAAGTTGAGAATGTTGATTGCTTTCACAGAGGAAGGTGTAGTATGCTCAACTCCAGGTTTCAATCCAGTAAAATAGGCCGTACATTTGCATGCATATTATTGTGGCAGCACGATAAGGGGAGGTGCCAGTACATTCAACTTTTTTTCTTTATGGGGTAATGGTTGTTGAGTTGGGTCCCAGGGATCAGAAATCAGATGTGGTGGCACTGATTGAATTTTTGTTCCAGCCTGTTGTGCCGCAGGAGGTAACACCAGGCACCATTGTTACAATTCTCTGAGAGGCAGGAGTGATCAAGAAGAACAGGGTGGTTTTCTCAGGCACAAATGAGGAAGGTAGAAAGTGGTACACAGTGCTGTGCATTGATACAACCGTGTCGCTAAGGGACGTGTCAGATGAGCAATTGTTCGAAGACAATGAAGACACAAGAGAGATGGTTGTTGAGATTGGGGTGCCTTATCAGATAGTGATAGAGCAAACAGAACTACCACAGACCATGCTCATCATTAAAAAAACATCTCCACATTGGAAGGAGAATTTGGAAACCTTTTATGGACCAGGAATTCTCATGATGTGGGGCTGCTAAAGAGTATTACCATGGGTTAATTAGTACGCCATATCTAAAGAGGCAGATGAATGGATTTACTAGACCATTTAGTTTAGTTTAGTTTGTTTATTTGTAAAGCGCAGCCGAACTCTCAGGTAACTGGGCGCATTTTCTTGGGAGCAGCAGTGTTACAGAAGGTTGCACATAAATATAAAAAAAATAGCATAGGGAGGAGACGTACAATAGTTAGTATGAAGGACCCGGTTAGATGAGGGTCTGTTGCATAATTATGTATTAGTTACAAAGGTTTATGTAGGCAAAACTGGAGCTACCTCTTTATGTCACAGAGAGCGAGAGCACCAAATGAGGCTGAGTGTAGTTGAAAATCTAATGCTCAGTTGAAAGTAAATCCTTAAGCTTAGCCCGGAACGACCAGAATGAAGTGTCCGCTCTAATAGTCAAGGGTAGGGTATTCCATGATTTAGCCGTTAGCACAGGGAAGCTGGACCCTCCAGCAGTTTTCAGTTTAAACCGAGGGACGCAAAGTTGGTATAGGTATGAGGATCTCATTGGTCTAGAGGAGTTCTGTCTGGTGAATTTGTCAGATAGGTAACGAGGGGCTGTCTGATGAAGTAATTTGTGAGTAATGACAAGTGCTCGGAGTTTGATTCTCTCACGGATAGGTAGCCAGTGGACTTCCTTCCTGGCCGAGGAAATGTGGGCCTTACATGGGAGGTTGAGGGCACATCTGAGTGCGTTGTTTTGTAGTATCTGAAGTCTATTTAAGTTGTGGTTTGTGGAGCCTAGGAAGAGTGTTTTGCAGTAGTCTAGTTTGGATAAAATGAGGGCCCTGGAGAGTATAAGGCGGCTGTTGGTAGATAAAAAAAGGGTTTGCAGGCATTGATGAGTTTGTTGGAGTAGGCTGTGGTGGAGATAGTGGCGTTGATTTGTTTTTTGAGGGAAAGGGTTGACTCCAGATACACTCCCAATGTTTTGTCTTCTTTAGATACTTTTATAGAGTTACCATCAATGACGAAGGATTGGTATCTGGGGTCAAGTTTATTAAGACAGGCCTGTGACTCAACTATCAACAGTTACGTCTTGTCATTGTTTAAGCAGAGGCTATGGGTGGCCATCCATGCTTGGATTTCAAGGTAAATCTCATTTAGTTTAGCAACATCTTCCTCATAGCTTCCCGTGAGCGCAATGAGGACCTGGGTGTCATTGGCATAGTTAGTATAGGTAACTCCCAGGTTATCAAGGTAGTCGAAGAGGAGCTTGGTGAAGATGTTGTAAAGTGTGGGAGAGATACACGAACCTTGGGGAACTCCACAATGGATCGGTGCGAGGTCAGCAGCAGCACTGCCTGAGGGGGCGAAGACTCTGGTTGTTCTATCGGAAAGGAAGGACCAGATCCAATTAGTGGCATCCGAAGAGAATGCAGCAGCCGAGGAGAGGTGTTTAGTGAGTATTTGGTGGTCGAGTAGGTCGAAGGCAGCAGACATGTCTAACAAGAGCAAGATGGTCAGATTGCCCTTGTCTTTGGCTTCATCCATTGGATTTTTAGATCCAGGAGCGCTATTTCAGTCCCATGCCGGATTGTCGTAGGCCTAGGAAGTTGTTGACTTCCAAATGTTTTTGTATTTGGAGGTATGCTACTCTGTCTATTATTTTAAGGAGAATGGGGACAGTGGTGATGGGCCTATAGTTCATCGGGGTGTTAGGGTCAAGGTTGGGTTTTTTAAGTAGAGGTAAGACCCAGGCCTCTTTGAGGTTGTGTGGGCTTTCGAACGATGAGTTGATCAGGGTGGTGATAAAGGGGGCTAGGTCTTTGGCTCCGTCCTTAATGACTGATGCAGGGCACAAGTCTCCTAGACAGTTGGATGGTTTTAGGCTGGGAATTATATTGGTTACTTCGTCCTCTGTAACTGGGGAAAAATGGAAGAGGGGCAGTCGGGATGGGGTGAGCTGGAAGTGTCGCTAGTGTAAATTTTAGAAGCAAGGTTGGCTTTTTTTGCTTCAATCTTAGCTTGCAAGGGAGCTATTTTATTAGAGAGTGGTTGTTGGATATTATTGCACCAGGTTTTGTCCTTGATGCAGTCATCGGTGAGTGGCACCGGTGATTCCAATTCTCGTAGGATGGAGAATAGTTCTTTTGTGCCAGATTTGGCATTGTGAATTCTGGTATTAAAGATTTCTTTTTTGGCGTTCATTATAGCAGCTTTGTAAGTAGCCGCTGATGAGTTGAATTTTTCTTTCGTGGTGATTGATGGGGCTTTCCTCCAGCTAGATTCAGCTTACCTCTTGAGGTTGTGCAGTGCTTTTAGTTCTGCTGAGAACCATTTGTTGACGTGTGCCGATGGTTAATTTTTCTTAGGTTTAGCGGGGCTATTTGGTTCAATGTTAGTTCTAATGTGTCATTGTAGAGTTTAACTAGAGAGGTGGGATTGGGGCTGTCTAACCTAGTCAGGTTAGATTTTGCATTGACAGCTACTCCACCGCCTATCCCGGAAGTTCTATCTGCTCTAATGATAGCGTAGTTCGCAGGTACGGCAATGGAGAGAGAGGGTCCAGCAGCGGCTTGTTGCCATGTTTCAGTTACTGCGAGGAGATCTAGGTTATTGGTTGTGATCACGTCTGCAATGTCAATAGCATGTGCAACTAGGGAGCGAGCGTTGATGAGGGCTCCTTTAATTATGGGAGTGGGTTGGGCCTCAAAGTCCTGAAGCAGTTGCTCACATGTTGATAGTATGTTGAGGTTGTTGGATTTGTCAGTGGGAGCTTCTAATGGCACTTGACATAGAACCTTGAGCTTCCTTGTATGTAGAGTGGGAGTACTCCGTGGTGTGTGTTTGAGACTGGTGCGGGAGCTGAGTCTCCTATTTCTTAGCATCACGGGACAAGCCGAGTCAAGGTCTTTGGTGTCGTATATGTTGAGGCGGGAACCTAGTTTGGTGTTTCTCAGGTGGGTGGGGCAAGGGATGAGGTGTAAGGGTGGAGTGGCAAATTTGGTTATCCATTCTGTAGGTGTCAAGATAAGCTGAGGGTGCTGTTTGTCACTAGATGGCATGGGGGAGAGGGTTTTGTCCCTGGTACTAGGTGGGAGATTTGAAGGGGATATGTTGTGCAATAGTGGCAGGTTGGATGCCATGGTGAGTGTTACTCTTCTTAGAGATGCCATGATAGTATATTGGTAAGCTGACAGGAGGTAGGGCAAATATCGTGGGTGTTGAGTGACTGTGGGCTAGTGACATGTGCTAGCTGGTGGTATACCGTGGTCATGATAGTGCTAGTTCAAATCAGAATGGGTGTCATTCTATGAGGATTGGCAGGGCTATGTGATGTGTTAAGTTAAGAAGCATTGACTATTTCAAGCTAAATATCACGAATAAGGATGGTTATGCATCATGAATAAAGAATGGGCTTGTTCTGACTAAGCATTGTGGTTAGATTGTGGTTAGAGAATGGGCTGAATCAAACTAGGTAGAATGTTAAGGCTGAGTTGTACCTAGTTGTACAGCCTAATTAAACAATAGGCAGATTCAAACTGTGCAACATAGTTAAGAAATAGGCAAAATCGAGCTGTGCATTCTAATTAAACAATAGTCTAATACACAGTATGTACCAATTCAATACAGTGGACAAGTAACAATGTTTAGTGCAAAAATCAGGCAGTTCAAAGCAAAAGGCCTATAGTATTGTTTTGTGCAAGTTAAAACAATAGGCGAATAATGACAGTGTGAGTCAGTGCGGAGCATTAGGCCAATAACAGTAGTTTGTGCCAAGAATATAGGCAATGGGTGGTTTGTCTGCAGGAATCAGTAGATTCAGAGACTAGGGGTAGAGCAAAACGGCAGTAGGCGTTGATTCTCAAGGCAGATTAGATTGTGAGATGCATGAAGTACCGGAGGGCGCAATTCAAATCAACAGGCAAACAAGGAATGCAGCGGGCGCTGTTCAGATCCATGGGGCACAGATGATGTACATTAGGCGTAGTTCCATTAAGGAATGCAGGTTTAGACACTGTGGGGCATGCTGGAAAGCATTCTCATGGTAATGGGTTACAGTTGTTTACCCAAAATACATAATCAAAGCATGCAGAATGGGGGCAGCTTGACGTGCTGGACATATGAGTCTATAATGATGCGATGTCCAAAATGCGTGTGTGACAAAGTGGCATGCAGCATTAGGCGAATGCGTGCAAATTAGCACTAATGTTAGTGTGGTCACGTGGGTTGCACTTGTTGCTGCGGGAGTCACTTGGAGATAGAGTCAATGGCCCAAGACTTAGGCAAAGTGGGACCATGAAGTATAATGCAGGCAATGGTATGACTTGCCCAATCAGTGGTTAGAGGGTTGCAGGCAGGTTCTGGGTAAGGATGAGAGGTTAACTTACCCCCAGGAGGCAAGTGGCCTCAGGGGCGGCCGCTGATATGTGATGAAGCCCCCTGTGGCCTGTCCTGGCACGGACAGGCACAGACAGGATGGGCTTTGGGCTGGGAGGGCCTTAGGCGCAGGGGGCCAGCTTACGCCTTCGGCTGCCCTCCTGGCCTATAGAGGCGAAGGTCGAAGGTAAGCACTGGTTACTAGGCAACCATTAAAAACAAAATACAACTCTGGGGACGGTGGCCATCTTACTTGCCAAGGATCCCCAGAGTCACGGCTCCATGTGGAGTATGGTGCTCAGGAGATTAGATTGCATCAGGTAGTGGAGAGCACGGTCTCAGGCAAGGTAGGCCTTGTAGATCACAGGACAAAGGAAATTGTCGGGCACCTAATCTCTCGTAGCACCGTAGACGGAGGGCTCAAGGAGCAGAGGTCCAGCTGCTCCTGCAGCAGACACGTCGAGGAGATTCGGGAGACCAGCTGCTCCTGCAGCTCCAACGAAGTGAGCTCCAACACAGACGTGGCTGGATGCAGATATGGGCACAGACAGGATGGGCCTTGGGCTGGGAGGGTCTTGGGCACAGGGGGCTGGCTTATGTATTTGGCTGCCTTCCTGGCCTATAGAGATGAAGGTCGAAGGTAAGCACTTGTTGCTAGGCAAACATTAAAAACAAAATACAGCTCTAGCGACGGCGTCCATCTTACTTGGCAAGGATCCACAGAGTCATGGCTCCACGTGGAGTATGGCGCTCAGGGGATTAGATTGCATCAGATGGTGGAGACCACGGTCTCAGGCCAGGTAGGCCTTGTAGATCACAGGACAAAGGGAATTGTCAGGCAGCTAATCCCTCGTAGCACCATAGACAGAGGACTCGAGGAGCAGAGGTCCAGCTGCTCCTGCAGCAGACACATCAAGGAGATTCGGCAGACCAGCTGCTCCTGTAGCTTCAATGAGGTGAGCTCCAGCACAGACGTGTCTGGATGCAGATATTATGGCGTTGTTGAAGCAAAGCATAATACAATCTTCTGTCTTCCCATGTAACACAGCCATCTACCCCGTGAAGAAAGCAAAGGGGTCCAGTTGGAGGGTGCTCCAGGATTTGCGTCCCCTCAATAATATAATAATATTGTTGAGACAGAATTTCTAGTGGTACTTAATCCTGCCACTATTCTCTGAAATATCCCTACTGGGTTGACCCACTTCACGGTGATTGATTTTAAAAAAATCATTTTTCTCAGTCCCCTTATGCTGTGTCTCTCTGAGTGTCTTTAACAGGGTGGTCCAAAATGCATTTGGGGAATTTACATGTGTCCAGTACAGTAATCCAGTACATGAGTGATTTTTTTAGTCTGCAGTACTTCAGAGGAGCAATTTTTAGGAGATTCAGTAACGCCTCCACCCTGCTTGTGGAGAAGGGGTACAAAGTGGACAGAGAAGAATTGCAGTACTGCCACAGAGAGGTACTATATTTGGGGCAAGTGATATCACCCACAGGAAGGAAGGATATGCCATATAGAGCCACTGCAGTTCAGAATATGCATCAGCCAGTCACGGCAAAACAAATGCAGCAGTTTCTGGGGCTCTGTAACTATTGTAGATCATTGATCTTTGACTACACTTGTCATATGAGGCCCTTATGGCAGGGGCATAAGGGAGCACAAAGGGCAAACAGTCTGATTGAATGGTCTGAAGAAATGGTGACTTGCTTTGGGGCACTGAAGGCTGTAATCAGCAATGTTGCAGTCTTGATGACCCCCAATTAGAAGAAACCATTTTATTTGTTTTCTCACTTGAATGGGCAGGTGATGACAGCAGTCATGACACAGCAAACATTGCTCGGCCACAAACCTTTAGCCTTCTATAGTGAACTCCTAGACCCACTGATGCAAGCACAGTTCCCTTGTGAGCAAGCTTTAGTGGCAGCAGCTTTTGTAATTCAAAAGTCTTTGAAAATTAACATGAGTTGCCCGGTGATACTGTATGTGGAGCATGGCGTCTTCGCAATCTTGGAAAAGTCCAAGTTGACTTGGATGACCCAAAGAGTTTCCGGATACAATATCATTCTATCAAATGCATCGATAGAGCCCTTGATTTGTTACCTAGTCAATCCTGCAACATCTGTAGCCGAGCCAGTTAAACCTGATAACATTGTTCATGTTTTTCAAAAAAGGTAGCAGGCTCCCCTCTCCAGAAAGAACATAACATGCTAACCTGTTCTGTGGTTTTGTTCCCACTTTGAGATTTTATAGCCATTGCATTTTTCTCATTGTACCTTTCACAGATGGGAAATATCCATTTGCATATCAGTCTTTGTCCTGCCCATATGGGCAGTCCAGCACTGAAATGCTATGGCAATTCCCTTCTGAACAAGAGTAACAACAGCAACCCCATGCACATGTTTCAGCCTTGTTGGCCTCATCAGTGAGGTGAAGCTATGCATCTCTGAGCACAGTGAGCAGGGAGTCCCCGCCTGGGTTCCCACAGGTAACTCAGGGTGACCAACCCCAAGTTCCTTGCAAATTTTTCAAAAAAGTTATCAGACGCCCCTCTCCAGAAAGAACATGGCATGATAACCTGTTGTGTGGTTTTTTTCCCACTTTGAGAGTTTGCGGCCATCGCTTTTTGCTGACTGTAACTTTCACAGATGGGAAATTTCTATTTGCATATCAGTCTTTGTCCCGCCCATATGGGCAGTCCAGCACTGAAATGCTATGGCAATTCCCTTCTGAACAAGAATAACAACAGCAACCCCATACACATGTTTCAGCCTTGTTGGGCCTTATCAGTGAGGTGGAGCTATGCATCTCTGAGCACAGTGAGCAGGGAGTCCACGCCTTGGTTCCCACAGGTAACTCAGGGTGACCAACCCCAAGTTCCTTACAAATTTTTCAAAAAAGTTATCAGACGCCCCTCTCCAGAAAGAACATGGCATGATAACCTGTTGTGTGGTTTTTTTCCCACTTTGAGCATTCGCGGCCGTCGCTTTTTGCTGACTGTAGCTTTCACAGATGGGAAATTTCTATTTGCATATCAGTCTTTGTCCCGCCCACATGGGCAGTCCAGCACTGAGATGCTATGGCAATTCTCTTCTGAACAAGAGTACCAACAGCAACCCCATACACATGTTTCAGCCTTATTGGGCCTCATCGGTGAGGTGGAGCTACGCCTCTCTGAGCACAGTGAGCAGGGAGTCCATGTCTGGTTCCCCAGGTACCTCAGGGTGACCAACCCTAAGTTGCTTGCAAATATTTCAAAAAAGGTAGCAGGCCGCCCCACTCCAGAAAGAACATAGCATAATAACCTGTTTTGTGTTTTTTTCTCACTTTGAGGGTTCACAGCCATCATTTTTTGCTCACTGTACCTTTCATAGATGGGAAATATCCATTTGCATATCAGTATTTGTCCCGCCCACATGGGCAGTCCAGCACTGAAATACTATGGCAATTCTCTTTTGAACAAGAGTACCAACAGCAACCCCATACACTAGTTTCAGCCTTGTTGGGCTTCATCAGTGAGGTGGAGCTATGCCTCTCTGAGCACAGTGAGCAGAAAGTCCACATCTGGTCCCCCAGGTAACTCAGGGCAACCAACCCCAAGTTCCTTGCACATTTTTCAAAAAAGGTAGCAGGCGCCCCTCTCCAGAAAGAACATGGCATGATAACCTGTTCTGTGTTTTTTCCCACTTTGAGTGTTGGCAGCCATTGCTTTTTGCTCACTGTACCTTTGACAGCAGGGAAATGTCCATTTGCATATCAGTCTCTGTTCTGCCCAAATGGGTAGTCCAGCACTGAAATGCTATGCCAATTCCCTTCTGAAACAGAGTGCCAACAGCAACCCCATACACGTGTTTCAGCCTTGTTGGGCCTCATCGGTGAGGTGGAGCTATGCCTCTCTGAACACAGTGAGCAGGGAGTCCACATCTGGGTTCCCCCAGGTAACTCAGGGTGACCAACCCCAAGTTCTTTGCACATTTTTCAAAACAGGCAGATGGTGGCTTCTCCAGAAAGAACATGGCATGATAACCTGTTCAGGATTGTGCCACTTATGAGGGAGAAGAGGAAGAGAGCATGAATGTTAAACAGGATGCCTCCGAGAGAAGTGAGGTACTTTTTGTCAATGAGTCTTCAACAATTAATCAGAACACTGCTGCAAGGCATATGAGTGCAGCCTTGGTGGGCCTTGTGGAGGGGGAATACTTGGTCAGACTGAAGAGACGGTTGCCTTCGCATTACTCTGCGCAAGCGGTGGAACTAGAGATGCTACAATTGTAGAAGGGGAAAGCTGCCACTATTTATTTTGACTCTGCGTATGTCACCTCCACTGTGCATGCATTCAGGGTTATCAAGGTGGCAGAGAAGAGGGTTTAGGAGATCTGGCAGGACCCCTGTCCAGCATGCTGCGCTACTACCCAGACAAATCGAAGCGTTAACCCTGTCTGCAGAGGTAAGCATACTTAAATGCCCTGCGCACACTAACCATACTAATCCAATAGCTCTCGGGAATTATACCACAGACACAGTGGCAGAGGAAGTGGCGTACATTTACAGATTCACAGAAAATGGAAACCGTGTCCCAGTAGGTACAGTTGCCAGTCCCATACACTGGAGTCCTGGTGATTCAAATCATGGAGATGCAAGAAAAAACCCTAGAGAAGTACAGGAGCTCTGGAAGAAGAGAGGATGTGTTCTCTCATCCACAGATTTGCTGTGTAGACAGGAGTTGACGGGAAAGGTAGTAATGCCTGTAGAGCACCTCCTTGTGGCTCTAGAGCAATTACATTACCTATCACACACTTCTTGGTGACAAATTGCAGTAGAGCTCCAGGAGGAATGATTCATACCGAACCTTCGGGAACAATAAGTAGATTTGTAGGAAACTGTAGAGTTTGCAAAGAATTAAAACCTGGAAACACCATAAGGTCAGTAAAGGGAGTCTTGCCTAGGCCTTCAAGGCCATTCAGAGAGCTCCACATTGATTTTGCGGACATGCTGAAAAGATGTACCAACTATCAGTATCTCACTGTAATTGTTTGTCCCTTCTGTCGGTGGCTTGAGGTTGGTCCCTGCATACATCCTGATGCTAAGTCTGCAGCAGCATTTCTGATGAGAGAGGTATTTTCACAGTGGGGAATTTGTGAGGTCTTAAAATCTGACAATGGAACCCACTTTTTAAATTTCTTGTTCGCAGAAATGACTTCCATTTTGGGAATCAAGCACAGGTTGTGCTCAATATACCACCTGCAGGCCAATAGGATTGTGGCAAGGTTAAAACGGGGCCTTTAAGGCCTGGTTGGTGAAAATATGCAATGATTTTAAAACGTCATGGTATTAATGCTTTCCCTTAGAACTGTTTTATTTGAAAAATGAGCCAGGAAAAGAGCACCAGATCAGCTCTCACGAGATCGTGATGGGGTGTAGGCTACTTACACCTCTCTTACCTGAAAGTACTGCATCCGATGCATACAAGACCACAGAAGTCCTAAGTGAGGAGTTTAGGGAGTACCTTAGGGCTTTAACCAAAAGTGTCAACATGTTACCTTCACTGGTTGTGTCTTCTCACCAACAGTCTATAGAAGAAAATCGTAAGGAAACCAACGATCAGCACGAGCAACAACTGCTCCTGAGAGACCAAATTTATATCTGTACCTTCGTACGCCATTGATATGAGGGGCGTTTCCATGGGCTACAGCGGGTTATATACATGACTCCGACTGCAGTGAAGATGGAAGGAAATAAGAGCTGGATCCACATCACTGATACAGGAAGGATACCGGTACCCCTCCACCATCACAGTAGTAGGAGCAGGCTCATAGTTAAGTATGCCCTAAAGATCTGCATTTCATTCCTGTGGAAAAGGGGGTGTGAATGGAAATCTGGGATTTGAATTTCTTTGTTTAGAAAAAGAAGAAAAAATCAAACTCATGATGTATATGAGGTTGCATGTTCAAATGTTCTTTGTGTTTCTTTTGTCATAATGTTCGAAGATGGCAATAAGTGTAAATGTAAAAGGTTTACCTTCATTTAGTTTTCTAGAATCTGAGGATGTATCGTTAAGATTAAGAAGAAATATTGATGTTGATTTTTTGAACAATGTGGATGATGAAATAGATCCAACAATAGATTCACATGGTTTTTTAGCAGAAAATGTATGTACAGCCATATGAGGAAGGTTGGGAGAGAGAGATCAGTAGGATATTACTATATTTGCTCTTGCATCCCCCATGTTTTCGGTGTGCCTTTGGTGTTTATCCCAAGTGAAGAAGAGGTAGCAGTTACACTATGTCTAGTGTACCTAGTATTGTGTAGGATCCGAGGGCAGTTCAAAGGGCAATGAGCTACAGCATCCGTTTTGCCTATCGATGAAGAATGTATAGTTACATGTCGTAAAGAGCAGAGGAATGTTTGGTGTACTCAAAGTGCCCAATTGAGTTTAAAAGGGGCTATTTTTTACCAAAAATGGATGGGACCATGGGGTGAAGAGTTGCAGAGCTGGAGAAATGAGGGGGTTCTCAGAGGGAGGGTTGGCATGGGTGAATCAAGAATGTGGAAATGTGTGGTAAAGTTATCTGCAGCATCTGACGTGGCTCAAGGAACCAGAAAAACCTATTAGGATATAGACACACATTTTTCTCTGTGTTTTAAGGATGATGGCACAGTGCCTGTTGGCACAAATGAGAACTGTAGTCACAGGCTTCGCAACGCCTATCTGGCTGCAGGTACAGCTGCCCTTTCGGATGTTTTTTGGACATGTGGATAATATGCCTAAAGACAGTTGCCTCCAGCATGGTGAGGTGTGTGCAGTTTCACCACACTACATGTGTGTATCCGTGATATCCTTGAAGAACATTTGGTCCCAGCCTGCCCAATGCCAAAAGTCACATCTCTGCCTCCTTTGTCCCCTGTGCTCCTTGGGTTCCCTTCATCATAACATATGGACAAATCAATGACTTAATTCGATGACAGGAAGCAGAAACTATTGCAACGGACTAAGCATTCTAAATACCTTTGAGCAGCATTGTCAAAGGCGTTAATGGACACTATCCGGAGCAGTGCCAACTGTTTAGCCGTACAGAAACTTTTTTCTCCTCTCTCCTGGCACCTGATGTCCGAACTGCGGCAAATGCCAAGCGGCTCCAGGTGATCAGATATGAATTTCTGTTAGTTAATGCATATGAGTCCATTTTCCGTGCCATTAAAAAAGAGCTGCGGGCCCTGAGGCTCATGACTTTACAGAATCGGCACATCCTCGACCTCCGAACAGCTATGGAGGGAGGGGTTTGTCAGAAAATAGGGAGTACATGCTGTTAATGTGTGCCTCCCAATGATTCAGAGAATGGGACCCTGACGCAAACTATTGTTGCTTTGCATAAACTCAGAGTAATTATGAAAATTGAGTCAGGAATTACAAATGATTCATGGTTGGATTTACTTTTCTCTTTGGTGCTGTCTTGGATGGGCTTTGCTGCAAAAATTCTTCTACCTATTTTTGTATTTTTTTTAATAATCTTTTGTATCTGCCATATGATCTTATGATCTTGTTCTTCCAAGGTACCGAAAGAAAGCAGCTGCCATGATGACTGTGATCCTGTCCAAAGCTAGAATCACTACCATTTCATCTCACATGGGTACTCAGACTGAAGCTTTTTTATGTCCTCCACCAAGTTGGGATGATGGAGTGGAGTGATGGGCAGATTGCGGAAAATGATGGGGGGACAAGTTGGGTTTGTTCAGCGTATGAGTATGCCCATATTGGGACCAATATGAAAGATGAGTGTAGGGTTGTTCCGCTTGAAGATGATTATGATGTGTTAAAGTATTAACTAAAGGGGGAATGTTGGGTTGGTCAGGAAAGGTCCCCATGAAGAAGAGGGGTTCATGTTGTGAGTACCATATTTGTGACTAGGGGTGCAGTGAACTGGGTGTGATGTTGCAATGTCATATGTATCAAGTCTAGTTAATTGTGATTGGAATATGTTTAATTAGTATTACCTTTTGTTTAAATTGATACATATTAGATTTTCACGTGCATATAAATATAAAATGCTAAAACCGACAAATGAAATTAAAACGCGATTCACACACAGTGTGCTACGGAGTGCCCAAAAGCAGGCAACAAGGGACTTTATAACACATATGTTGGGGGAGGAGGCTTGTCCTGAAGAACCAACTGTAAAGGAGAGATAATATTTATTAAACATGCATGAACACTGAGGAACATACAAAGGGAAAGTGAATGTATAGATTTGTATGTAGTGAATTCATTTAGACTCTGCAGCTAGTGGTTTGTGCAGTGAATTTCAGGTGGCTGGGAAAATCTAGTTTCGGCAGGATTGAGGGCTGGGAAAGAAACAATAATTAAGCAAACCGATGGTCAGTCCTTGAACAGGACACAATGTTTACGACTTCATAGATCCACATTAGGCAGATGAAAGCTCTTTAAGTGCATTGAAGTTTTGCAAAGGGACCCGGCCAGTTGTTTTGAATAAATATGGGGTGAAGTAACATTTGAGGCTGAAGTGATTGATAGAAGTTTCAACTGTATTCTCAGATGTGCCATGCGTGTTGGAATGGTAGTCATTTAGATGAAAATGTTTCAATGGCATCAGTAAGCCAGGGTGGATGAGATAGCCATCGTCAGTTCAAAGAGAACCTGTTTATTCAGCCTTCCTCAGGTTGCTCAAAGTATCCATGCAAGCCATGTGCAATGATGTTTAATGTTAAAGGGCTCAGGCCAGTTAGTAGTAATGAATTATATATGTACAACAAATGCTTAACTGACCTAACACGGACGAATACCAAGAAGGGGTCTGTTAAGAATATGATCCAAAGATGAAAGTTAAGATAACAAGTGGGCAACGAAAATGGAAGATTTGGAAAAAGATAGGATTTCTTTGTATATGTTTTGCCCAATCAAGTGTGGGGGAGTATTATAATAAAATATATGGGAGTATTTCAGCTGTTGTAAAAGTGTAGATAATGTGTCAACTTATGTGGTTCGGTGAGACTTGGGTTAGTTTTGACTCCACTTCATCTAGCTCATCCCCTAATACACTTGTTTTACTTACAACCGTGCACTCGTTCCATAAGTGGAGGGCCTGCTTGGGTGAAGGTGATTAGGGGCCCATCCATACAGTGACCAAGGTTCTAAAAAGGCATGGCCTCCTTTATTTTAAAGCTTTAACTGAACCAACATGTCCATTATGAAACCTGCTGGGACAAGAAATGAGAACCAGGAGGGCAACAGTGTTCATTCAATCAATATTGACACTGTTTGAAACTATTGATTGGTCCCTCATATCAGAGATGGGCTTCCATGTGTTGAAATATGAATTTGAATTGAAGGTGATGCAATGGGACTGGATCACCAACTTTGCCCATTTGGCAGAATTTAAATCCTGTGTATACGTCCCAGAGATGCTTTACACCTTTGGGAAGCCACAACCCTATTTGAAACTCTGTCCTTGTAGAAAGCTATGTTGGTTTGTCCTGTTATTTTGCATAAACTGACTGCCTGTGCTGGCAATTACTGGACCAGCACTAAAGCTATCGAGTGAAAACAGAATTTGTTGAGTTTGTAATAACACTGCGTGTTTGGAGACTATAAAGCATGTTTTAACTGAACGTCTCAATCTGAAATCAGCATACATTCGATATCTCAGGGATTCTGTCCATGATCTTGAATCAATTTAAGGTTTATCCTTCTGGAGATACTGCCTGAATAGTGGTAGCAATGGCCTGCACTTTGCACTCTATAGAGTATGGCTGATGTTCATCCAAAAGTGTGAATTCTGAATGCTGATGTGAATCAAGGAGATTTGTTTTTCTATAACAGTGATCACTTGAGTAAATCTCGAGCATATAGTCTCGCTATTCCATATGAGCGTATGGGCTAAAGTAAATTAGTAGTCATTGTTAAGAGGTCTAAATGGATGAATTATGATGTAACATGTAATATGACGTAGTATTTTAGATATCACCATGTTTTATAAAGGGTATTTTATGAAGTGTGATAATAATATTGTGTTTTATGTATGTATTTTATGTCACCTGGTTTTAATGTGGATTTCATTTGGATTTCAATGTGGATTTTCTTATGAAATGTGTAAAGTTATTAACTGTAACACATTTACTAATAAAACATTTTTTAAAGAACTTTGTTGCTATTTTGGTCCAGATCAGGTCTGTTTAGTTGTGGCTCTTACCTCATCCCAGAAAGTTCCCGCCCTCATAGATGATATGGAGCCCCATGTTGTCACAGTCGTGTCATGTCATAATGAACATATAAAATGAAATTACTTTTTTGTGAGCATTCAAAAGAGCACTTACTCACAGTCCGACTTGTGTGAAGTTCCCTTTACCTAAAAACCGTGTTATGGCATCCGATATAGTGGGAAGTCGATATTTAGACTGACTATGCATTAAACGTTTTTCAATGCAACTTCTTATGGAGCCCAAAACATGTTTATTCTTTGGCAATATGGGCATTTAAAAGACAGGTTTA
The DNA here is from genome assembly GCF_040938575.1 of Ambystoma mexicanum. Lineage (NCBI taxonomy): Eukaryota > Metazoa > Chordata > Amphibia > Caudata > Ambystomatidae > Ambystoma > Ambystoma mexicanum. The sequence continues at coordinate 577,421,196 of NC_090941.1, read as the reverse complement.
AGATGAACCGTACTGATCTGTTTTCGAGTGTCCCTGGACTCTGTCTTTATAGATCTGGAGTTGTGCAGCTTTTGAAAGATTTTCAGATGTGTTTTAAGACGTTTGACTTGAATAATATTTTGCCCGTTTCTGGACGTGCAAGATTACTTTGTTTCCTGGAAGTATTTCTGGTTTTAATTTCCTTTCGTTGTCCAGCTTTTTTTGTTTGATGGTATTTCTGAATTTAAACATGCCTTTAGTTGTAAGGACGTGATGGCATTTTCCTGGAAAAAATGGAAGTTTCGATCTTTTTCTTTTTCAATTGAAATCTGTATGTTTTCATACTTTTAATTTGCTTACCATCCTGTTTTCTTGAGGGCTGTGCCAGAGACTTCCGTATGAACGTGCCGGTCTGCAGCAATGTAACCTTTTTCCTTTTTCTCGTCACTGTTTTAAAATGGGATAATTACGACCAGTGGTGGCCGCTTACCTAGGGCGAGTGGGGTGGGGGGGTCCGCCGCTCCGCCAACGAGTGTGCAGAGAACAGTGTTCATGCCACTGACGACGAAAAGACACAAAGAAAATGGAGGAGGCAGCATGGTAACCGCTGCAGGGTCCTCTCCCAACTTGTTCCCCTCCCCCTGGGAAAGGGGAGGATGCGGGGGCGGAACGGCACCAAAACACCCTGAAGCCCGCGAAGGGCAAAACAAAGGAAAGGTGCTGGGCGAGCCCCTTTATAACCAGCAGGGTCCGGCAGCAGAGACATCCAGCTCCTGCAGCAGGACCCTTCAGACACGCCGTGCCGTGATGAAGGATTGTCTGTAGGTCGCATGTGCGAATCCCAGCAAGGCCAACTCAGCCTTTCAACCTTTCGAGGTCAATAAATAAGTACTAATTTCGGTGGGGTGTTAGTGTATGTAAAGATGTGCTCTGTAAAGCGCTTTGGATTAAGGCGCTAGATAAATAACTTATCATTATAGAGGCTTGCCCTGTTTTTAGTTGCTAGTCATCTGTTGCAGTCTGCATGACAGACAGAAGCTTAGGTGGCATTGGTCGGCTGCGGGGTGCGCACTCTGGGGGTAAAGGTCAGGAATTGAGTGCGGGAAGGGCTGCCGGCACTTTAACACAGAGTCAGTTAGACCTCAGGGCTAGAAGGTGGGCAAATGCCCCCGCAAAGGTTCATGATTGTTGGACACTAACCAGGCTTAGGGTACAGCTCCTCCTTTTGTTTGGTGGCACCGGAGCAGGAGAAGGCAGGGCATTCAATGATACCTGAGCAAGGATCAATTGGCACAGAGCAGGGGCTTATGGAGCATTTACAACAACTGGCTCGAGGGGTCCAGCAAAGGTGTTTTATACGGACAACTTACAAACAAAGCAGTCGGGTGTCCTGAAAGCGCAACTGGCCTGGTGGCGCAACTGGTTAAGGCAGGTGGTAGATTCCTGTAAGGTTGGGGGGTTCGGAGCCCTCATGCCACAGCATGAAGGTTAATTCTAGTAGGGGTTTCAAGATGGTGACCTGCAGGGCGATGCTATACGGCAAACGGGTGCTGGGCCGTCAATAGTGGCACAGGGAAAAGCCATGCAGGGAAGCAATACTGGTCGTGTGATTCCAGCAAATGTGGTATTTGTCCTAGGATCAGGTTTAGTAGGTTCAGACAGGTTTCTGGTTATGCCCCCTCCACCTCCTGGGCGTGGCAGTGTTGGGTGCGGCAGCAGACAAGCGCGGCAGCCTTGTGGCGTAAATGTAAGCCTGACTGAGTCCAATGGGGTTGCAATCTGGAGGGAGGACTGGGCAAGCAGTGAGAGGGTCCAACCATTTACCGAGTCATCAGGGTCCCTTGGTTTCGGAGCAATCCTGGGGGCCAGGTGGTGTGGCAAAGCATGGCCACTCGAGTAGCATAGGAAAGGTGTCACGAAGGACATCACACTGTTGGAACTGTTCCTCATCGTAGTGGCGTTTAAGTTGTGGCGGGAGCTCCTCGAGAACAAAAAGGTTTCCTTGTGGTCTGACAACTTGGCAGTGGTCCAGATTATTAACACAGGGTCATCTAGCAATGTGAGGGTGCTGAAGTTAATCGGGTAGCTCACCAAATGTCTGCTAGCATTGAACATCGAGGTCAGGGCACGGCACATTCCCGGTATTAAAAAAAAAAAAAACGGCCGCTGATTCTCTGTCTCGTTTACAGTGGGAGAGGTTCCGAGAAAGCTGTCCAGAAGCAAGGAAGGGGATGGCTCCATTCAAGGAACAATGGTGGGGAATGATTGGAGTGATCTGAGCTCTTTGGTAGAGACAGCACTGGCACCAGGTACAGCGAAGAGGTACAGGGCATGTTGAGAGCGTTTCACTGTATTCCAAAAAGAGGTGCTGCCAGAAGGTCAGGGTGAGATGGCGGTACAGGCCTTTGTGGGCTGGTGCTGGAAGACGGGGAAAACCCGGGCATGTGTTACGTATCATCTGGCGGCCATAGCACACTATGCCAAGCATAGGGGGGAAAATGACACCACCAAGGAGCATTACATCACACTGGCCATGAGGGGCTGGGCTAAGCAATCGGGACCAAAACCCGACGAGAGGCGGCCCATCGATATTGTTAAACTGCATGGTTTGATCAAATGCCTTAACACAGTGTGTAACGGCGAAGCAGCGAGGGTTTTATTCACTGCAGCCTTTACGATAGCATTCTTTGGGGCATTGAGGGTCAGCGAGCTGGTGACGGACAACAAAGAGGGCAAGGGGAGCGGGTTATGGTTGATGGATGTGCAAGTGAGCAGCACGCAGGCGGTCATTTATGTGCGGAGGTCAAAGACCGATTAAAAAGGGGAAGGGGGTGGCATTGACGCTTCAAGCCATTCAAAAGAGCCGAGTATGCCCGGTGGCGGCAGTGGCTAACTTTCCCCAGCAGCGTCAGCCGTCAAAGGCAGGGGCACTGTTGCTCTTGCATAGGGACGGTTCCGCATTAATCCGCTTCCGGTTCAAAAAGGTGATGGAGCTGGCTCTGGCAAAATGGGGTTAACAGAAGGCCGTGTCGGGACCCATTCGTTCCGGATAGGGGCCACCACCTCCGCAGCAGCCGGGGGTTTGGGCGCAGAGGACATCATGAAATTGGGGAGATGGTCTTCTGGGTGTTTCAAAAGATATATCAGACCAGAAAAAATTTGATTTAACATGCCGTTTCCTCTACTTCTCAGTTACCAGCATTGCAAAGGAGGAGGAAGCGCACCGTGTGGGTAGTGGGGCACTCGTTGGTTTCAAGAGCCAAGGCGAGCTGGACACCGCAGCAGGAGGAGCTGACGGCCGGCGAGTTCCGAATTGAGTGGCATGGGGTGCCAGGGATGAAATGGGCACAGCTACAGGGGCTGCTGAGAAAATTGCTGGGTAAACAGCAGAAGCCGGAGGTGCTGGTAATCCACTGGGGCGGGAACGATTTGACCAGCCTGGGGAGGGGGGTTTTGTTGAAGGACATCACGCTCTCTTTGCAGGAGATCTCAGCACAGCTGGGCGAAACGGAGATTGTGTGGTCAGAAGTGATTCCCAGGGCAGAATGGAGAGGGGCTGAGAACCACTCAGCGGTCGAAACATCGAGGAAAAAGCTGAATGGGCCTTGACAAAGTTCTGCAGGGGCAGAGGGTTCCATCAAATCAGACATGGCCTGATCAACGGGAAAACCCCCGAATACTTTCTGAAGGATGGGGTGCACCTAAATGCAATGGGAAAGGAACTCTTTTTCTGGAACATATGTACCAAATTGCTGGAGCTGTGAAAAGGAGACAAGAGGAAGGGGAGCCACGGTGGGCGGTAACCCACCTAGTGGCGTGGCGGTGTTTGGGCGACCAAGCACAAATGATAGACTCCGGATGAGCCAGAAGGAAACCGGAATGGGTCTTCGCTCTTCCGGACCAGCGCCTCTTGGGGGCCTAACGGCGGGGCCGTCTGGTGGTAACAACTAAGGCTCAGCTTCCCCCAAAAAGAAACGGCGCTCTCCCCACCCACGGACACCTTCATGGGCAGGATAGGCTCAGGCACAAAGGGTGGGCGGAGTTGGGGGCCTACGACGGAAACTATACAAAGGTATAGGGGGAAGCAGGTGAGGTCCGACATGGAGCAAGCGCCACACCTACAGACTGGAGTTCACAAAATGTGTACAATAATTCTGTTGTTATGGAAATAAAACTGCGGCCAAGTTTGCCATTTGAAATAATTTCTCATGCCAATTTATTGCTTGTGAGGAAACAAGGTGCAGCGAAGGAACGAGCGAAAGAGGGCTAATAGGCAATGAGGGCAAATGGACAAATGCTGGGGTTATTTCTGTTCTGCAGCATCATTCGTTTTTGTTATGGGCAGCGCAAACGGTGTGTCTTCATGGCTGGGCCTGCTACACAGAGGGGCGCGTCCTATTTTACACACTTTTTTCTAGGGTAAAATGCGGGGAGCTCTGAGCTCCACGCATTTTACGTAACCCATTATCTAGTACATGATCTAAGAGACTGGCGCCCCACCAGTATCAATATATGCGCAAACAGCACAGTGTCGTACTGGATCTGATCTTTTTTTATAGTTAGCCTAGCAACAGAATTTATTGACTGTTCATTGGCTGTTGACAGCCGATGACGGTTGTATGTGATTATTTCATTAACGAAAATTTCGAATTTGAAAAAATCACGAATTGCCCTTCACGAAATAATCACGTACATGACCGTGGCCCGCTATGCTCCACATTGCACTCACCAACCCTTAAAATGACCTTCTGCTTCCCACTTACCTGTGCTTCCTCTGCATGGCCATGGCTTCTTCCCTGCATCGTGATTTCCGCCTCCCCATTGAGGAGCGGATCTTCTGCTTTAAAAAATCTTTATTTGTGTCCAGCAAGGGGAATGGGGACACCCGCGCAATCCCATCTCCCCTTATTCGTCATTTATTTTCATTCTTTTTGGATGTGCCAAAATTGGAATTTTCTCCAGTTTGGTTCTTTTTTGTCTGTGTTTTCTGCAGATACCCCAATGACATTCATGAGTGTGGGAGGGGACATGCGCTGATGGGCGCACGCGTGTGGTGGTGTCTACAGCTGAGTTGGGTTAGAGTTCACTGCGGCTGACGAGAGAACAGCAGAGGGCCCATGTGCACGGCCTTGCCAACTCGTCCGGTAAGTAAGTTTGAAGATGCGGCCCGGCTTTCAACATTCCCCACCCATTCTCCAGGACCGAGAGGGGGATTTTTTTGCCCCTGTAACAGAAATGACATTTCATGGCCCTGAGCAATGGGCTGAAGGTCCGGGTGAAGCAAGAGCCGGGCTGCAGTGCTGCAGCATGTAAAGGCACTTACGGAGGAGGAGGGCACGCACTCTCCACATCATTCATGTCTGACCCGGATACAGTGGCCATGTCCCACGTTTACCTACCAAGAGCGGCCATCGCGCTATTTATAGAGCAATGTTGGGCTATGCCTGGTCCTCAAAATTAGATTTTGTTTGAATTTTTCATTCGCACAAATTAAAACCATGGTTTCTGTTTGTATAAGGGCGGAGGCCCTCCCTCACAAATGTAATATGCAAAGATGAATGATCTGGGTGGAACTGGGAGAACTTTGCAGGGGAACCAGTTTAAATATGAATGTTATTTCGATCTGCATAGGAAATGGCTACGGCCGCATGCCATCTTCTATAAGTTTAGAAACTGTGCAGGGGCTACGTCTCCGATTTTTAGGGTAAATATTCACTGAAGGCTACATGACATTTATGAGATTATAAAAGTGGCTCTGTTGAGTCATTTAACTTTGGCAGCTTTCCTACTGGGGGATATTCTTATGTTATACTTCTATTTTTATATTTTATCCCTGTTGTTTTGTATATGTTATTATTTGCTGTTGTAATGCAGGGAGGACTGTGAATGATGTGGGGGGGGGATCTGAGGAGAGTTAGCAGCACTGGGCAGAAAGACATTCAAACGGGATGTGACAGGTGGGGGGGAATGTGGGGGTAGCGATGATTTGTACATTATGGCAATGCATCTCTCTGCTTTGTGGGTGTGTGGCTGATGATGGATGTTGTGATCCCGTAGGATTAGTTTGTTGAAGACCAGTGTGGATGAGGGGCGGGGCAGGTTTAAGTGATAAAGTGTTTGTCAAGGCTGTTATGCGCGATGAGGTTGTGTATGTTTGGGTCATTTGTACAAATCTGATACTGGTCATGCCCATGGACGTAGGCGAAGAGTATGTGTGTCAACATGGAAGGGGTGTGTATTGCACGTGCTGGGGTTGTGAACACAGAATGAACTAAGTGGGGCACATGCTAACTGGCATCTGGTGTGCAGGGTGTGTGGTCAAGGCCCTGGCTGGTTTTACCCTTCCCTGCAGATGCCAGGGCTGCGTGCCTTGTGAGCCCTGGTGATGAGAAAGGGGAACGTAGGACAAGGGTTGTGCTGTGGGAAGGTGTTGTGTCTAAAGAGGGACGTGGCATGCCTCCTCTCCTTTGTGTACCCCCAACTTTAATGGACAAGGGGTGGGGAGCATAGGAAGCAGTGCATGCTAGCCAGCCATGAAAGCAAGGGTTGCTTTGGGTTGGCTTCCAGCCAGATGAAAAAAACTTTGTAACATTAAGATTGCAAAGAGGTTTCAAAGAAAATTATGATTATGGGAAGGGTCACGGGTGGGTTGGGGGTCTTGGTTGTGTCTACATACGCACTTGCAGCACAATTGTCCCATGCATACACCTTATCCCAAGACTCTGATCCACCATTATGGAAGCAGCCAGAAGAGGCCTGGAGTCCCTCCTCCCCCTCGGGACTGTCCCACCTGCCCGCTAACAAAGCCCAATGCAATCAGGGCCCCCTTATGGCCACAATAGTTACAGTTGGTTGCTGGAAATCTGCAGCATGGAAATGTGGATGCAAAGGTTTGAGGGTTCCGTTGACTCCTATCTGACACAACCCCGAGTTTTCCCCAGGGAATCTCCCCGGCAGCTTCCATCAATGGAAGGACTGCGGTCTGGAAAAGTTGTCAGACTTAATAGAAGGTGGCTCCCCCATCACATTTGAAAGATGCAAGGAAAGGTTTGGGGTGGTTGAGCGGTAGTGATTCCACTATGTCCAGCTCCAGCACTGGATCTCCCATAAAATGGTGAGGCAGTGCAGTGCGGGGCCAGAGCTCTAACTGCGTTGGAACTCGCCTTAACCTCTGCAGCCCCCAGGGCAGGACCTCGACCCTCTATCGCCTCATTGATAGGACAGACCTGGGAAAAAAGGATAAATACATGCTTGACTGGGAGCGGGACCTGGGACGGGAATTTGAGGTGGAGGATTGGGGGAAGATTTGGCAAAGGCTGCACAAGAGCGTGCAATGTATTACAAACAGGGAAGGAGGATATAAACTCTGCTACAGGTACTAGACCACACCAGCCCAATTGAACAGATCTAACCCTGAAATTCCTCCAAATTGCTGGAGAGGTTGTTTAGCTAAGGGCACTCTATTTCATTTGATATGGGTCTGCCCCAAAGCAGAGCAGTATTGGAGGGAAGTAACAAACCATATTAAGGCTATTACTGGACTTGAGTTCCCTTGGGACCCTGGAATCATACTCTTGGGAGATACAGGTGGAGGGAAATTCCTGCTATCAGGCCGAGCCTCTCGGCTCCGCACGCACCTCCTTCTGTCAGCAAAGATGTCAATGGCTCGCCTCTCTAAACATACTGACGGCCCCTCTGTCCCACTGTGGTGGTCCATGTGTTTGGAGATTGCAGTGGGGGAAAAGCTAACAGCCATACGCTCAGAGAATCTGCACCACTTTCTGAATACCTGGGTGCCTTTCATGGATTACTCAGAACAATTCCCGTGCCTCACCAGACGGCCGCCATTGACCCGTTGCCTACAAAGTTGAGTTATATTGTAGGGAAAGGGTAGGGTGTGGGTACAATCCACATAGTGCATGTGTGTTCCGCTGACCATGTTATTGTGATCGCTACCTTTTCAAAATGTATTGCTGCTGTCTCTGTGCATTTGTTTCTGATTTCTCTAATAAAATGTTACATTGAAAAAAAAAAGATTGCAAAGAGGTCCAACCTGTCGCCTGATTATAAGAATGGTGGTGTAAAAATGTGGTCATTTAAATACCTCCTGTTTTTAAAATATTACCTAACTGAGCTGGTTTGCATGGGGGTATTTACTGCATCGGGTAAATAGAACCCATGATATATCCCCTACCATGCAGTCCTTTCTATGTATGCAAAACTGAGGAGCGATGGTTGTCCACTCTGCACCAGGCAATAGCACTTCGATTATATTTTTTATTCTGTGGAAAACAACCTTCTGCCCAGCAGCAGCCCTCCATCATAGTGGTGAAAATTCCAGGTATGACTGCAACCTTTCCACTCATTTAATATCATTCCCTTTAAAATGTTTTTGTTTCTCGATTTGAACTGTACAACTGTCTTCACTGTTAAATTCATCATTCATGAACTTATTGTTCGGCGAAAACACCATGTGGATGCCACCTCCCTTTGCATTCCACATTCTCCATCACTTAGTATCCTACCTTCTGCGTCATGCCATTTTTGTTTGTTAAACCTTCCCGAACCCTACTGTTATGTCCTGGCCTTGGTGAACCCAGGCCAGGTGGACCAAGGCTGGGGGGAACCTACCCCACACGCTGGGGGCACCCAGCAGACGCACCTTAGTAGGGGGCACCCTGCCAGCTCATGAGCAAACAGGCTCTTCCATGGCCTGGGGGCACCCAGGCCACTACCAGTAACTGTGCCAGCGTTGCCCAGCAGGGGTGCCAGCATCCACAGGCAGAGTTGCACAGCAGGGGTTCTGGGGGGCCAGAAGTAGAGTTGCCCAGCAGGGTCTCTACCATCAACGATGACTGCATTTAGGGACAGTGTTGCCCAGCAGTGTCACTGTCCTCATGGAGGGCCCTGTATGGCAGGCCCTCAGCCAGTTACACAGTGCCAACATGGCGCTGGTAGTAAGGACACAGCACACTGTGTTCAGTTACTTCCAAGACTAATGAGCGGGAGGCCGCTCATTCTTTTTATTGAATGAAATCACATGGTCACTGCCTTGAGACATGAGCACGAGCCCTGGGAGAAACCATGCTCCCGGAGAGGGGGTGGGGGGGCGACACACTACACTCCTCCTTTTCCAAAAGGAACAAACAAAAGACAAGCATCACTGGACATCAGACACAATTAAATCACTAACAGCACCACTTGTGATTATGGGTGCAAACAACACTCATCTACATTTAGGCTCTGACAGTTACACACGTAAAACATGCATTTAGCATGTACACATATTTGAGGGTGACAGGGTTGGTGGCACGTTGGGGGTTTCACCACATTATCAAAGGACCCTTTATTTACATGGGTGCGTGAGATCTAAAACCACTGAAAGACACCAATGTTCACAACTTCACCTTGCCCATTGACTCGGCCATTTTAAGCAAGTCCAGATTTGCAGGCTCCCAGCCTTCATGGGGATGTCTATGGAGTCCATTTTACGCACTAGTGTAGTTGCGGGAGACCAGTTCATGCTTTCACCAGTATCAGTTCAGGAGCCGGCAAAGCCGGACCTGGGGAAGCCCAGGGGCCACATCAGTCTAGTCCATAGATGTTGGGGTAACAGCGACGCATCCCTGATGGCATGGGCGTCTGGGCTACTTTCTCCGCTCCCTCCAGATTCCTCTCTTCTTCCCAGGGAGGCACCAGCCACTTACCTCCACACCCCATGCATGGTTTGTTGGCAGGACACTGCCAGCATTAGAGGGCCCACAAGCACTCAATGTTGAGCTACAACACTCCCGTCCAAGACCAGCTCTTCATGTGACAAATCCGTGATGGCAGAGTGTCTGGGCCACAACACTTAATTTGCTCCCCCAGGCAGAAGTTACATTTACCTACTCATTGTTGATGCTATCATGTGGGATCAGCACACTTGGCCTGTGCAATGCTGTCATCAGTGCATCACCTTAGGCCCGAGTATGCTGCAAGAGGGACACAAACAGCCACGTGACATGTGTACTTTTCCTTTTTTTCACACTCCGACCTCACCACCTGTTGGGCCCGGGATCTGCCTGGGCCCGTTTGCTGTTGCATGGCACTTTTCTTCCGGTACAGACCTTCCACATATATCACAGTGTATTACGGAGCACTGATGGCAGGAGCACCAGGCATGGCACAGTGGCAGTCTGCCCAGAAGCTTTCCTTCTTTGCTCCGAACAGGAGCACTGCATCAGTTTTTTCTTTTTTTTTTATGCCCGATGCGCAGTACCTCATTAAATGCAGGCAGCCACGGCACTTTGTTGCTCCTCTTGTGGGGCTCTCTGGGAAGCAAACCGGCTGGTGGGCCAAGGTCTGTAAAGGGTCCATGGATTTTCGAGTGCTACGACATCGGAGCTTGTTCATTTTTTTTCTACCCGGCCCTGGGGACTCCAGGGGGCCTCAGCTGTGAGCCGCAGGCGTAGGGCTTGCACCGTCACCTTCACAACGCAGCTCATGCCACTTCGCTTGTTCCTTCTCGGCCGGTCCGCCACACCGAATCAGGGGCTCTTCTTCCTGGCGGCCGACACCGCCTCCACTGTCTGGGGCACAGAGGATATCCATCTTCCGATCCTCCTTCCACGCGGCTGATGCCGCCTCTTGGCACTTCTGCAGCCACCTGGCAGCCCACACCACAAGAGGCACTGCCCAAGCCACCTCCATTGTTGTGCGGCTGACACTCCACCGTCCCTCCTTACCTCCTCGGGGGTGGGGGGACAAGAGCACCGCATAGACCCCTCGCAGGGTCCAACATAATATGCCAGACGGCCACGGCAGTCAGGCTCCTCCTCATCGTCGCCAATGTTATGTCCTGGTCTGGGGACGGCCAGGCAGACCAAGGCTGGGGGGCACCCAGCCCACGTGCTGGGGGCACCCATCAGACGCACCCTGCCAGCCCATGAGCATAACATGGTGACTGCTGAGCTTACACAATAGTGACAGCATTTGGGTGTCATATTATTGTCAGCTTGATGAGGCCTTTATCCCCCTGGGGAAGGTTGACTCCTTCCTTTAGGGCACAGGAACTCTTCCCAGGAGCTCGCCAGGAACCAGTGCTTGAAAGAAAGTCCTGACATGACAATGGCCTTTACGCACCAGGGAGCTGATCACTGGAGTCCTTTTGAATTAGGCAGAGCGAGAAAGGGATGGAATTCAGTAGTAGGCGATGGTTAGGCCAGAGAGGGGCTTCACATGCTGGATTCTGCTCAGGCTTCATGCCCTCTCCCCACTTCCTGCAGCAAAGCACTTTGGGAATGACATCAGCAGGCAAAGGACATTTGTTTCAGCAATCTGGATTCAAACCCTGACAACAAGATTACTATTCGATCAATCTGCTGAACCAGTTTGCTTTTATAAGAGGGGGGTTGATTAATCTCTGGACTTCCAAGTGAATCCCTCTTGTCTTGAACTATGCTATGGACACAGTCTATTCCAAGGTCCTCTGCCATAGAGATGAACATAGAAGGCTCCACTGTTGATCAAAGTTCTTCTCCCTACCCCACTCAGGGGCCCATTTGTGGTGAAACAGCTGAGGACCAAGGCATATCAGTATCCTGTACCCGAATCCTGCACACTGTAGGTGAAGGACCCCAGCAGGTCCTAGACTAAAGTCTGTAACGTGTAACTGCAGAAGCAACAGACTCATATTGTTCCCGGAGGCTCTAGCCTGGACCTCCCAGCAACCTAGATGCCCATAAGCAGCTCAGAATCCTGTTTATCTCCTCAAGACATTTTTATTTTTTTTTATTTAAGTTGTATTGATTTTGGAACATATAACTAACAAGAACAGGTATGCTTTGGTCTTTTTCGTATTGTTACATCAACTTAACATTGCACTTCAACAAAATCATACAACTGTTATTGCCAACATTACCCTCCCTCTTAACGTTCTTTCACCCCTATACCTCACCCCTACCCATGAGGCCATCAATTGTTTTTGCACATTGCGTTGGCAGAGGCTTACACTTCTAGTGGCTGGGGCATATGTCTTTGTTTGTTTGCTTGTGTTCATGGCTTGCAACAGGCTCTCTCACCTGCAGGATGATACGTGGGGTCCGGCTCACACTCAGGTGTATAAATCGAAGCAGGGGTGGAGTCGTTGGTTCAACTTCATCCTTGGTTTGGGGCTTGTAATGCAGCAAAGTCACACCAGATTTCTTTGTGGCGCGCTATTTTTCCGTGGAGGGTCGCCGTGATTTTCTCCATTGTATATATATTCATTGCGATACTAGTCCATTCTTTTTTTGTCGGTAGGTGTGGGATTTCCATTTAATGGTTGGGCCTGCTCTCGCTGCTAATAGGAGCGGGGAAGCTAGTCCTTTTATCCTGGTTAGTTTGTCCTCGTCTTCTTCTAGGCCAAATAGAGTCAGGAGGGGAGTTGCATTTCTTTCAATGCCATCTATTCGTTTGATCCATCCCAACACCTCGTTCCAATATGTGCGGAGTTTGGGGCAATCCCACCACATGTGCCAGTAGTTGGCCTCCATCCCGCATTGCCTCCAGCATTTTGGGCTGTTGGTTTGATACATTTTTCTATCAGGGTCATACTGCCATCTATGGAGTAATTATACTGCTTGAAGTTTGTATTGTGCGGCAATTGATATTTGAGAGGGTGTTTTACAGATTGTGCCCCAAGCCTGTTGGTCCAATCTCTATTGAAGTCCTTCACCCATTTGTCTTTAAGGCTTAGGATCGAGTCTTGACCTTTGTTGATCAGGGCTCCATACATGCACGATATCAAACCTTTATTCGTGGTGGTCGAGTCAACGATGTTCTGAAATGCGGTAAGGTCTCTACGTATCTTGGCAAGCCATTCCCATTTAGATAGGACTCCCTTTAGGCATAGGTAGAGGAAAACCGATATCGGGTGCAGTTGGAGGGCTTCCTCCAGGTCTGAGATTGCTATGAATTTGCCATCTCTCCATAGTTGTCCCACTCTTTCAAGCTCTGCTTCAAACCAGGTCTGGTACCTGGAGTGCTCAGGGATTTCCTCTCTGATTCCAGGGGCCCATAAGTGGCTTAGGGGGGGACGGGCATGTGGTTATGTCTGTCATTGCTTTACCCTCCTTCCATGTTTCCCATATCGCGCAATTTTTGCGTGAGCTTTGGTCTGGGGACCCATAGCCATTCCGAGAGTGTCACCAATGACAAATTATCATTATCCAGTTTGACCCACTGTAGGTCTTTTCTGTCTCTTGGATGAGGAATGAGGACTCTTAGCTGGACGCATGGTAGTATCGCTCTATGTCGGGCAGGCCGACCTCGCCTTGTTCTTTGGGGAGTATGAGAGTTTCGTATGATATTCTAGGTTTCTTCCAGGCCCAGAGGAATCGGATTATTGCCCTTTTCACTTGTATGAAGAAGTCCTCTGGGATCTTCACGGGGAGAACCTGGAATGGATATAATAAGCGTGGGAGACTAACCATCTTGATGGCGTTGAGACGTCCCATCCATGAAATCGTAAGGGGTTGCCATCTCGCAAGGTCTGTATGGAATGCGGCGAGGAGCTGTGGAAAGTTGGCTTCGTATATGTCTGCAACATTTCTCGTCAAGTTGATGCCCAGATACTGGAGTTTCGGGCCTCCGATAGTAAGGCCCACCTGGGTGAATTCATACAACTGGTGCGTGGTGGGTTCGTGTAGCGGGAAGAGAACAGATTTACGTTTGTTAATTTTGAAGCCTGATAGTGCGCCATATTCGTCGATGAGTTGTATAGCGCGAGTTATTGATGTCATGGGGTTTTGCACATGGAGTAGGATGTCGTCAGCATATAGGTCCAATTTGTATTCCCTTCCGTTGATGCGCAAGCCCTCAATGCCTTCGTCTGCTCTCAGCATTTGGGCTAGGGGTTCCAAAGATAGGGCAAACAATATTGCGGCGAGGGGGCATCCTTGCCTCATGTCTCTGCTTAGTGGGAACCAGCAGGAATACTGTGAGTTCACTGATACGGATGCTAGGGGCGAGGTGTAGACTGCTTTAATTCCTCGCCGAAGTATCGGGTCCAGACCTATTTTCTTTAATGTTGCTTCCAGAAAGTGCCATTCGACTCTATCAAACGCTTTCTCTGCGTCTATTGAGAGTAGTGCAGGTGTATTAGTCATTTTCTTAGCCTTGTGTATCAGGTGGAGGGTCTTGCGAGTAGAGTCGGCTCCCTGTCTGCCAAGAATAAACCCAACCTGATTGTTGTGGATTATGGAGGGCATGTGGGTTCCAGCCTTGCTGTGAGGGCCCGTGTGTAAATTTTGGTATCAATGTTGAGGAGTGAAATAGGACTGTAGGATGCGCAGTGCTTGGGGTCTTTGCCATCTTTTGGAATGACCGTGAATAATGCTTCGGAGAAAGATTCAGATGCTGAACCGGTTTGAAGAATGTGGTTAAAGAGGTCAACCATAAATGGGAGGAGGGGGTCAGTGAAGGTTTTGTAGAACCCTGCCGTGTAACCATCGTTCTCGGGGGCTTTCCTGGTCGGGAGCCTTTTTATAGCTTCTTCTACTTCTTTTTCCGTGATGGGGGATTCAAGTGCTTCTACTATTTCTTGGGTTAGACTTGGGATAGTTATCTTTTTCATATATTCAGTGATGACCTCTTTATCTGGTATGGCTTCTGAGGTGTTTAATTTTCATAGAAGTCGGAGAAGGCCTCAAGGATGTTGGTGGGACGTTCTGCATATGGGTCCTTTCTGTTTTCTATGGCTGCCACCCATCTCTCTGCTCATTGTCCTTGTAGCCTGGCTGCTAATAGTGCATCTGCTTTGTCTCCTTTCTCATAATGTTTCTGTTTCAGAAATTGGAGTTTGCGCACGACTTGGCCGATCTCCAATTGACGCAGTTCTTCTCTCTTCCTGGTTGCCTCCGCTATTCTCTTTTCTCTGTTGGCGCTGGTGGAATGCGTGCAACTGTCTAACTGTGATATTTTGTTTCTAAGCTTGTTTTATATCAAAGTACGTTCCCTTTTCATTGCGGCCCCTTCCTTCATTAATATGTCTCTCCATGTGGCTTTCCCCGCCTCCCATACTATGTGTTTTGAGACTTTGTCTGTGTTGTTTCTTTCGAAGTATCCGCTGATGTCCTTCGCCAGTTGTTCGTGGAATACCGGGTCCTTCCAGAGTGTTTCATTACAGCGCCATTTCGAGCACCTTCGGGGGAGCGCCAGACGACTGAGGATGACTGTGACCATATCGTGGTCTGACCATGTTATCGGAATTACCTTTGATAAAGACATTGCGTCAGCTAGGCTCGGTTTGAGGTATGTATAATCGATTCTGGTATATATGGCATGTGGTGCGGAGTAGTATGTAAAGCCTGTTTGTTGGGGGTTCATATGGCGCCATGCGTCTTTGAGCTGGTAGGTGTCCATCATCTCGATCACTTCTGGGTGGCCGGCCTCAGGTGGGTTGTTTGCATTCGGGTTCCCGGCCTGTCTATCGAGAGCTGGATCTGCCCACATTTTAAAGTCGTCTCCCAGGATCACTTTGCCTTCCGCTTCGAGCATGACTTTGGGGACTATCTGTTGCAAGAATCTGGACTGTCTGGTATTGGGGGCATATATAGAAGCGAGTGTAATGGTAGTGCCCTGTATTCTACCCACCAGCATGATTGCTCTACCGCTCACATCGGTTCACGTTTTCAAAACTTCTAATTTAGTTCCTTTGCTAATTAGAATGCCAAGGCCCGCTTTTCTGAGTGGGCCAGAGCCCCAGTGTTTGGTTCCTAGTCTGGCGGACATAACCCTTCGTTCTTCTCCTCTTATGTATCTAGTTTCTTGGAGGAAAAGTATATCAAGATCTGCCCTTTTGAATTCCCTGGCCACCAGGGACCTCTTGGTGGGTGAGTTGAGTGCCTTGATATTTAATGTTCCAACTCTGAGTGAGCCGAGCCTGTCACTTGCAGTGCTGCTAGTGTCGGCCATTGGTGTGTTCTCTCTGTTTGATCACTAGGCCCAATTTGTTACCACTGTCTGCCAATGCCATGAAGATGGTCCGTTGAATGTGCCTCCTCTGTGTCTCAAGATCCGGTATTTTTGCCTTCCCTCCTCCCTCCCCCTTTGATGTCCTTCGTTCCACTCCCTCCTTCCCTCTGCTCTCTGTTTCCTTTTCCCCTTCCTATCCAAGTCTTCCATCCTTGTTTGGTGGCGTCTGATTTGGATTGGGTGATAACTGACAATCCAATGTCGGACCACCGGTGGGAACCGTTACCGCACGGTCCTTATTAAAAATTCAATCACTTTAACCTTTTGAGCCCCTTTGCCCCCCCCCAATGCTTTCAACACAACCTTAACTTTCGTAAAAGGATATATGGTAGCGCATGCAGATTCATGGCGCTTCATCGGCTTGTCGTTCCGTCCTCCCTCCAGCAGGCAATCTTTCGTGGGAGTCTGGACTCATATTGAAGCTCTTTAAGATTGGGCCGCCTAGTCCTCATCGGTCTGGCGAGTCGTGTCTCCCAGCCTCCCCCGTTTTGGGTTCGGGTCGTTCAGGCGTTATTTTCATTTGTCGCTGTCTGGTGTGTTGTTGCCACGCCTATATTTCCTCGATCCCTTCACTTTTTCAATCTGTGGTCCCTGGAGTTCCCATCATGTTCTGCCCTGGTTGGGTTGTTCTCGGTCGCCTTCCTTTGGATCCGTTCCCAGGAGTTCAGCGATACATTTGCAAATCTCCTCTTCTGATCTTAGCTGTATCCTCCTGCTTCCATGTTCGAACGAGAGGTAGAAGGGATATCCCCATCTGTATCAGGTTCCTTCTTCTTTAAGCCATTTCATCAGTGGGCTACACATGTGTCGTAGGGCCAGGGTAAGCGAGGATAGGTCCTGGAAGATCTGCGCTCCCCCAAGAGTAAAGGATCCTCCAGACCTGGCTTTCTCTAGGATCCTGGCTCTGTCCTGGTACCTGTGGAATCTGGCAAGAACAGATCTTGGGCCCCGGGGTGGTGCCCCAGCTCTGTGCATCCTCTCTGTTTTAGGCTTCTCAATGTCTTTGTCTGCTGTGAGGATTTTGATGATGTCATGGATTGTTTTCTTGAGGTCCCCCTCTGTTTCGCCTTCGTGTTCCGGAATGCCCAAAAAACGTAAGTTGTTTCTTCTCTCGCGGTTCTCTAAATCATCCTCTTTTAGTCAGAATTCCTCCTCTCTTTTCTCTATTTCTCTAATTCTTAGGTCCATTTGAGTTTTGAGGGTGTCTGTGGAGGCTTGATTGTTCTCGACCCCTTCAAGTCTCTCCCCAATGTTGTCCATCCTCTGTGTTATCTTGTCTATTTTGCCGCCCAGGTTGGCTCCCATATTTTTTATCTCGTTCAGCAGGGCTGCAATATCACCTTTGGTGGCCGCTGCCCCCATTTCCGAGGTATCCATTGTCACTTTGTTCTTGGGCCCTTAGACCGGCGGGAGTGGAGTGTAGGCATATCTGGCCAATTTCACCTTAGCGTTCATGTGATGTTTGGTACTGCTGAGGAGGCACAAGCCCCTAGTTCGGGGGCCCAACCCTCTATGCAGTAATTTGTGCGGGTGACTTCAGGGTAATTCCAGTTGTGAGTTGGGGGTCAAGGTCACTTTTTGGGCAAGGGGGTTGATGTATCATACGTATGTCTCTTTGGGTGGCCTTGTACGCCTTTCAGGCCGTGTGTGGTGGGGGGTTATTTTGTTGTATCTCTGCTTCTTAGGTGATTGCTTTGTGTCTCCTTCCTGCAGGTATTTGGAACGTACCCTTCACTTAGGCAGTAGTGTTTCCTTGTGTGACCCTGTCTGATAGGGGCTGCAGTCTGCCCCTGTTGTATCTTGACCCCCCGGGGTCGGGCAATATGCTGGTCCACTGCGTACTGGCACTTTTACCAGCTTTTCAATGGCTCTCTGCGTATGTGTACATGTGATACGCGCTTCTCACACTCTTTTTCCCCGCCTTCCCTTCTGGGTATGTATCAGGGCACACTCACTTGTTGATTGTTTGTTGATTGTTTGGCGAATGAGTGGTCCTGGTGCGGTTCTCTTCATGTGCACAGTTCATAGGAGCGTGGGAGCAGCTTCTTGTGCCTGCCGTGGTCCCGGTTCTCTCTTTGGGCTGGGTGTGCCAGTTTGCAGCTGGGGGGGACTCCAGCGCTCGTCCCGCGCAGCGGGGCTTGTGGACATACACCTGTGGTGATCCAGTGTCCCCAGATGGGTGCTCCGGCCCTCTTCCATTTCGTTCGTCTCCGCAGGGTGCCACAGGGGCCTGCCCGACAAGAGCGCACTGGTCTCTGCAGTTAGCAGCTTGCTGGTGGGGAGCGCCATCTCGAGGTCCTCCAGGCCGTCGGAGGAGCCGGGGGCACACACCCGCGGTGTCCTCCACATCTGAGAGGGTTTGCTCCTTCCCGTGGGTCCGCCCCTCGTAGGGCGTCTCAGGTTGTGATTGTGTGTGGGTTACCGGGTCCTTCCCACGGGTCCCCAAGAGTGCAGTACCAAAGTTCTTTTGGGTCGCTCATGTTGATTCTCACTGCAAGGGTGTTCGCATTTGCCTGCAGTATTCAAGATGCCTGCACCGCTCCGTTCCGGTGACTTGGTGGTGTGTGTAGAGAGGACCGGGCAGGCTGTCCACGATATTATCAGTCCGGGCGTTCACTGCCTTCGACTGTCTGCATAGAGGCTGCTGCATGGGCACACCGTAGTTTCGTTTTCACCTGTGCATTCGGTCCTCTACTTCAAACAATGGTTTCTTACCTTTCCCCTTTCCGATTTCGTCTGGGTTTTTATACGGGAGTGGGGGGGTCTTCAGACGATTTTGCATTGTTTTAGTTTCTGGCGGGGTTGCGAAGCAGGTGCTCAAGGCACTATGCGGACCTACGGGTGAGGAGCTCACACAGAGTTGATGCTCATCCATGTGCCCCCTGGTGGCCAACCTCCTCAAGACTTTTTAAAGCTTGCTTAACTCTCTTGGAGGCACTACAGGATATTTGGTGCTGCTTCTGCCACTCTAAGCACTTTTAAATGCTTATCTGCTCTTTAAGCCATATAGACGCTGGCTCAACCCATATAGATGCTGAACTAGACTACCTCAACTTGACACGACTGCCGGTTAATCTCAGGGAAAGCAACTGACTCGAATGGCAACTGGACCTACTAGAAGCCATCATCTTGCTGAATTCGAATGACAACTCGGGCCAGCAGAAACATAGGGAGGATAGCGCAGGGCAACACACTTAAAGGACAGACTTAGGCATGAAGCGCAATGTGAAAAAGCATAGGCTCATTGTAGGCGCAACCGCTGCCTCAAACCTCTTTAAAACATCAACACGACTGCTCTGAAAAGCTGACTTGATCCACTGAGAGTCATTGCCTCGAACTGCCTTGATGCCGACTCACTATTGGCAGAGCACGACTTGACTGTCTCAACACATATAAGCCTGGCTTAATGCTGTTGAGCCTCAAAGGCAAGGAACAAAAGGTTTTTGAAGAGGTTCTATCCCCTTTGTGTCCATTAAAATACCTTAGTGACATTTTATTCCCCTTCTTTGCTTATTACAAAACATATCCTTGAGCATTGACATTGGCTGCAAAACTTATTTGCCTGCACCCTGCCTTCACCAAGAGTGCCCCCTTTACTCTCAGGTATTGTATTTCCTGTTACAGAGGAAGGTCTTTAGTTTTCTTAATAAGTTGTGTGAATTGTTAGTTTTATTAAAGATCCTATTTTTATAGAACCTTGGTTGGAAATTCTTTTATTTTGGTATCACCATATTATTGTTTTTTTGTTTTGTTCCAACTATACCAGCTCACACCCCTCCTGATGAGTAAAGCCTGTCCTTGGTCCACGTTATTAAAAGAGGTGAAGGAGGTATAGCTGACAGGCTGGGCCTGTTTCCCCTTTATGACTGGGGTCAGTGCTGGTTTAGCAAAAGTGTGGGACGGAATAGGCTCTTTAGCCACTAATTACTGGACTGATGTAGTAGTAATTTCTTCACAACCCTGCATTCTCATCTCAACCTTATTCTGTTAAAGTAGAAGTAAAGTTATTGTATTTTTTGACTTAAGGTCTTAAAATATTGGTAGCTTGTTTTAACACAATTCTCAGGTAATTGAAGGCACAAAATTAGTGGAACTGCCAATTTGTGACTCAAAACTATAGGGCTGCTAATTACATTTACTTGCTTAGCAATGGTTGCGGTTTGGGTCACGGCTTTAAAGAAAACCCAGTCATGCCCTTAGCTCCTCCTCTTCCCATCAGGTACACTTCTACCATCTTTTTCCTTAGGTCACAGCAAGTTCAGACAGCTGAGGAAGGTTTGGAAGGGTAAAGAGTGTGGCACTAATCTCTGCCCCTTCAATTAGAGTGCCAAAGATTAGTGCTTTTGTTCATTTCTTTCGGAGGAAGTCATGAAATGACATTCTTAGTCACTTGGAAGCTATTTCATTATGTACACTTACGGAATCATTTGTATGCTGTTTGTTCTGATTTGTGTACTTTCCGTTATTGTCTATGAAAAGAGAAACTATATGAGCAAGCAGTGGAGGAATAATGTGAAAGAGGCCGAAGGGATGTGCCTTAGCAGTTCGGGCTTGGGTTGGGACCAAGCCTGATTTGCATATGGTCTTACCCTTTCTGTAATGGCTTGGTGAAGAACAATGGTCTAGAGGATTGCCCAGAGCAATGCCAGTGGTTAAAATTGATTCTAAACTTTCCAGCCATCGCCTCTTTGTTGTTGCTTTGTCACCCCGAGTGGAACGGGCATGCCCAGGCATGGGTCTCGTGCCGGCTGGGCCTAGAGACCCAAGCTACTCCTCACTGATGAGGCATAACACGGCCAAAACATATTTGGGGATGCTTGTGGTCTCATGCAGAAGCAATGTGACCTAGCAGTTTGGGCTGGACTGCCCATTTTGGGGTGGGACCAAGCCTGATTTGCATATGGTCCTTCTCCTTCTGTAATGGCTTGGCAGGCGAAGAACACTGGTCTGGAGGGTTGCCCAGAGCAATGATAGAGGTAAAGATTAATTCTAAAACTTCAGCCATCACCTCTATGTTTTTACTTACCCATATAATCTGCCCACTTTCTTTCCTGCAACAGCATTATCTAGTTTACTTACCCTGTAGCACTGTATTTACTTTTACATTATAAATATGGTATGCATTTATAGCAAACTACATATATTCATAAACACTAATACACAAACCCATCTCATCCATCTATGCCTTCCCTAACACGATACAGCCTACCAACTCTCAAGATTTAATTTCTTTGCTATTAGTTAGTTTATGAGCGGATCACCTATTAACTGCTAAAATGATACAGACTGTTTCCATTGCAATTCAAAATGATAAGTTGTTACACATTGACCATCATTACAAGGTTGCCCACCAGCAGCCTATTGGTAACCTCGGCTTACTGTTTCCGCTGCCTGATATGCTGGTAATAACTATATATTACGGGTGGCGGAGGAACGGCAAGTTCCCACAATGAAGCACCAGCACTCTTAGTAATGGCGCCAATGCTTCAGTGATTTTCTCACCGGTAGGGGCCTGAACTACAGGCCGGTCAGGCCTACCAATAGTTTAAAGCCCCTACCGGCAGTCTCGGAGTGACCCGGTCTGGAAAAGGTGCCAGTAACCATTGTTAAAGGCACTTTTTTCCAGACCGGGTCACTCATAATGAGGTCTATTGACTTGACTTGAAGGTTTATCGTTTCTTTTGGCAACTGGCCGAAATTCAGTCTTCCTTGCACAAGTAAAAACAAACACTGACTGGGACAAATCCAGTTTATCGACAGGTGAGTTCAAAGCACATGTTTACAGGCAGCAGGGGAAAATGTGCAAGCCAGACAGAAAGCAGGAGGAATGCTAATGGCAAAGAAAACAATCATAAAACCATCGAACAAAGCAAGCTTTTGCTAATGAAAACAGTATGTAGTAGGATAAAACAAAACAACTGACCCTTCTTCCAAAAAGGATGGCATCATGGCTAGCCAATTTGAAAAGCAGAACATGTCCCAGGAAGTGACATGCATGTGCTTCTAACAAATCAGCATTTCTGGAGTGTGACAGAGGAGGACATATACCCAAAGCACCATAGTTATCTGCCATCCACTTTCTCTTACCAAACTATATGTCCACTAGTTTTGTCTCTGTCAAGTGGCTCTTTAAGGCCGCATAGGATCAAAAATCTAAACATTGGAGATTCTCACACCGCAACTGTGTCAGAAGACCCACCCCAGCTTCTTCCATGAATTTCAGTTCCTGCTACCAGTATGCTATTCCCCCACTAGGTATGGTTTACACTAGTGACCAGCCTATTGAAAACCTTAAAGCATGCAGCTGTAACCATGGGTGGTATCTATATCTTCTAGAAACTGTAAGCACCACATTGCTTACAGCTGTGGTGAATTACAAGGTGAAGATAGTAGCTGTGTTATTAATGAACCACATCTTGTCTCATTTTGGAATTCCCCAAAAGATTGAGTCCGACAAGGAAGTCATTTTACCAATGAGGTAAGGACTAATATGAGGGACATTCTTGGAGTTAAAGGTAAATTACATATCACTTACTTCTGGACATCGAGTGGAGGGGTGGGGCGATATAACGAAACCATCAGATTGATTTTAAAGAAGTTCGTAGTGGATTCAGGACCCAGTTGGAACTTAGTTACCACTACTCCTGATGGCTCTTAGATCTACACCTACATTTGCGACTATGATGTTTTTGTGGGTTGGTCAAGACTCTGTAGGAATGAAAAAAATACTTTCATATTAAAAATGGGATGGGGGCTTCCCCCTTTTCTCTGTGTTCCAGGTCACTGCTACTGCTTGGATTCTGAGGCCTAGAAAAACACTCAAGAGGCAGTAATACAGTTTTTTGGGAGGTTTCAGAAAAAAATTATTGGATTTTGTTCATCTTTCGTCTTGCCTCTAGGGGTTTCTGTGTAACTCACTTTTCATTCAGGGTCATTGTCAGACTTCTTTTAACTCAGATTCTCTGTTCTTTTGGAGTAGGCATTACAGTTGGGAAAGAAGCAACGCTGGGTTTCATCTGCACAGAGTGTTCTTCGTTTTCAAATGTAATTGTTTCATTTATTCCTCACTAATTTCACTTTTGTATTTTTCTCAGGATTTATTTCAAGGAAAAAAGAGGGTTCACCATTAGCCTTTGCCAATTTTTCAGCAAATTCAGAGCTAAAAGGAGCTTCCTCTAAGGCGTGGCATATATTTTCTGTCGCCTCCCCCTTTTCTCTTTGTTTATTGTGAACTGGAACTATTTTCTCTTGTCATTGTCCACCCTGACCTGTCGATTCATTATAGCCAAGGTTTCTCTAAGCCTTAGAGACAGAATTTCTCTATTGGAATCTCATAAATTGTTGGCCAATGCTCTCTGTCAATTGCATGACCTGTCGCTCCATTTGTGAGACTCTTGCTCCACTATCTGGACTACATTTTTGTCTTTGGTCATATCTCTGTTTTTCTTTAAAAGGTCAACTGTCTGTTCTGGAGGAGTAGTTCTGGCAGGTCTGAGAACGGGGGCTGTATGTATTGTTGCATCTCCACTCACCCTGGTTCTGGGATCTGTTATTCTAGAACCTAGGAGGAAGTGGGGAACTTTCTTGATAATG
The DNA here is from genome assembly GCF_040938575.1 of Ambystoma mexicanum. Taxonomy (NCBI): domain Eukaryota; kingdom Metazoa; phylum Chordata; class Amphibia; order Caudata; family Ambystomatidae; genus Ambystoma; species Ambystoma mexicanum. The sequence goes on along the minus strand of NC_090941.1, from coordinate 577,397,628 downwards.
TGTCCTAGTAGGTGGGGATCGGCTTCACCCCCAGGAGATTTCTGACTTGGATTTTCCTGAGAACCTTGTCCTGAGTTCTGGGCATTTCTCTCTGCTGGAGGAACAAACTTGTAACTTTAGGCTTTGGGCCTAAATATGGCAGACAATTGTAAGTCTCTGGTTTTGTGGGAGCAGTATTTTGTATGCCCATTGGAGGACTAGTCTGCCAGCTCTGAACAGAGGGTCTTCTCTGTCTGTTAGGTTTCATAACAGCAGAGGAATAGGTTGTTGACCCCCCCAGTCTCTAAGTCCAACGAAGGAGCACTCTTCACCTCAGCTAACATTAAAGGAGGCTGGGCCAGGTGTTTGTTTAGGGTTCTTTTCTTTGTTTTTGGGAGTTGGTGAGTTATGTACCTAATAAATCTATGTAGACTGTGTGATTATCCATGTCAAATTTCTCAAGTCATCAAAATCCCGTGCTGAGTCACTATGTATTTTGGAAGGTCATGGTAGAACTTAGTCTTGAAATCTCGACTTTCTGTATCGAAATATCAAGAGATAGGGGCAAATTCGTACTTGAGTTCTTGTGTGGACTCCCTAGGAGATTGATCCTCAGCATACATACAATTTTAGGCTGCCTTGCAGGCTTATTGGGAATTCCTATAAGTGGAAAAATGTTTAGAAATGGCTGGCTTGTAAGAGGACCATTTGTAGTGATTTTGATCTTCCAAGCCACTAAAGAAACTAGACAACTCGGACGATAGCGTTTTGAAAAGACTATGTTGTTTTGATCGTTCTTCAATCCAAATGATGCCATCATCTTTTTGTACAATTCTAGATTTTTCCAAATAGAATACTTATCATATTTTGCTATGGGGTCATAAAGCTTTGTATTGCCGTAATCTGTTTGTTTGGGTATTTCACTAACTGTGATTGTGGCTTTCTTTTTCTATGTCTCTGTAGCAGAGTCCAGCTTCCCTCATCAGAATCAGAGGCACTAATCAAATGCCCTCAAATCTTTTTCTGAGAGGCTGGATAGCATGGGTTGCATAGTGTCACTCAAACTCAGCATTTCTCCATCTACTTAGGGCAGAGGTCTTCAATCTGTGGGGCGCGCCCCCCTTGGGGGGCGCACCACCATGCCTGGGGGAGCGCGTGATGCCTGGCGCAGAAGAAGAGTAACGCTTTTTTTTTTTCCTGCACTGAACTGAGCATGTGCAATGGGGAGCCACTGGCTCCCATGCACATGCTCAGCCAGTGGGATGTGCTGGGGGTGTGGCCATGAAACAGGAAATAAACGCAGCCTGGACGCGCGCTTTCCTGCATTTGGATCGCGCGTCCAGGCTGCGTTGTGGTGTCCTGTGTTCCTTGCTCCTGCTGCCGCCGCCTGTGAGACGTAAGTGACCCTTTATTTACAACGCGGCTCCCCCGTGGCAATTTGCCACGGGGGAGCCACGTTATTGATACAGTACCGGTCCCCCCTTCGCCTCTCTCCCCCTGCGTCCCCCACATTAGGGGGCATGGAGGAGAGGAGGCGAGCGGGGGACCAAAACTGCTATGCCGGTGCTGTATTAATAACGCAGCTCCCCCATGGCAGATTGCTGTCTGCCATGGGGGAGCTGCGTTATTAATACAGCACCGGCAGAGCAGTTTTGGTCCCCCGCTCGCCTCCTCTCCTCCATGGGGCACAGAGGAGGAGAGGCGAGCAGGGGACTGAAACTGCTCTGCCGGTGTTTTTTACAACGCGGCTCCTCCCCCATGGCAGATTGCTGGAGCCCAGCAATCTGCCATGGGGAGAGCCGCGTTATTACTGCAGCACCGGTCCCCCAGGCGCCCCTCTCCCTCTGCATCCCCCCACATTAGGGGGCATGGAGGAGAGGAGGCGAGCGAGGGACCAAAACTGCTCTGCCGGTGCTGTATTAATAACGCAGCTCCCCCATGGCAGATTGCTGTCTGCCATGGGGGAGCTGCGTTTTTAATACAGCACCGGCAGAGCAGTTTTGGTCCCCCACTCACCTCCTCTCCTCCATGGGGCACGGAGGAGGAGAGGGGAGCAGGGGACTGAAACTGCCCTGCCGGTGTTTTTTACAACACGGCTCCCCCATGGCAGATTGCTGGAGCCCAGCAATCTGCCATGGGGGGAGCCGCGTTATTAATGCAGCACCGGTCCCCGCTTCGCCCCTCTCCCCTCTGCAACCCCCCACATTAGGGGGCATGGGGAGAGGAGGCAAGCAGGTTTTGGGATTCTGAAAAATTGAATAGTAATGCTGTTGATGAAGGCAACTCTTTGAGCGGGAAAAGCAGAATAAATTCTGTTTCTTCTTGAAGCCGATCTACAAATCATTTGAAGCGCTAAGAAGTTGATTATTTACTTAAAAATCCTTACAAAATGTATGATATATTTCATTCAAATTTATCATATTGTGATGATCATTACCGCTCTGCTCTAATGATCCTTACCTCTTTCGTTAGGGGCACCATTCTACTCCAGCGCGCGATAACCGTTCGCAACTGAGTACAATTTTGGAGTCCATGTTTATAGGGGGGACCTGGACCGGAGACATTTTTCTTAGGGGGGGCTCGGGGTCAAAAAGTTTGAAGACCACTGACTTAGGGGCTCTGGAGCATTACTGTAGTACCTGGCATTTAAAATGCTCTTTTTAGGTTATATTTTCTGTCTCTCAATGTCAACCAAATGGACTAAATTGCCGCTTTGTTCAAATCATGCATTGTAATTGTTGCCTTAACTCATTTTCATGTCTTGACTCACTAATTCTATATTTGGGTGGGCTCTCAATCCCTAACCTCTCCAACCCTGACATGGTATGTGTATCACTCCTGTCTACTCCTACCTAGATTTCTCTGTATTCCTTTGTATCAGATAGGGAAATCAAATCAGGCCTTCCTGTGTATCTGGGTGAATTTGTGAAGAAGAGATGGTGTGTCCTGCGCTCCCTATATCCTGACTATGGCGAGGTGTGCCACAAACACAAGTATAACGCTGGGATTTTTTGAGAAATGGGGAGGTGGTGACAGGGAAAGTGGACCATATCCCCTCTTCCATGAAACATATCTGTCTGCAAGTTTTAGACTCTGAGTCCAAATTGACTTCAGCATCTTACATTTTTTTGTCTCAATCTCGTATTATCATCCCTCTCAATTATGATCTGCTGTTTACTTCGCACTAGCTGTTCCATAGACTCAATCAAATTATCCTGGCAAGTATCAAATGCTTTGATCAATTGATTGATATTTTATTTCTATCACGCTCGTACACAAGTGTTTCAGAGCGCGACAAGGCAAGGGAGAGGAACAAAGGAGAACAAAACAGCGATCTTACTAGGCCCAGTGACATTGAAAACGCGCAAGTGCATGGGAGAGGGGGGAGGGAAAAATGCATGGAAGGGGGGAGAGGTGGAAAGTGCGAAGCAGAGGAGAAACAGATAAATAACAATAAATGAATAATAAAGGCAACAAACAGTGGTAATGCAGCCAGCAATTTGCAAGTGCTAGGTTTAAGGCAGCAGACAGGGGAGGTCTGATAAGTGTAGGAAGAAAAAGGGGGGTTGTATGGTTATAGATACAGACCCCAGTGCAAGGGCTGGCCCGGAGGCAGTGCGGGAGGGTGGCAGGATGAGCAGGTATATGGGCCCAAAAGACAGAGGGTGGCCAGGTGCACGGTGCCAAGAGAGAACAGATCAGCAGGGGAGAGGGGGAGCGAAGGCAGAAGAAAAGAGGAAGGTCTTGAGGTGCTTCTGGAACCGGAGGTGGTTCTCCTCAAGTTTTAGAGTGGCAGGGAGGCTGTTCCAGAGGGAGGCCCCAGCCGAAGACAGAGATCTACCCCCAGCTCGTTTCTTAGAACAATGATTGACCCTGAGTGAGTTGGAGGTAGAGGAGCAAAGAGCTCGAGAGGGGAGGTATTTGCGGAGGGATAGCTGAAGGTATTTTGTACCCAGGCCCCAGAAAGCCTTGTGGACAATGCAGAGGGTTTTGAATTTAATCCTTGCATCCACTGGGAGCCAGTGGAGAGATTTCAGAGCTGGAGAGATACGATCCCATGGCTTGAGGCCAAGGACAAGTCTCGCAGTCCTGTTCTGGATTAGTTGCAGAGGGTGGAGAGAAGAGGCAGGTAGATTTAGAAAGAGGCTGTTACAATAGTCCAAGCTAGAGAGAACCAGAGCTTGAGATACCATGAGCTTCTGGGGGAAGGAGAGGAAAGGCAGAGTACCTCTGAGGAGGTGCAGTCAGAAATTTGACTTTTTAGAGACCTCAGAGATGTGGGCGGAGAAGGAAAGGGTGGAGTCAAAGATGACCATGAGGTTCTTAGCCTCGCAAGTGGGGGCAGGAGGAGGGCCAAAGTAGGCCGGCCCGAGAGTGAGGGGAAAGGATGGTGAAGGTGTGCCGATGAGGAGGATCTCTGTCTTGCTGGCATTCAGACAAAGATCATTGGCGGCACACCAATCTTGAATGGCAGTTAGGCAATCAGAGATGAGAGAGGGAGAGGAGGTGGCAGAGGGCAGCTTGAAAATGAGTTGAGTGTAATCAGCGTAGCACTGGAAATTTGAGCAGAAAATGGCAATGCAGTGGTCGAGAGTTGCCAGGTATTGGTTGAAAAGCCATGGCGAGAGGTTAGACCAATGGGGAATACCACAGTTAGAGAGGAGATAGATGAAAGGAAGGACCCAAGTTGGACCTGGGAGGGTCGATTTGAGAGGAAAGAGGTCAGCCAAGCCAGAGTCTGATCAGTGATACCCAGGTTTTCACAGAGACGGTTGAGCAGGATGGTATTGACCGTGTCGAAGGCAGAAGAGAGATCGAGGAGGATGAGGACAGATGGAATGTTAGAGTCAAGGTTGGTGAGCAGATCTTCACGGATGTTTAGGAGAGCAGTTTCCATGCTTCTTGCAGCTCTAAAGCCAGACTGGTGGTCATGGAGACAGCCAACAGAATTGGAATGAAGGTTAAGCTGAGAGATGGCCAACTTTTCCAGGAGTTTGCCAAGAAAGGGAGTAATGGAAATTGGGCGATAGTTAGCTGGACAAGAAGGATCAGCCGTGGGTTTCATGAGAAGAGGATGCACAAAGGAGTGCTTCAGAGGGGAGGGGAAGGATCAAGAGGCAAAGGAGTGGTTGCAAAAATCCGCAAGGGCCAGAGCGAGGGTGTCAATCTGGTCCTTTATGGTTTTAGAGGAACAGGGATGAACCTGTTTTGAAGAGGCTTTCATAGATCGGACTTGTCTAGCAACCTCGTGAGGGGTGAAAAGAGGAAAGGACGAGAAGGATGGTGGGAGGGTGGCTAAAGGAGGGTCAGCAAGCACAGATGGAGAGGGAAGAGGAGGAGTGTGGGTCGAGAGGGTGGACAGGATGTCCTGGGTTTTTTAAATGAAGTGAGAGGCAAGGGCATTGCAAAGAGGCTGGGAGGCAACAGGAGTTTAGTTTATGTTTAGTAACTCAGTTTGTAATGAGTCTTTTTCTTTCTGTTAAATCTGTATTTATTCGACGGACTCCTGATTGATATTGTGCCAGCTAGTTAATTCTTTCTTCAGGTGTTCAATCTCTAACATTGTGTCATCAAGATGTTTCCCTAACACGTCCATCTTTTTGCTCAATGATACTTTTTCCTTTATTCTCTGCATCAATTCTTGTACCGCTCCCTATTTTGATCATTCTGCCAGTGTATTCGCTAAATTGCAATATCTTACTCTTGGGATAATTGAGTTCATTGCTTCTTAATGATTAATTATTGTTATATCACTATGTAACTGATCAAATTCTGTATGTGAGTCAAATGTCATTACACTTTATGCATTTACATATTGCCATTGTTGCAGTTGGGTTTTTATATTCAAAATAACATCTAGCAAGGCTTTTGTATGAGTGGTTTGGTTAGCTATTTATTTTTGCCTTCAACTCGTCATACGTCTGTAGACATTGCCTTTGAATGTCATTAAGATCTGAGCATTCAACCTCTATGCAATGTTTGGCTTCTTGCACAAGTGGTAATTCTGAGGAGGTGGTTATTTTGTGTAAAGTGGCACAAATCCTGTGAACTTTCTGCTTACCTATTGTCCATCATTTGAAGGTGAAAGAAGAGGTGTGTAGAAGGATTCACAAGTGTCAGCCTATAATCGGCTTTTGTGGACGACAGGTACACATTTTGAAGGGTCTCATCAAGTGGGCTTGTGGGGCCGAAAGTCCAAACCCACACTTTCAAACACCTTTTTTCAATTTTTCTGACCAGTTGTAAGGTCCTGCCCCTACCATAGACCAAGCAAAATGTATCTAGTTAGTGCATGGCCAAGGGCCATGTCCAATTCTGCTCTGACATCCTATGACATCATGACTGTACTAATCTCAGTAAAAATCTCATCAATCAATATATTAGATTTACTAACCTTCAATCACCTTAAACATCCACTTAAAGTCTGTTTCTCTTTCAAAAGAATGAAATTTCAACTTACCGTTCTAAATGCACCATTTACAAACACTGTATACTCTATCAAACCATACAAAAAGGACCGTCTAACTGAATGAACTGCTGTAATATCTCACACATGTGTGCTCCCGTGCACATTGCGTGTTACTCAATAAGCCAATGCATTGACACCAGGTAGGTCATCAACCTAAAATTTCAGAAATGAGCCCCCAGTTATGTAGAAATATTTGAATACATTGTTAGGTTTGTTTACAGTTTCAGCTAGGTCAGCATGACAAATGTTATGCCCCCTGATAAACAGTCCAACCGAAATATTCCAGGAAATAAAACAGACAGTGCCCTTCTAAAGCTTAGAAACATATTTCAAAGAATAGAGCCAAATTCTGTATCCAGATTTGCCCCAGGAAATCACTACAAGATTATGGACTCTTAAATTATTAATCAACAATTTGAATTATTCCTGCCTACATGAATCTCACTACTGGTTATCACGTAAGCATTCTTTTCCAATCTCAATGTTTTTAGAAGCAAAACTTAACCATAATACCCCTGACTTTATATACATGTAACATAAAACATACTAAACCCCTAGCTAGTGATTTCGATGTCCGCGGACTACCACCATGTCCGAGGACATATCAAAAATCTGAGCCTGGTGAATGTAAATTTAAATAGTGTGCCCCATTTCCCCTTTGAGGTTGGCTCTGAAAAGAGCCGTTTTTTTGGGGTTTGTTTGCATATGCTTGACAGACACCTGTTATTTTTTTATTTTTTTTATTTTTCTTACTTTACTCCTAAAATCTTCACATAACCTTCTCCAAAGCAACCCTTACATTCCAAAACAGAATGGCATTTCCCATAAAAGATAAGGAAATGCCATCTTCTTTAAAATAAACAGCATTACTGGAATCAATATTCTCATTATTACAGAAGAACGCCAACAAAGTAAGGGCACTGACATAGCCTAAATGGAAAGCACCATAGTGCAAAACTGCACATGGGGACTGTCCATCCTGCCCATATCTTCACAAACTTGTACAATTCCCTGTACATTGCAATCAGGCACAGTGCTCCACACCACCGCCACTCCTTTAACATCAAAATCCTTTGCAACATGCCTGCATTGAGCATACTGTTGTAAACCATGCACAAACATATCTCCAAGCACCAACACCCTGACTTTCTCCACTTCTGCCATCTTCACTACACACAGTCTCTTTGAACACAAATCCACAACCTCAACATGTGATTGGCTGATCCCTACAGTCTTCTTTCCATGCTGGATTTTCTGGAAAACCCCGGATGTAGCACGCCCTGTCCGCGGACCGCGTAACTCTTAGACAGCCCTTCTACCATTTCCACTTCACTCTCTGTGCCATTCCCCCATTGGATACAGCTAAGCAGGTACACAATACGGAGAACGTCCTCAGAACACCCCCTTTTTGTTTATATTGGAACATTTCAGGACACTGCGAGTGTTCTTAGAACACATTCAACTTGCCAGCGAACAATACGGACAACGTCCTCAGAACACCCCCATTTTCTTTATGTAAGAACATTTCAGGACACCGCGAGTGTTCTTAGAACACTTTCAGCTTGACAACGAACAATAGAGATAACGTCTTCAGGACACCCCCTGCGAACATTCCAGGACCCCACGAGTCTTCTTAGAATACTTTCAACTTGACACTGAATCCATTCTGTTTATTTACGAACATTTCAGAACAGCCGTGTTGTCCACAGAAAAATCGAACACAACAAAAGCGTCTAGCACATAAAAAAAAACAGAACATTGAACCTATCTCAAACTCCCCCACCCTCCCCAAACACTCTTACACACCAACACACTCCACTAAATATAATTTTTAATCCAAGTTTCACCGCGCTGTCCGCAGTCGTCGGCGAATGCAAGATGGCGGGCGCCACAAAAAATCTGACGCGCTCCACGCCCCACGCCGTCCAATCAGCAAACACGTTGCATGTCCACGGACATCACGCAAGCTGCCCGGCCAATCAGGGCACTGTCCGCGGAGCGAACCAGGAAGTCCGTCAGCGAAGCGAATGGAGATATCACTAATTTGTTTCCCTTACATTTTGGTCATTTTAAAAAAAAACTACTGGACGGATTTACACCAAATTTGCAAAAGCACGCTTTCGGGAGCAAGCCCCCGCTCCTGCCGTAAATTTGGTGTAAAACCGTCCAGCGGTTTGGGCTGTAGGCGTGCGTTATGTCTATGGGAAAAAACAAAAGTTTTGGGAACCCCCTATAACTTTGCCCCCCCTGGACCAAACCTCTCCAAACTTTGCAAAAAAATTCAGAGTGGGCCATATACTTTATATATATATATATATATATATATATATATATATATATATATATATAAAGTATATGGCCCACTCTGAATTTATATATACATATATATATATATATTACATGGCCACGGTAGTGGCCATGTAGTTAGGGTTATATTGCTGTTTCCATAGGAAGCGCAATTTTTGGGCGGCTTATAACTTTGCTCCCCCTGGACGAATCCTCACCAAACTTTGCAAAAAAAAGAATATGGCCCACTCTGAATTATTTTGCAAAGTTTGGTGAGGATTCGTCCAGGGGGGGCAAAGTTATATGGGGGGTCCCAAAACTTTTTTTTTCCCATAGACTGAATAGGGAAAAAACTTTGCTTGCGCCTACAGCCCAAACCGCTGGACGGATTTTCACCAAATTTGGACCAGGAGTAGCGGCCTGGTCCCAAAAGCGTGCTTTTGCAGATTTGGTGAAAATCCATCCAGTAGTTTTTTTTAAAATGACCAAAGCATGGGTCATAAAAAATTAGTGATATGTGTACGGTCCACGGACACACTTCCCTGTTCGCTCCGCGGACAGTGTCCTGATTGGCCAATTGGCTTGCGTGATGTCCGCGGACATGCAACGTGTTCGCTGATTTGACGGCGTGGAGCGTGAAGCACGTCAGATTTTCAGTAGCGCCCGCCATCTTGGATCTGCAGACGTCCGCGGACAGCGCGGTGAAACTTGGTTTAAAATTTGTATTTAGTAGAGTGTGTTGGTGTGTAAGAGTGTTTGGGGAGGGTGGGAGAGTATGAGATAGGGTAAATGTTGTGTTTTTTTATGTGGTGGACGCTCTTGTTGTGTTCGATTTGTCTGCGGACAACACGGCTGTTCTGAAATGTTCTAAATAAACTAAATGGGGGGATGTTCTGAGGACGCAATATGTGCCTGTTTTGTTCGCAAGCAAGCTGAAACTGTTCTAAGAACACTCGCGGTGTCCTGAAATGTTCATAATTAAACAAAATGGGGGTGTCCTGAGGACGCTGTCCGTATTGTTCTCTGGTAAATTGAATGTGTTCTAAGAACACTTGTGGTGTCCTGAAATGTTCGTAAAAAAACAAAATGGGGGTGTTCTCAGGACGCTGTCCATATTGTTCGTTGTGAAGTTTAAAGTGTTCTAAGAACACTCGCGGTGTCCTGAAATGAAATGTTCGTAGGGGGTGTCCTGAGGACGCTGTCCGTATTGTTCGATGGGAAGTTGAATGTGTTCTAAGAACACTCGCGGTGTTCTGAAATGTTCGTAAATAAACAAAATGGGGGTGTCCTGAGGACGCTATCCGTATTGTTATCTGGCAGGCTGAATGTGTTCTAAGAACACTCGTGGTGTCTTGAAATGTTCGTAAAATAAACAAAATGGGGGTGTCCTGAGGACGCTGTCCGTATTGTTCGATGGCAAGTTGAATGTGTTCTAAGAACACTCGCGATGTCCTGAAATGTTCGCAAATAAACAAAATGGGGGTGTCCAGAGGACGGTGTCTGTATTGTTCGTTGTCAAGTTGAAAGTGTTCTAAGAACACTCGCTGTGTCCTGAAATGTTCGTAGGGGGTGTACTGAAGATGCTATCCGTATTGTTTGCTGGCAAGATGAATGTGTTCTAAGTACACTCGCGGTGTCCTGAAATGTTCGCAAATAAAAAAATGGGGGTGTTCTGAGGACGCTGTCCGTATTGTTCTCTTGCAAGTTGAATGTGTTCTAAGAACACTTGTGGTGTCCTGAAATGTTTGTAAATAAACAAAATGGGGGTCTTCTGAGTACGCTGTCCGTATTGTTCGTTGTCAAGTTTAAAGTGTTCTAAGAACACTTGCGGTGTCCTGAAATGTTTGTAGGGGGTGTCCTGAAGACACTGTCCGTATTGTTCGCTTTCAAGTTGAATGTGTTCTAAGAACACTTGCGGTGTCCTGAAATGTTTGTAAATAAACAAAATGGGGGTGTCCTGAGGACGCTGTCCGTATTGTTCGATGGCAAGTTGAATGTGTTCTAAGAACCCTCGCGGTGTCCTGAAATGTTCGTAGGGGGTGTCCTGAAGACGCTGTCAGTATTGTTCGCTGGCAAGTTGAATGTGTTCTAAGAACACTTGCGGTGTCCTGAAATGTTCGCAAATAAAAAAATGGGGGTGTTCTGAGGACGCTGTCCGTATTGTTCTCTTGCAAGTTGAATGTGTTCTAAGAACACTTGCAGTGTCCTGAAATGTTCGCAAATAAAGAAATGGGGCTGTTCTGAGGACGCTGTCCGTATTGTTCGTTGTCAAGTTGAAAGTGTTCTAAGAACACTCATAATGTCCGCGGACATTAAAAGTTTCCATAGGCCATAGTTGAAATGTTTGACTCTATGGGTGTGATATGCTGCGGTGGTTGTGGCCAGGGCATAGAGTCTTGGGTGCATGGCCGTTTGGCCATGCACCCAAGACTCTATGCCCTGGCCACAACCACCGCAGCATATTACACTCATAGTTGCTTATAACTTTGAGTCAAAAACAAATTTATAAGGAACAAAGTTATAAGCCACTATGGGTGTGATATGCTGCGATGGTTGTACTTTTTATAATATACTTACTGTTTGGTTTAGTAACTGGAGTACATGTATTTCTTGTTCATTTCTGTGATAAAAGAAAATAGCATGTTAGTATTAGTATTTTGTAATGACCTATTACATTGTATAATCAACAATTTTTTTTGTTTGACCCTCATATTTAGTAGATTACAAACCAGAGTACTGTGCAATTTGCTCCCTTTCTGTGTTTGTTGCTAAAATCATTGGGTCTGTGGGAGAAAAAAAAATCCATGTTGGATTAAAAAAACCCTTTTTCTGTTATGCTACAGTTTATTAGTTTGTATTTTTTCAGTGTTCACTTGTTGTTTCTGGCTAATGCTTTATACATTGGCTTGTTGCAGTTTTTTCGAGCAGTAACATATTATTTATTTTTTGGATATCGTAAAGTTTTGGGGCAGTTAGATACCAGTAGGCATATTCTAACTGTCTATTCTTTTATATATTTTAGTGGTATTGATTTATCTGTTTGGATATTGTTACATTTTGGGACAGTTAGATACCAATTGGCGTATTCTAACTGTCTATTTTTTGCTCTAATTTAGTGGTATTCATTTATCTGATTAGTTGTTGTAGAATCTTTGGGTAGTTAGATAGCTTTTGGAATATTCTAACAGTTTATATTATTTTACTATAAGTTTACTTAAAGTTTAAGTACAGTTTAGTTGTCAAATTTTGGTTTTAAGAACATTAAATAAGCGTTTGTAAGATTTGCTGGTAATCTCTGCTTTAGAGTAATGGTACTATCATTACATTCAAACCATCCACTTTTCTTTTTTATATATGCAGTGTAGTGCCCTGAATTGGTTGTGGCTCCTGTGTGGTAGATTATACCTATTGTTGTGAAGGATTTCTTACCAAGTGATATTTGACCATGTGTGAATCCAGTCAGCTTGCAGCTGTTTTTGGTACCATCTGCATTGTAAAATAGAAGCATTAGTATTACGTATTTACTATGTGTTTGTACTACTAACGTGGAGCGATTATCCGAATTGCAGGTAGTACATAATCTACCATGGTTTGCAGTTTGTACAAGTTGCTGAAATGGAATGGATTCACAATTAGGTATTGATATATATATATGAAGCGTTCATTGGGGATTTCTTCTTGTGTCACATTGTTGCAGAGAGTGCATGTATGTTTCCACATGTATGAAATCTGGAAGATTTCATTTATAGGTATGTTTTTATTTTCCAGTACTTGTAGTAAGTACATTAGAAATTCTTGTGGATCTTCCTGTGTGTTTATAGTGAATTTAACCATTCCAGCACAAATGAGAATGAGCACTGAAAGGGATTGGTCAGGAAAGTTTAGTGGGTGTGTTGTGCCAGGAGAGAGTTTCTCAGATACTCTTTTTGCTGAGAGAAGAACAGACAGCTATGGCTGTGAGTTTCAGAAAACAGATTGTTTGGGTTTTGGGAGACTCGTGGATACATTGGTTGAAGGTGCATTCAGAAACCTGTGGAGTAGCTTTAGATCTTGGATTCCCACATGTGGAAGTACACTGGCATGGAGTACGTGGAATGAAGTGGTTGGACTTGTTACCTCTCTGTGCTACTTTGGAGGCAGAGCAACATCCAGATATATTTATAATTCATTGTGGAGGGAACAGTTTAGGACATGTGTCTGGAATTTCTTTGCAATTTGCAATGAAAGAAGGACTTGGGAAGGTCATGGACATGTTTCCAAATTCTCAAGTAATTTTTTCACGGATTGCGCAGAGACAAATGTGGCTTCGTTCTTCTTCATTTGGTCCACAATTGGAGAAAGCAAGGGACAATGTCAATAAGGCTGTTTGTGCCTTTCTAAGAGATTTTGGCATGTCCTCTTTTCACAATGAAAATATTATGTTTCGTAGTACATACATTTTTCGCAGAGATGGAGTACATCTAACTTATGCTGACAATCAGATTTTTCTAAGAAACATACAAAATGCATTGCAACCTTTTTTAGAATGACAGCATCCATTTTGAAGTAGGTGTTGAGTATTTATAATTTTTGAAACACAAACACCTCCCAAAGGTTCTTTTCAGAGCCACCACTTCCTCCCAGAGAAAATTGCAATGGTTTTGATAGGGTAGCACCCCAAAATTTTAGATGTGCGCTGACTGTCCTCAGACTTCTAAAAAATACAAAGGGCCCTGCTTCATTTATTTTCACTTCTTTTTTTTAACTGTGAAAGGTGGCTCTGAAAAGAGCCTTATTTTTTTCGATTTTTGTTATTTTATATTTTTTGTTTTTTTTATACACGACACACTAGGAGAGGAGGGGAAAGGAGGGTAAAGGGGGGACACCAACCACAGGGATAAGAAAGGGCAAGCCGAGAGAGGAAGATGTAGAGTGGGTTTTATTTGGGTAGTGAGCAGGTCTTCTCGTGCTCTGAGATGATAGTCTCAAAAGCACTACGAAGTCGCTCCCCCCTGCAGAGTACTGTGTCGCAGTACATACACACAACTGTGACCCTCGAAAGGTAAGGGTCATCAGCATTATGTATGGCCTGTGAGGCAGCTTGAGGAACACGCTGTCCCACAGAGGTGTTCCTTGTGGTGACAGGATCAGAAACGGCGGATGAAGTAGAGGAAATCAACCTACTACGCTCCTCGCAAGGTACAACCTTGCAAATCGCCCCAGAGTGAAATGACCTTAAGTGTCGCTTCATGGTAGTGGTCCCAAAGCTGTACGAACCATGCCTCCCGCGACTGAGTACCATTTTGCACTCATTGCAGGTGACTCGGTTCGCACGAGCCTTAGGACCATCCCCATGAATGGTAAATAACCGCCACACCCAAGACTCACGCCGAGTGCGGGTAGTAAGGATTTCCACTACTTCATTCTCGTCATCCTCTTCTTCCTCCTCTGCATCCTCACTCCTGTTCCCCTCTTCAGGCCCTTGGGGAGGTGGTGGTGGTGGAGGGGGTGGGGGTGGTGCTGAAGCAGGTGCAGCACCAGGTGGCAGTAGTGCAGCCATGGATGCCCTCTCGATGATGGTGTAATCTGCAAATTGCAGGAAAAATAGCTGTGCTCTGAAGAATAGCCAGAAACACAATGAGAATAAGCTCTAGAGCGTAGTCTTTTATAGGGGTGCTTGTACGCGGTTCACGGATATACGCGCCGTCCGCGGACAGATCAAACACAAAAATGGTTCAAAAACTTTCAAAAAGTATGTAGAAACTCAGGATTAGTATGTGGGACTTGTGCTATGGTGAGTTTTTATTGAGAAATATTGTGGATTACTTGAAAATGTACTTTTGAATTGTTCGGGGACACGAAAAGTGTCCACATTCAGAACACGCGATCACCATGGGCGCGTTCACATGATCGCTTCGCGAACATGTTCGCGAAGGAAGGGGCTGTCCGCAGGACACCAAATGCACGGACATTGGTTTCCGCATGCGCGTTGATGTTCTGTTGATGTATACTGTTCTTCAGGACACCTCCATTTTCGTTTTTCGTTTATTTACGAACATTTCAGAACAACGCGTGTGTTCTCAGAACAGTTTCAACTTGCTAGCGAACACTACGGACAGCTATAGGGTTCTTCAGGACACTTCCATTTTTGTTTCTTTACGAACATTTCAGGACACCGCGTGTGTTCTAGAACAGTTTCAACTTGCTAGCGAACAGTACGGACAGGTATGGTGTTCTTCAGGACACCTCCATTTTCATTTATTTACGAACATTTCAGATCAACCGCGCTGTCCGCGGACACCTAAATAGTTGTTTTTTTTAAACTGAAACTAATTACAACACAATATAAAAAATTAACTTTATTTAACATATATTAACAATTCATGACAGAGAAGGTGAAGCAGAAACGGAAACAAAAACTGGAGAATTAGGGGTTTCAACATGATTGGTATCAGGTGAAGAAGGGATGGAAGTCTCATCAAAACGTTTTGGGTTATGCAGAGGGTTTGGGAATCATTGACTGGGATATGGTGAGGGGGGACAAATACATGTGGGACAATGGTATGAGGTTTTTGTTTTAAAATGCTCCTCAACAAAAGTTTTCAAATTATTAAAATTGGTCAACAATATATCCATTTTTTCTTTTATGCTGTCAAAAGTGTTATCCGTAACAGTTTCTTCAGAGGTATTTTCTATTTTGGTATGCTCTGTACAAAAAAAATATATATTTTAAATGTATATAAAATAATAATAATTAAATGGTTTATATTGTAAAGTGTGTACCATCAGTTTCACTATCTTCTGACATTTCCTCATGTGGGAAATGCTTCTGTAGCCATTCCAGAGTACTAGACATTTCTGTGAGAAAAAAAAAGATAATGTATTTTTTTTAATCTAATACAGAAAGTTTATAAATATATGAGTAAAATGAAGTACACTTACTATTTCAGGTAATATATATTCTGAGTACTCTGTAGGTCTGGTCTTGCTCTTTGTTGTGGAGTGTCTATGAGGTAATTTTGTTGGAAGCCAATTTATCTTCTTTTGGTATATTCCATTTTAGAATATATTGTATTTAAATGAATGCTTAGTGTGTTACATATATGGGTTACATTTCTTATGTATTACTACATATAATATGTATGTGTGCTTCTTTGTGAATTTTTCAAATGTTACTATGTTATGATATAACAATTAAACATACCCTCCCAGAGTTTTTAGGTAGTGTTACTGTTGTCCGAACATGTCCGCGGACATCAAAAAAGTTTACGGACATCAAATTCAGTAGATGGGGTTCAGTATGTTCCATATTACATGTACATAAAGTCAAAGTTATTATTGTTAAGTTGTGCTACTAAAAACCTATGAAATTCAGTAAAAAAACCTTGTTAAAGGGACGTTATGGTTAAGTTGCGCTACTAAAAACCTATGAAATTCAGTGAAAAAACTTTGTTAAAGGGACATTATGGTTCCAAGTAAAACCGAAAACCCTTGAAATTCGCCAGTTATGGTAAGCTTAGCAACCATAACTCGCGCCACCACCGGGCACTGCTAAGCCTAACACCCAGGACATCAAAGATGACATCACAAATGTCATTGATGACATCACTGATGACATCACATGTGCATTTACCTTTCATGAAAAGTCTGTACAAGGGATTCTTAGTGTAATGTTAATAAAAAAAGTGTCAAAGATTATTGAAATAAATATCAAGTGCTAATCAGTGCATTAAGCTATGCATTGATATAAATAGCATTCTATTATTAACTTCAATCCAGTATACTAAGATACTCATGTAGAAACATAGGCATTGTGTGCAGCATACATGATGGAGGTGCAATATTCATAAGCTTGCCATGTTGAATAGTGAAATGATAACTGTTTTCATATTAGAGTTTTGCGTACAGTGAAACTTGTGATAAGTAGGTAATAAAACCCACTTACTACATAATTGCATTATTATAGACAAATCACAAAGAGACAACACCACATACAAATATGAATATATACAAGGGAATTGAAGTAAGAAAAGAAAACCGCAATAGTAGCAGAAAGTGTTCATAACCTAACTGATTACCTTAATGCAGAGAAATGATTGCTCTGTTTCAAAGCTTTTACTTACCCTATCTATATATATCACATGAGGTGTCTGCAACCTAAGGAAAATAGTGTGAGTACAACATATAAAAATATGAGCATATACAGGGAAGGTACAGTAATAAAAAACATCAAAACTATCAGAAAGTGCTGATAACTCTACTGATAATTTTAATGCACAAAAAGGATTGCTGTCTTTCAAGGTTGTGTCTTCCCCTATGTATATGTTTCATATGATATGACTGAACCATAAGGCAATTATTGTAAGAACATACTTGAAGGATAAGTCTACAAATATAGTACATTTACAATTTTTAGTTCCTGACTGTTACTGAAGAAAATCATGTGGCCTAGATATGTCAGGAAAGGAAAAAAGGGGGCGTCAGACATGTGATGTCATCAGTGATGTCATCAATGACATTTCTGATGTCATCTTTGATGTCCTGGGTGTTAGGCTTAGCAGTGCACAGTGGTGGCGCGAGTTAAGGTTGCTTAGCTTACCATAACTGGCGAATTTCAAGGGTTTTTCGGTTTTACTTGGAACCATAACGTCCCTTTCACAAAGTTTTTTCACTGAATTTCATAGGTTTTTAGTAGCGCAACTTAACCATAACGTCCCTTTAACAAAGTGTTTTCACTGAATATATACATATATACACATATACATATATTTGTGTGGGGAGTTGTGAATGTATTGGCTATGTGCAGATCATGCCTGTGTGTGTAGTTTTCAGGATATTCCTATTCACTTGCCTTCAGTCCTACAAGTTTGGGCTGGAGATGTAATCTTCCCCATTAAAATTGCACAACGTAAAAACATTCTTTGCCTTTCATATTACACATAGATTTGCCTCTGCAGACTACAGGGGTTTAACACTTGATTCTCTATGAACAGACATCATTCTCAATGTTAATTTATATACAGCAAACATCTCATTTATGACTAGGCTCACAACTGCCGCTTATCACATGATATTACATTAGACGAAAGTGTGTTGTGACTACCATATGGCCTGTTTGATTCTGTGTCAGCATTAGTCAAGGATTCTATTAAATGATAATTAATCTTACAAAAGCACTTTGCATTTATGTTACACCAAAATGCTGTGTATTTTAAGTTGCGCCTCTCAATGCAGAAATGCATTGTGTTTTAAGGAAACACCATCTCTCTTTATATTCAAAGTTAATGGGAGACACGGGGCACCATGTTTCACTGCACCTCGATCTTCATCACATTAACATTTCCCTTTAATTCTCGGCCTGTTTGATTATTAGGCCAATTTGGAGTTAGACTGGGTTTTATTTGCCATTATAATTCTGGTTTCTCATTTGGGGAAAATCAGCTTGGACCCTTTCTCTGGAGCTGTCACACTCAGCAAGGTCATTGTTTGGCTAGTTGCTTGAAATCCATGCCTGTTCATCTTTCCAGTCAGCTTTCCAATCAGCCTTGAGGTCTCAGTTCTCGCCAGCTATCTCCTCCCAGTTGTTTCCAAAAATATTCTTCAATATGAATCTCCCAATTTTCTTTTCTTAATTAATCCCCTCCCTGTGTATGCTATTAGCCTCTTCCACTCAGCTCCTCCCCAACCTTGTGAGTAGGTGTAGTTTTGCACCAGTCTTTTGACTGCAAATGGAGGGGAGCACTCTTTCCAATTATAAAATGTCAATTTTGTTTTGTGACTTAAATTTTGATTTGCATGTGCGAGAATAATAAAGTTCTGAAGATCGGTGCTCATGATCACATGTGTGAAAGATTGCGGTGTGTTAAATACTTCAAGAGATAAGTGTTATTCCCATTGATCTCCAAATCTTTCCATGACACCTATTGTAGATTTTACATCGGTTGAAAAGACATGTCTTTCTACACTCTTTAAATAATCTTGTGTTTCTAACAGCTTTCCTCACAAAGATATGGTTTTTCAAAGAATTACATTTTTTAGTAAAAATGCCATCCATTTGATTTCTATTCAGATCCAAGAGGGGAGAAATACTGACTTCGTTCAGCAAATGTCACTGTTGATACATCTTCTGCACCTTCTATTTCCAATATTAAAATATGCCAACCAAAGTTTATTTTGCTCTGCACAGAATATCAGATAACAATCCTGTGACTTTAGCAAATGGATTTTATGAGGGAGTCTGAAATTATATATGTGACAGGTCTCTTTGAAGCTCACAGGCCTGACCATTTGGCAATGTTTTTCTTTGTAAAAATCTTCAGAAATAGTCAGAATGTAATAGTGCTGTGTAGCCTCATGTCTTGCAATGTGTTTTCCTGAACTTTTGTTGTGCTTTAGAAATGTTAGTTTCTGACAGTTTAAAGTTTCCCCGAGCTACATCAGCCATATATTTGTGCATGTTAATTTCAAGTTTTAAATACATCACTGAATTATTCAAAGGGAAGTGAAAACATGGCAGAAGGTTCTGATTCTATAAATGAGACTTCAGTTCCACCCTACATTTCACATTATTTTGTTAAAAATTAAACATATGCACAGTACGATCATTTAAAACAAATTACAGATTTGTAATACATAAATGGATTTTCCTTCTATACTGGACATCCAGGAACAAAGCACTTGTGTGGAAATCCTTGAATATTTCTTGAGGTTTTAAAGTTCTAATTATAATTCCTTAGGCCTTGTCATTTTACATGGGGCATATATTCTGCTTAGTTTTTGTGCATGACCTTAGCATCAATGAGGCAATAGTTAAAGAAAGGCTTAATTTACCATCTGCTTCTTCAAAGTATAAAATCAGGCCTTGGAAATGGTTGCATTCTGAAATTCACTTTTTCACTGTTGAAAAATGTTCTCAGTGTGCACTCATTTATTTACACCTCGCATTTTCTAGCGGCATCCTTATTATCATGACAGTGTGAAAGATATGCAACTCAACAGGAGACATCGCTTGTGATTGACGTCCCTCTCAGTCTTCAGAGAGGCTTTTCTCTGTTCACTTTATTTTAGGCCATTATCTGAGTTGCATTGTCTCCAACACTTGTTCCATCCTGTTGGCTTCAAAAGGACTCATGTGATCAGCCTCATGATGTATAATAAATATGTCAGTACTACCTCTGTAGCACCATTGCCAGGAAATTTCCTAGGAGATGTTTCTATACCTGGAGTCAAAGGTGTTAACCTTCCTGCATGAGAATCAAAGGGGCAGCATCCTGGCTATTGTTCCACTGGGCGTGGTAGATGCCAATATACATCAGTCCTGCCATGCCATTGTTAGGCCCTGGTCACAGAGCTGGCATTGGTGTGAGACCAAATTGTTGTAGCTTTATAATTGTTTGATTCTAGCAGTCCCCATGCCAAACCAGGCATGGCTTATATTTACAGCTTTACAAGCCTTCATACTGTCTAGATTCTTAGACAATCATTTAATTTGGATCAGAGGTGCTGGCAGCGAAAATCCACCTGTACCTGTATGGACGTTGTGGCCCCGCAGCTGTCAGAGATGAGCAGTTGACCTGCTCTATGCCACTGCAGAGCTGGTGCTGTAGATGTTTGTATGCTGGTTACAGCAAGGCACATGTGTGCACTATAATTTTGGTATGGAACATTTTGCATTTCTGATTATGACACCACGCTTACAGTAACAGAATTACCTGCATCATTTGTGTTAACAACAATTTAAAAAGCCTGGGCTTTTCCATCCTTGCAGATCGAATTCCACCACATGCCCCCCAGACAAGTTTGATCCTCATCCTGCTTCGGGTCTCGCTCATCCTCAAGGTGATAAAATATTCTGATGGCATCTGCTATTACACGATGATATCCAGATTTTGGCAGTGTGCCAATTGGGATCTCTGTAGCGATATGGCAAAATGCCAATTCCTTGGATTGTTCTCGACTCTCGCATCGTTTTTCTCTTTCCCATCAGCCATGTGCAGTAGGCAACGGTCTGATCAACCCCTTCTGAGATAATCTCTGCTGAGTGTGCTTCAGTTCCAAGTTTACAGTTATGTGCCTGGCATATGCATTCCTGCCCAGACTGAGAACTGGGGCCATGCACAAATAGGCTTTCCAGCAATGAATATCTGTTTGGCAGGCTGAGGTTCTCTGTCCTTTATGTGGTATTTGCATAGCCACAAACATGAAATAGGGTCTCCTGTTGGAGGTATCTGAAATGACTGAAGTTCCCTTTCTTCTCACAACACTGCACAGCCATAGGTAGTGGATTTAAGGGTTGACTCTCCTGCCTTGCCAGAACCTTGACAAGATTCAAAGGAGTGCACTGATTCTTCCATTTTTACATCTGCCTGGGGCCTGTAAAAATGATCCAACAAGCTATCAGATATCCTGCTCACCTTTAGGAGACTCGACATAATTTCAAGAGTCAAGTCTGGTAGGAAACGCCTGGGGTCTGGTAGAACAAACAAGTCCTGTCTGTACACTGCCTCAGAATTCTTGGAGTCATTGTCTTAAAACAGGTCAGAGCTTACACCTTGCACCTACTTGCTGTTTTGGAATAAACCAGGGCTTTCACCTTGCACCTGCTCTGCGCCTACTCCTCTGTATGCTTTCAGAGACCTGCCAGAGTGGGACAGCTTGACCTGGGCCTCCATTTGAGGACAACTTGTTTAGTTCTGGCAGGGCATTCAGGTCTGAATCTACCTGGTCCTCTATGTCATGATCTGGTTCTAAACCAGTAGGCATCCCTGTAATCACTGAATCATGACATCCCAGTGGCCGCTGGCTCTCTCCCACAGGAGTAGATGCCTTAGAGGACTTCAGGACTAGACTGGGAGCTACCGGTAAGACCGGTCTCTTGCACTCTCTAGCTGAAAAAATATCAACGCCTTGGGACACAAATTCTTCCTCGTTTGCTGCTCTCAGCTCAGAGCTCTTCCTCTTGTGACTGTTATGTCTGTATCAAGGAGGCCATTACCTAACAGACACCCAACTGGAATGGAGTCTTTGACTGCAGCTCAGTGCATGGAGGTTTTACCACTCCAATTAAGCTTTACCATTGCCAAGAGACAGTAGCTAGGACCACCAATTTCTATTAAAGGATGGTTTGGGACTGGGATACCCTACCCTTCCTTCACACATTGTCATCTGAAAGCTGTGACACTAGGACCAGTGTCATGCAAAGCAGGAGAACTCTACGCATTTATGAAGACATGCTTCAAAAGTATCTGAGTATTGGTGGGAACTGGGGCTACCTCTATCAGAGTGTACAGGGAACATTCAACCATTCCTTCGCCTAGTGGCCGAGTGAGACTTCATCAGTTAAAATGCCCACACTAACTATGACCTCTTCCATGAGACCAGCAGCCATGATGGCCTGTTTGCGTTATCACTTACAGGAAGGATCACCCGTCCTGTGTGACGTTCCCACATAGAAAACAACCTTTGGGTGTTGACAGTGCACGTGCCTCAGTATTAAAGGTACCCTCTCTCTTCTATTCTGTGGGAGTTGACAAGCTATGTGTCTGTGATTTTTGGGGGCCTTTCTTGGAAGAAGCGTCCTTATCATCCTTATTTTTACTTGTATCAGACGCGTTTGCTTCTGGTTTGGGTGTGTTCGCACGAACATTCTTCTGAAAGTGAGTACTCACATGCCTATTGGCAATCTTTCCAAGCACCATTCGTTCTCTGATAGTCTTGTCCACTAGGTGCTGGTTGAAGTCTGCTGCACAATTTAAAGGAAATTCTAATAGGCAACGAAATTAAACATCGATGCAAATGAGTCAACTCTGACCGACCCATTCAGATATTTCAGTAACAGGTGTGTAAACTCTTCAAAACTTTGATTTTCCTTATTTGGAAGCTCTCTAAGGTTCACAAGGTATTTTTCTGGTGTTTTGCAGAACTTCCTGGACTTCGTGTTGGAATAAACTGGACTCTTCAGGAGTTAACTGAACGATTAAATCGGAGCCAGCTTCAGATTCTACATTCATTTGAATTCAGATTAGGTGCAGGCAGTTAAAATGCCAGCCATGCCTACAATGACTTTGTGTCTCAGCGGCTGTCAGAGAGGCGCAGGTGATCTTTAAACCTGCTCTGTGCCACTGCAAAGCTGTCACTGTAGATGTCAGTACAGCAAGGCAAACATGTGCACTGTAATTTTGGCATGGAGCATTTTGAAAGGGAGGCTGGAGTAGCATAATTTTAAGTCAATACAAATCAAAAAGCCATGGCTTTCATGCTCTCTCGATGCAACCCCTCACAGCCCCCTCCCATTGTCTGGCACCTCCAGTGCAACGTGGGTTTGGGAATGGTGAACAAAGGTGGCCAGATCCTCTGCCAGTTCAAATATGGTGACCCTGCTTCTTTCCCCATTCCCTCTTACTCCAATTTATGAGTCTGTGCTGCTACATGATGACTGCCGGATCTGTCATTGTAGAATATTGTGGCAGAATCAATGTGCTCACCTTATGTATTGTGCAGTTTGCTGTGATTGAAGGGGTAGCGTCACTTGTTTGTTTCCTCAAGGCATTTGCACATCTTTGGGGTACTCTTGCTCCTTTTTGCATTTGGAGCAAATGGCAATGCACATTTTGTGGTGCAAATAAGGTAGCAAACGTTTGAGAATTTGCTTTTAGTATGCATTTTTGCACACTTTTGGTGGACACTTCCCTCGTGCATGCCTAATTTGGGCGGTTTACATGCTTTCCACCCACTTTTGCACATCTTGTATACTTAATTTGCACATCTGTTGTGCAGTGGTGCATCTCTGAGATGTGAAGTCATGAGAATCAGGCTCGTCTAATTATAGCGCATTCAGTTCTGGTGCATCTTCGAGTTGGGCCGTTTTTTTTTATTTTTGAGAATCTGCCTCAAATTGTTGAAAGTCAAATTGCTGCTTAAAAACAAGTTGTCAATATCAAGTTGAACACCTCTCTGCCATGGAATATCAAAGACTTTGGAGAGTGAAAAAAGTGATCATGAAGAATTTATATCATGGGTGATAGTGAAGAAAGTACGGATCACATTTGTTATCTATCATAAAATAGGGTTACAGTATGATGCTTTATTACGACTTCTTCATAGATGGATGGCTCATAAAATAATCCCATGGATTCCACTGCAATGGTACACCAGGGGCACCTGAGAAAGTCATACTGCATCTGTATTCATATGCCATGGGATAGGAACAGCTGTGTGCAAGGGATGAAAGTTCTTGGCAAATAGCCGTTGCCTTCTTACATTCACCGGCACACCAATAGCATGACTTTCGAGGCATATACATCAGTGTGCAATATGATAGAGCGGGCCGATCAGTTATCTGGGTTAATGCCTGGTGTGGCTAGTCCACAATAAGTGACTGGGCGCCGACCCGCTACCGATTCTGGACGAGACAAG
The DNA here is from genome assembly GCF_040938575.1 of Ambystoma mexicanum. Lineage (NCBI taxonomy): Eukaryota > Metazoa > Chordata > Amphibia > Caudata > Ambystomatidae > Ambystoma > Ambystoma mexicanum. The sequence continues at coordinate 577,373,501 of NC_090941.1, read as the reverse complement.
CTAGCTGAGGGAACTCCCTCAGCTGCAGCTCTGGCTCCTCCGCTCAAGTGCAGGAATCATTGAGTGGCCCCCTGATTCCTGGTTCATGTTCTTGCTGGTAGTGGCTGGAGGGCTTACAAGGCGGTCTATGCGAGGACCCGAGAAGGTCCAGGGCAGAAGGTAAGAAACAACGTATGAGTGTATGCGTGAATGCGTGGGTTTGTGTAGGAATGAGAGGGTTTATGGTGTATAGGTGGGTGCTCGTGTGAACAAGCTAGTGAAAACTGCAAGTTTGAATGAGTGACTGAATGCTGTATGGGTGTGCATGTGAATTTGTGACTGTTTTATGTATGAGCAAGTCAATGATGTACGAGTGGTTGTGTGTGTGTTGTTGTCTGGGCAGGGCTAGGGGGACACTGATGCAGGGATGGTACCGATGTGGCAGCTGGCATGTCTGGCTCTTTTTTTAATAAAGCATGGCATTTTATTTACTGGGCATCAATGGTAAAGCAAACATGATTAATGTTATGTTATAACATAGTGGGACTAGCATAATTAGGTGCAACTAGTCTGGCTCTCTTCTTTTCTGTGCAACGGCATTTGTACTGGCATTAAGGGTAAAGCCAAAACAGTTTGTTCTTACATGGCTGCACTGGCCTACACTGGTGCAGACAGTCTGGACGTTTTCTTATTGTGGAATGGAATTTTTACTAGCAAAGTCTGCAGGAGCACTTGCTTACGTAGGGATACTGGAATATATTGGCAGAGATACGATGGACATTTTTTCTTAAAGTATCATTAATGGCATTATGCTCAAAACAAACACAAGTGTGTTCTTATGCATGAAAATATTTTTATCCTGGCATATATTGTATGAAATAGCATCATAACGATGCATTGGAAATTGCTCCTGTGCACTGTGGTTGACATGCAACTATTTCTTTTTCATGACTTACTCTAAGAACCCCGCTCAACCCCCCCACCCCATGTTGCTTTGGGTGACCTCGCTACTCCAGTTCACTCCCTTATACTTGTGGGAATCATTTACGACCCCTCCATTTTAAAAATGCACCAGCCGTCACTGGTTCATGCCAACACACCCTGAAGCCATTTAATAGAAAGAGAAAACAAAGGAGAGGACTGCTGTGGTTCAATCCATGTCACCAGTCACTGTGGGAAGTGTAGGGGAGAATAGTAGTTCAAAGGCAATTATTGGTTTTGGACTTTACACACTCTCCCTCTTCGTCATATACTGAAGACCTGTTGAGGTACACAACCGTGCAAGGTATGAAATGCGGGGGCAACTTGGTCGTTGACCATCCCTGCACTACTCCATATGGACTGATGACATGGCTGTAACTTCACAGTTGTGCAAATGTTTGTCACACCATGCACCACTGATGAATGCATCACATTTATTTAATTGAAACGTTTCTAGGAGTGCTCTTATTTGTCCTCTGTAACTATTAAATATCTGCAGGGGCTAACTGAAGCCCCTAGTGGTTCCTTCTGGGTGTCTGCCATGAAATATCAGATGGGGCAGGTGTGGAATGGCTGCTTTGAGTCGGTCACCCACTATCCATGGAAAAGCTAGGAACACGGAAAAGGGATTGTGTTCCTTTTACCAGACTATCTAGTTTATAGCGATTTTGCACTCACAACAAATAAGCGCAAAATATGCCATTGTTAAATATGGAACAAAGTGTTTGAAATGCTGCCACAAAGCCACACAATACAGTACTTTTACCCATCTGTCACTTTTTATAATTCGTCTAATCAACAAGTCCTTGTCAATTTCTGATATTCAATGACCACAGCAACAGCGACCAAACGTTCTGTGTTGTAATGTACTTCCTTCCTGCCTTGTCTGCCTTACATGAATGTGATGGCATGAGTGTTCTGAGAGTGGAATGTGTTGCCTGCTGAATGTTTTTGGAGGACAGTTGGAGAGAGTATGGCTGAGAGAGAGGGCGTGCCGGTGGATGTGCCCCATTGTGCATGAGCCCAGGGTCTTGAAAATCTTGGGCTGATCTTTCCTGCATCTGTGACTGATTAAGAAGCCCACCTTTTCTACTTGTGACTCCTGGGTGTCTGTGGGCAAAGCCACGCGCAACATTCCACACCTCATTTATATGAAGGAACTCCCTGCGTGAGAGATTCTTCTAACCCAATATGGGCACTGGATATGGAATTCTATACGTTTAGTAGCTACTGATAGCCAGGGGCCAAGCCAGTCAAACCATTTTGGTGGGGCTGGATGGCAGCTTTGAACGCTCACTAATTACAATAAATGTAAAGTTTTTTGTTGTTATCTAACAGGCCCTCCTCAGATCAGATAACAATACAAGATCTTCTCTGTGTGACATGCACTGCCGAGGCTTCCATTCAGAACTGCCCTGGTGCGCATTGCTGAAAAAACGTTTCCCCTGTGATCTAGTACAAAAAACCCTTTCTGCAATACATCTCCATAGGGGGATGGTTAGGCCAGCAAAGTTGGAAAGAGGTGGTAAGCTGGGGAAATGGGAGAGAGAGGGGGCACAAAGTGCGGCAACAAGAGGGGCATGCTTGCTTATATATTGCTTCCCTTTTTTGGGCAGTAGGCGCACAATTTTAGGGAGTAAAACACAGATATGCCACTTATCTGGAGGACTGTGAATAGTAGTGAGAGGGGCCATTAAACCTATTTCACTGTTGAGCCCCACCTGGAGCACAAGAGGCTGAATAGATATTACGCCTTCCTTTGGCCCATTAGATGCAACCTTCACCCCAACACACCAGAGGCATAGCCAGGATTCTGTAACAGGTGGGGCCTGGAGTTAATGTAATAGGGCTCACCCTAAGTGGAGCCTGAAGAGGGAACTGGGCTTGTTCTGCCCCAGGGCAAATATGTAGGAACTAGCAAGGGAGAGCGAACACACCAAGGTGAGCGAGGTTCTCTCCCTGAGAATGCTTTTTAAATAAAGGGTTAAAATGGTGAAATGTATAGTACACTTCTGTGATATATTAGGTAAAAAGTCATACAGCTTACAATCAGTTTTGGAGGGTAAGACATAAAAAAGACCATTAGATGGAAAGTCACCAACAGTGCGCAGGAGTATTTTCAAAACACATCTTCAAAATGCGTGTGGCCACTGTATGCCAGTGCAAAAAAACATTTTCATACTGATAGTGCTCAACACGTCCATTCTGGTGCACCTCTATATGCTAGTATTCCCACATAAGCAAATACTCATGATGCTTTGCCCATGATGGCAGTAATGAGACTGTAACAAAACATGGTCATGCTGGCTCTGCCAACATATAGCATATCCCCACATAAGCACATGCTGCTGTTGGCTTTGCTTTAATGCCAGTTAAAAACAAAAGCCATGCAACAGTAAGAAAACATGCCCTTGCTGGCTAGCTGATGTGATAGCTCAGCGGGTTCAGACCTCATGCTGCAATCTGAGTGCGATCTGCAAATCACAGGTTCAAATCCCGGCAAGGCAAACTCATCAACAAATAGGGACCAACTTTGGTTGGGTGATCATTTTATATAAATGACCTCTGTACAGCGATTTGGCAAACTATCTTTAAAAATAACAAATCATTATCATTACACAAATCCCCCACATAAGAACACTGAGCATGTTGTATATGCCCCCTAACACCAGTAAAGAATGTCATGAGACAGGTCAAAAACGGTGCCCCCATTTATCATGTTGACTTTGACCTTAATACCAGTAAAACAATGCCATGCCATAGTAAGGAAACATGCCCTCCCCATGTAAGAATACTCACCACGCTGGTGTTACCCTTAATGTGAGTACAACATTCAATGCCACATTATGGCCCAGACAGCCCCATTGCAGTACCCTCCCCCACTCCAACCCCTCCTTCACATAATCACATTCAAGTTGCCTTTGCTTTGCCCAAAAATGCCAGTGAAACATGCCATGCTCTGTGCAAAAAATGTTCATGGTCCAATGCGTGCGTCACACACACACACATCCATACAGTTTCTGTCATTCACAGAAGCACCCAGAACATTCACACTGAATTCTCATTCACATGTGTGCTTGCACCCGTGTACACCTTTCACACTGCATTCATTCATGCATGCAACACTGCTCAGGTATGCCAATGTCAGGTGTTCCACTATGTACTGTTGACACTCAAATGTAGCCATAGCTGCATGTACTGTTGTTTCTCAAATTTAGGCATGTTCTCCCACTGCTCAGGTATCCCAATGTCGAGTGTTTCACTGTGTACTGTTGACTATCAAATTTGGGAGTGTCTGCATGTGATGTTGTCTCTCGAATTTGTGATTTTTCTCCCACTGCTCAGGTGTCCCAGGGTCGGGTGTTCCACTATGGGCTGTTGACTCTCAGGTTTGGGCGTCTTCTCCTGCTGCTCAGGTATCCCAGTGTTGGGTGCTCCACCATGTACAGTTGAGTCTCAAATCTAGGAATTTCTGCTTGTACTGTAGATTCTCAATTGTGGGTGTTTCTCCCACTGCTTAGGTGTCCCAAATGTAGGTGTTTCGTCATGTGCTATTGATACTCAACTTAGTTGTTCCACCATGTACTGTTGAATCTCGGATTTGGGCATCTCTCCACTGCAAAAGGGTCTCCAGTCCGGGTGGTTTCCCATTCGCTGCTATACCTCATGTGTTAGGCTTCCTTCCATCCAAGTATGTGTCTCAAACTTGGGTATTTCTCCCACTACTGAATTGTCTGAACTCTGGGCTGTCTGCCATTTACTGCTGTGTCTCATATCTGACCGCGCTGCCTTCTTCTGCTTTGTCTCAGACTTGGGCGTTTCCCCCGCTGCTTTAGTGTCTCGGGTCTGGGTGGTTCTTCTGCTGCAGCCACTCAGACTTCGGCTTCTCCCCCACTGTTCAGGCTCTCAAGTGTAGGGAGTGCACAGCTAGCAAGACCAGTCAATCGCTTTGGACCTAGGAAAGCGACACTGAAGCTGAACTGCATCCGAGTTTACGGTATGTATAACTTGCACCACGTCTGTGGACACATTCCGCAGGCATGGCTTCCCATTCATGCACTATAGAATGCAGCTATGGCTATGCAAATCCAGTCTAGCAGCTTGCATAGCCATCCACACTGAAACCCCTGACGTGCCTCAACTCTGTCATTAATATAAAGTGACAACCTATGAAAGATTTTGGTCTAGCTGGGCACACATCAAGTCTCCTGCACTAGCACTCTACCCTAATCCACCTACAACACCCACCCAGGTGCCTGACCGTAGGGCTGCTTACTGGAGCCTAGCCAGCCCTCCTAAATCCTAACCTGGCACAAAGCACACATGCATCTGAAAGCTTTGAGGCCATACACATGTGAAAAGGACGCTATATAAATGAAAATTACAATACAATATGCATGCACGTACAGACCCCCCCTCACATACAAACATACGTACATGCACATATGCACACCTGCATTTGCATGCACACATACATTCGTACATGAATACACACAAACAAACACTTTTATTCTTACCTGTTTCCCTCTGGACCTTCTCAGGCCCTTCCCTTTCTATGCCTCTGCATCTCACAGGCTATTTCATTAAACAAAGGAACGCCAATCATTGGAGGTATGGGCCAACTAAAAGTTGAGCCCAGCAGTTAAAGCCTTTAGCTTCCACATAGTGGGTGTATTAATGTCATCCCCTGGCAGGGATGTCATTTCACCAAAATGCCAGGGGTAGCAGAAGTGATATCACATGACCCTTGACCCCCTGATGACATCACAGGAAGTGATGTCATTTGACCCCACCCCGAAGTGATATTGTGGGAAGCGATGGAACACGACCTTTCACCAGTTGACAAAACAGGAAGTGGCATCACATGGCATTGTACACTACGAAAAATATGGTTAAGCTATCACTAATGTGATGTACATTTCATACAAGAATGGATCGCCATATGTATTGTTAAGATCAGTGTGTATAGGCCCATATTACCAAATTACTGTGAATGCAAGCAGACGTCCATGTCCAAATGATAAGGATGTGTTATTATATAGCACTTACACTTAAGCACTTTACATGGAAAAAAATATACACCCAATATCACCCAACCTGGGTTGGTACTCATTTATCGACCTCAGAAGGATGAAAGGCTGAGTTGAGGCGTTAAAGAACAGACTAAATCAGTGACCCACCCCCTGAAGTGTGCCTGAAATAAACCTTTAATTAGACTAGCAATGATTGGATAGAATTCCAGAAAGACACATTATTTGGTATTCCTATTCTTTCTTATTTAGGGTCAGTGCTGAAAGTGCTATAGACTTGTGGCACTCCTGTTCTTATTTTTCTTCTTTTTTTAAGGGGCCTGAATAAGAAAGCCAGCCACTCCAGAAGTAAAGAGCCACATGGGGCTGGCTCTTTACTTCTGGAGTGGCTGGCTTTCTTGTACTACAAAGCTTGCATTAAACAAGCGTTTTTTTTTTGTTTCTTTTTTTTAGAGGTCGCAAGTCAGACCACAGACGTCGCAAGGGAGAGCTCAGAGGTCGCAGTTGCGACCTCTGGTGACCCCTAAATGACGTCCCTGTCCCCTGGGCAGGCTTTTGTCCTCTGCACATTTGCTGATGCCGCAGTCATGGTAATAAACCATTTTATTACCTCGGAGAGTAGTATATTTGTTTACTTTATAAGTTTAAAAGTAAGTTTAAAAGTAAATAAATTCACTGCAAACTGAGGTGAGAAATGTGACAGCTTCTTTCCGTCTCAGCCCGGGCTGGGCCTCACAGACAGTGCTTTAAATGGGCCGGTCCTACCCGTCCCACAGTACCTGCAATTCTTATTTTTGAGCATGTGAGTACCTGCACTTCTCAATGCTGGAAAGAGAGTACCAGTACTCAACTCTGTTGCGAGGTAAAAATGAAAGCTTTTCATTTCACTCTATTGCAACTTGCATAAGGAATCAAGCTTCTGCAGCCTTTGCTGGGGAAAGTAGTGCCCTCTCCCTCCTCCGCGCTCCACCGCCCGGAGTGCCCATAATGTCTCCTTCAGGGCCCACCCTGCAGAACAACGGGAGAGACAAACATGTATCTACTGTGCTCTCAGCACACTACGCAGGGAACACTGTTTCGCAAAGTGGGCTTCGCTGTTCCCATTGGTGTCCTTTGATGGTGCAGGGATTGATTTGGAAAGCCTGGGAAATCCATTTTTTAAGATGTTTCTTTGTTATGAGCAGTGCCTGTTCTAATATGTAAATGTTTAAGTAATTGGAGTTGTGATGGAACATTTTTCGACTGAAAACTTACACACAGCTCCAGTTACTTGCCGACTTTCTTATTAGGCAATGAAAGCGAGCAATAATAAAGCTCCCCTTCTAAAGATTAGTTTATAACTCTGGCATCTGCTAATCTGATATGATATAAAATGATATTTTATTTATAGCTCGTTCATACACAAGTGTTTCAAGGCGCGACAAGGCAAGGGAGGAGTACAAGGGGGACACAAGACAACGATCTTACTAGGCCCAGTTTCATTGAGAATGCGCAAGTGCAGAGGAGAGGGAAGGGGGAGTGCATGGGGAAGGGGAGGAGTGGAAAGTGCATGAACACGGCAACAAAACAACAACAGGTAGTGCGGCCAGCAGGTGGCAGGTGCAGGAGTTAAGCGCAGACAACGGGTGTCTAAGTGCAGGCAAGGGGACTGTAGGGTTGCAGATACAGACCCAAGTAAGCAAGGGTTGCCAGGAGGCAGTACGGGTATGCAGCTGGGTGGGCACAGATCTGGGCCTGAATTCAGAGGGTAACCAGGTACCCAGTGCAATAACCGACAGAGGTCAGGAGGGGAGAGGAAGAGAGAAGGCAGAAGCAAAGAGGAAGGTCTTGAGGTGCTTCCAGAACCGAAGATGGTTCGCCTCCATTTTTTATACGCAAAAAAGGAAGTATATAGATAGTCAAACTTTTTTTTAACACAATGCATAACAACACACTGGAAGTGTGTGTGACAGGATCTCAGATAAATGGCTTTACCAAAGTATGTGCTCCTTGGCACATCATTTTATCTCACTGGGCACTGCAAACAGGGTGTCCCTAAAATTTAGATATGTATGTCGAACCTTTTCCTTTTACTTGCGACAAAATGTGGAAATCAATGACGCCATATCCTGGGGATCTGCTTTTCCATATGTGCTGCCATATAGCAGCAGCTGTAGAAAAGACGGCGTGCACCTATTGCTGTACACACATGTAGCGGTAAAGCAGGGCCAGGAGGACTGGCGATGCGCACTCTTCCACCGTCAGACACATGCGTTTTTAGTCAAGCGCCAGCCATTAGTGGGAAGATGGGGCTCCCGGAATGGCAAATGTTCTAGTCGCTCTGCTTCTTAGTACTATGCTCATACACATCGATGATGTGTAACTAAGTGCAATCTTTCAGGTATCCCGTGTTTAACTGCTCCAAATGGGGCTAATTCCGCTCACTTGAAAAGCTTTATAATGCGGCTCGACCATCCAGAAATGGAAACCTTTTAAGGGTCTCTTTCCCGTTCCCTGCCCTTTTTCAGACTGGGGCTAATTTGCTCCTGTGGCAGCGGGCTGAGTCGGAGCCAGAGATGGGCGCGCATTGCCAGCATTATTGACGGGATCCGTGATTAGTCACACGCACTCGAAGACAAGTCCTTTGCCAGGCACTCCAGCCCTCATTAGCCGACCCGGGAGCCGGCAGCTCTCTACCAGCCGGGCCGCGGCTCGAGGCACGACGGGCCCAGGAGGGCTTTCAACATCATGTCTCCTCCCGCACCCTGATGCGCGAGAGGCCAGTTTAGGCATGCCTGCCTGTAATTGGCTCCCGGGCCGCCGGCTGGATGTGTTTATTGTAGACCGCGCATTGGTTAAAATATGATAATTATTTAAGGGGATAAGCTGATGCCGAGGCTGCACAGCCGAGTGCCATGCTACTTGAATCTGTTCTGGTGACTGCTTTCGGGCCAGCGTGCTAAAACTCCTGAATGCCAGCGCCCCCCCCCCCCCTCCTCGTGAAACTGTAACACAATTCATGAAGGGGGCATTCTGGGAGCTGGTAAGTGGAGCCGCGGGGCACCAGCAATTAGGCACTCAGGCATTAGCAATGCTCAGGTGCGTGTAATTTCTGCACGCTGGATGGATTTGAATAACATTAGCTCCATGTGCTTTGAGCGCAGGGAACTGGGAAGATGAAAGGATGACTTTCAAGAGTCGAGCACATTACGTGCCTCCGTGTGACTGGGAGTAGTTCGTTTTAGCCCAATAAGAAGTGACACTCGATTATTTGCATACACAATATGTGATGCAAATGGGACAGTTAGGCTGTGAATTTGCTCTGAATGGTGTTCTACAGGCTCCCGGCGGAATACTGATGTTGAATATTGGAGAGTGCCCCGGCATAGCAAATGTCCCTTAATGGTGGAACATCCAGAACTGTGCAGGGATAGCAATGACTCAATCAATATGTGAGTGCTGAGCTGAGTGTAGTCGAGCTGCAGAAGACACAGAGGCTGGACGTCTGTATGCTGGGCTGAGTGTAGACGAGCTGCAACACAGAGGCTGGGCGTCTGTATTTTGGCTTCCTACTTTTGTAGTTGCTTGGGAGACGCTGGCCTTTTAACTGCAGACGCGTACCACAAATACTGCACCGGGCACGAACCGCTAGCACAAGTGCTGGGCTGAGTGCAGTCAAGCTGCAGTAGACCCAAAGCCTGCGTGTCTGTATTTTGGCTTCCTACTTTAGTAGTTGCTTGGGAGCCGTTGGCCATTTCACTGCAGAGGCAGACCTACAAATACCACACCGGGCAGGAAGCGCCAGCACGAGTGCTGGGCTGAGTGCAGTCAGGCTACAGGAAGGAGCGAAAGTGTCAGATTTGCCATGCCACGTGACTCGCCGTTGATCCTGGACGATGGATTCAAGATACTGCTTGAGAAACAGAGTGCAGCTACGGGCCCATGAAGAGCAAGAGACTACTTGTAACTGCTGCTCTGTGGAGGTGAGTGCTGTTGTTGCTGTGAGTCCTGTGTGTACGGAAATTAGAAATTCGTCCAATAGCAGTGAGCAACAAATGCTGCTAGCATTTCCATCACTGCAATCTAAAACAGACTTAAATGATGTGACACTCGTATTATTGGCTCATATGATCCTCCCTCCTGAACCAGCTGTTAACCCTCAAGCGCTAGCTCCATTTTGGTCTCTGACCCTTTGCAGTGTATTTTGAATGAAGCGCTGATGGTGTCACAAAGCCAATTACCCAAATTGGGGACTTCTACGATTACAGCCTTCTTCCCTCCTTGATTACTGATGGACAGATCAGGGAGGAGAGGGTAGCAACAGAAATAACCGATGCAGAATTGTTGGAGGGTGTGGTGCTGATTAAGTCCCCAGTCAGCAAATCAGCACTGAGCTTGTAACCCAACTCTCTACCCCTGAGTCTAACTTGGCGGAACTGTTGCGTGATACTGCCCGCATTACTAATATGATAGTAAACAAGAGAAGGGAGGTCGAGCCATTGAATGTAAGACATTTGAATACTTTCTGTGATAATCAGATCATAGCAGATAGCCTTATATCCTATCAGTCAGCAATGAGAACCTCTCTTCGAGAATCACCTTGTGAATCGCTGCAGAGAGGGGCTTCAGAGTCTGTGTTGGAGCACCTTAGTCACTCTGGAATCGTGAGAGTTTCTGAAAGCTCAACCAACTCACTATCAACAGAATGCTAAACACCTCTCACGAAGAGCACCTAATGATCATACTGGGGGGACCCATAATCCCTTTAGTAGAGATAACTTTAACATAATGTCAGCCCATACCATCACGCTGGCCCCATTCCTAAAGCTATACTAGTCCATAAATGACAATTTTAAGGATCATGTTACACTGTTGCTGATGTTACACTCCAAGATGATTTTTATTGTACGGTTATCATGGCAATGCAACAGAAGTTTGATAAGGATTCTGATCATGTACATACACCATATCAGAGGGTGTTAGACTTCATAATAAATGAAAGGCAAGATCAAAGGGTCCGCTTGGAATTATCATTGTTGACAATGAAAAATATGGGAAAGGACACAATCAATGACCCTAACAAAGCTAATACTCCAATCAACAGAGTGATTATGGATTCTAATGCTGTTGAGAATGAAAGGGGTAGAGGAGATAATTTTGCTCATGAGCCAGCTGCAATGAGGTCCTGGCAAATAACAACTGGGCCGAGGCCAATGAGACAGCTCCTATTCCACCGACCATAGAAGTACGCACTGATTTTGAGGAAAGGCCTTCTGGTGGATAGCTGCCTGTCGAAGAACAGGAAAACGTGACACTGAAAATTATTGAAGTTTATGAGACCTCCCAAAGAGATTATTGTATATTCACATGGCAAAAAAACAGAAACAAGGAGCTATGTGCAGCAGAAGAAGACAAAGAACTTGAGTGAAGTCAGTCAACAATTCCAAATCTAATGATTCAAGGACATTCCTGCATAGTTTGGATATCCCACCTAACTTGCCAGGGCCATATAAGACCAATATGAAAGTCTGCAAAAGTCTGCAGGCCAAATCCTATTCGGAAGCTGCACCGCAGGTTCAGGGGGCAAGTAACGCTTCACATAATCAGGCAGAACTAAGGAGCCCACAAGAGGAGCTTGTGGATGAGCTCATGGATCTATCAGTTTATACCATTGAAGATAACCTTGAGACACCACATCAAAGAACATCTGAGCAAAATAGAGTTTGTGACGCCAAAGTTCTGTAACTTTGCAAAGTTGTGGATTTGCGTTTAGAGGGCTCCGTGTGGATACCTTTGAACAAACTTTTTCTGGGCTACCAGACTTTGGAATAAAAAAGACTAGCGTCAGATGCAAAACATAAGTTGGAGAGCAAGACAATTTTGGGAGGTCCTCTCAGACTGGTCACCTAAGAGCAAAGGGGTTAAAGATGGGTTTGACAAATGTATTTTGCTCGAAAGATTGTTGCATGTGGAAGATTACTTGACTATCAATTGCAGCAATGTCCAGGGGTTATAACATCATATTCCTAAATTGAGAGCAATTGGTTCTAGTGACATAAAGGTTGTGGATTTTTTAAGTGATTCCCAAATTTACTGGATATTGGTTTATTTATACTCTAATCTAATCAAGCAAACACTACGAGAGGCTGCCCTGTGCCTGCTACCTTTGGGTTTTGACTTAACGGAGGTTACTTTTGAAAGTTTAGCAGTTGCGAAACAGTTAAGGGATTTGAAAGGGTATCATTTAAAAAATCCTAATACCCGGAAAAGCAGAATGTTCGGGGAGGGAAAATTGTGGTGAACTTTGTCTCTGGAGGTTAAATTAGGGTATACTTGCTCTCCTTTGAAGCAAGACGACACGGAGCAACAGAGGTTCGATCCCCGGGTCCGCGCTTAGAAACCTCTGGGTATTAAGTGTGTTATAAATAACCTATCATGTCATATCATATCAGAGGTGGATCCAGTAAAAGGTAGCGGAAAGACCAAGTTTCTTCGATAATGACAGAACCCCCTTTAGTGTAAATTTGGTGGGAAGGGAGTATCGGAAGGGTGAATTGTAATGTAGCAGGAAGCGAAGGGTGATATTCCTCAGGATGGGTCATGGGCTTGGTTGGCAGAGGCTTTGGTGTTAAAATAAAAAGGAGATTCATTTAAGGATGTACCAACAACTAAAGGCTTACCAATAGGATCCTAGAATACACAGGGCTTCTCTCACCTGTTTAGAAAGGAAAAATTCAAGTTTGAGGACTTGGCTATCCTCTGTGTACAGGAAACATGGCTGTGCACCATACCGACCGTGGATGGCTATTGCATCCATTTAAACCGAGCTGTGAAAGGCCATAGAGGAAGACCTGCATCAGGTCTCAAGTTCAGAAGTGGAATGGGAATAGAAATACTAGAGGTCCGAAACCCCAACCCTTATATCCAGATGACCATTATATGTTGGGACACAATAAGAAATTTGGGGTGGAATTTGTGTGTAGTGTCTAACTTGTATTGGAACCCGGTTACTATAAGCGATGGGGAAATTGGAGATTACATCAGGAAACTGATCAACAAATCTTATGCAAATATGATTGATCCTGTAATATTGATTTGTGGTGACCTGTATGGATAAAAAGTGTCACGTGTTGGATGAAGAGAGATCTTCCTCTGAGCCTTCAGAAAAAAGAGGGTTATTATGGTTAAGGGTTATTATGGTTAAGAGGAACTAACCTTAGGGATCTTCACTTACTAAATGGGCAGGTGCAGGTTGATATCCCAGTATGTCCAACTTGGTCTTGGGGAACTCAGTTTAAGTTTATGGATTACATGTTTGTTTCAAGTAATACATTTAATTTAATCTGGAATTTCAAGATAATTCCATTCTCTAGTAGCGATCACGCTATTCTAAAAATGAAGTGGGGATCTTTGAAGAGGATCAACGAGAAATATTTCGGGGAGCAGCTAGAAATCTCTGAAGGGAGGAATCGATTGAGGATGAAAACCATATAGATAAGATTACTTAAGGATGGATATAATGTCTGTACAAGTAACAGGAAGGGTCAAACACATCGAAATAGAACGTGACTATTCCCCAATCCTGTTGGACTTTATCGAGGTTCATATAAAGGAGGGTAAACAGGCCTTGCGACATAAACATGTGTCTGACCGAGAGTTAGTCAAAAGAAAATTGCTTAAAGTAGATATTAAGAAAGTTTAAGCTCTATCAGAGTTACACATGTTTGACCATTTAAAAAAAAGTAAACAACAATACAAGAACTGGCTAAGGTCACATACGGCCCTTATGCTTCAGCATGATGCTGAAAGTATGCTAAAATTGGTTTGTAAGAAACGCAGTGGGAAAATTTGGCAATTCATAAATAGTGTAGATACCCCCCAACTGGCCCTATAGGTAAATGCAGTGTCGGAAGAGATTTGGGTATCCCACTCTAAAAGTCTTTTCAGTTCCGCTGATGAAGCCAACAAAATAGTTGGGGAAACTATAGCTAATTGTTAATTCAAATTGAAAAGGAGGATATTATGGCTCTCGTAAAGAAAGCAAGTAACTCCAGAGTATCCGGCACAGATGGGCCTGCAAATGCAATGCTCAATGGAGAATCAGGGCTGCGGGTACACTTCTTAATGTTGTTGTTTGGACAGGTAATGAAGATGACGGTGGTTCCTTAAACCCGGAAATTGGCCATCATTGTCCCAATTTTTAAAAAAGGGCAACTGGCTGATCCAAAAACGATCACCCTATTGCCCTTTTGGATGTGGTGGGCAAGATATTTGCCACTTTGATCTTGGATGGTCTTTTGAAGTGGGTGGAGTCTTCTAATCACTATGACATCCACCAGTCTGGATTTGTTAAGGGAGTGGGAACGAGCTTGAATGTATTTCTGTTAAGCATTATTAAAAGGCAAACGCTTAAAGATAACTCAAGGCTATATCTAGCATTTATTGACCTAGCCCAATCGTTTGATAGAACAGATAGAGAGCTCCTGTGGTCGAAAATGTTGAAATGGGAAAGCCCTATCGATTTGCTTCAGGCCATTAAAGCTTTATATTCTTTGACTTCATTAAGAGTAAGATTGAATGTAGCTGGACTCCTATCTAGATCAACCAGAACTTTTAAGGGCCTGAAGCAGAGCCATCCCTTGTCACCAGCCCTTTTCAATCGGTTCATTTCCGACTTGAGGGACACTTTGGGAAGAGCATGATCTTTCCCGCCAAGAATTAACACAGTCTTTGGGTTGGATGCTGTACACAGATGATCTGGTCCCTTTGGATCAGGCACCCACCGGCTTGCAGTGTCAACTCGACTTACGCAGGAATCTCAAACTTAGGTGGCCCTGACCCCCTACGCATTACTGTTTGCTCTTCACTGTGTTAAACTAGTGCCCTCCACTCACTTCCTGTCTGCATACTCGTGTCGTTCGCCTCCCCTCCTATTCCATGGTGCTCTCCATCTCGCCTATCTACTCTAACTGCTTCTCCATTGACTATCCTGCTCTCCTCACTAAATCCGGTAGGAAAAAGTTTAAAAAGGACATCCTGGTCTCCAACCCAGGCCTCCCTATCGCTGACACCTACACGAGCGCCTGCTCCAAGGAAACTCTCACTGACATTCTCTTCTTCGTGCCTTCACCTGACCTATGGACCCTTCACATGGTCGCTGTGCTCTCTCCTTTCTCCACCTCTCCCATTAATGGTGGCACCCGTTGGGATGTCCTCTTGGCCCCTTTCCACTCCTCTAAAGCCATCATTAATGTCTATGCTAACGGGACCGTCTTGGTCCAAGGCCCTCAGGCCAACCTTCACCTCTTTGATAGACGCTTCCCATGCCTCATCAACTTCCTCTCCGCTCCCGCTGTCCCCCCTCCTCTATCCTCAGCTACCTTACCTCCCCCCTCCCTCCCTGCCCCCTCCCTTGCTCCCTCTTCAACTCCTTCTCTAACACCTCCGCAGGGTGTACCTCTGATCTGTACCCCTCCCCGGAAGTTCTTCAAGGGTGGCAACCTTCTCCACATTGCCACTCTAAACTCTCGCTCTGCCATCAAGCACTCCTCTGACATCTGTCGCCTTCTTGAGGAACTGGACCTCGACGTCCTCGGTCTCACTGAGACTTGGTTCACTGCCAGCTCTGCCACCAGCTTCGACACACTCCTACCTGACGGCTACAAGATCCTCTCCGTGCCCAGGCCCAACCGTTCAGGGGGTGGTGTTGCCCTTATCTTCCCTGAGTGGATTCCTGCCACTGTCACTCCTACGCAGACCTACTCCTCTTTTGAATGTCTTGTCTGCCGACTTTCTCTCTCTCCTAGCCATTCCCTTACCGTGGCTACTATCTATCGGCCACCTGGTCAAATTTCCTCCTTCCTCTCTGAGTGGGCTGATCTCTCCTCATCACTCCTGTCCTCAACCACCCAACTCCTCTTTCTCGGCGACTTCAACATCCACCTTGATGCCTCCTGTCCCCCCACTGGTCTCTTTCGCGAACTCTGCAACTCTCTCTCACTCTCTATTCTCCCTTCTGGTCCTACTCACTCTGCAGGGCACACTCTTGATGCTCTGATCTCTTCTGACCTTCCCCTCTCCCTCCCTCTCTCCACTCCTCTCTCCTGGAGTGATCACTTTCTTCTATCCTCCCACCTCTCCCTCCCTACCCCACAGGCTAAGCCACCCTCTTCACTGCCACCCACCTTCTCGGTCATCCGACCCATGAAGCGCGTGTCAGCTGAGGCTTTCGCTGCCACCTTCTCGCCCCCTCCTCCCCCCTCGGCTGACTCCCACCCCGACACAGCCCTCTCCATGCTCTATTCCTCTATATCTGATACTCTCGACATCCTTGCCCCCGTCATGAGAATCCGCCTGAAGCCCAAAGCCAAATGTAATTCCTGGTACGACTCGGATCTCGTCACCCTAAAACGCAAGTGCAGGGTGGCAGAGAGGAAATGGCGTGCTTCATGTTCATCCTCTGACAAACTGGCCTGCCGCCTGCTCCAAAGGCAATACCGGCTCTCCGTTCTCACTAAGAAGAGAGCCCTTATCCAAGCCCGCATCTCTGAGGCATCAAACAACTCGGCCGAACTCTTTAAAATCTGCAAGGAGCTGGCCAACCCTGCTGCAGTCTCTACCTCTCCTGTCCCCTCACAGGCCCTCTGCACTGCACTGGCCTCGCACTTCATCTCAAAAACTCAGGATATCCTGTCCTCACTCTCCTCCCCTCTCCTCCCTCCCTCTCTTCCTGGCTCTTCCTCTTGCTCTCTTGCAGCCGCCCCTCCGCCCTCCTTCTCTTCATTTCCACCTTTTTCTGCTGACGAGGTTTCCAGACAAGTCCGATCTATGAAAGCCTCGTCTAAACAGGTTCACCCCTGTTCCTCCAAAACCATCAAGGACCACATCGTCTCCCTGGCTCCTGCCCTGGCTGACTTTTGCAACCACTCATTCGCCTCTGGAGTCTTCCCATCCCCCCTCAAGCACTCCCTTGTGCACCCCCTCCTCAAGAAACCCTCTTCCGACCCCTCCTGCCCGGCCAACTATCGCCCAATCTCCATTACTCCCTTCCTGGGCAAGCTCCTGGAGAAACTGGCCATCTCCCAGCTTAACCTCCATGCTGAATCTGTGGGTAATCTTCATGACCATCAATCCGGCTTCAGAGCGGCCAGAAGCACGGAAACTGCTCTCCTGAACATCCGTGAGGACCTGCTCCTAAACCTCGATTCCAACACTCCCTGTGTTCTCATTCTGCTCGATCTCTCCTCTGCCTTTGACACTGTCAACCATGCCATCCTGCTCAACCGTCTCCGTGATAACCTGGGTATCACTGGTCAGGCTCTGGCATGGCTGACCTCTTTCCTCTCTGGTCGACCCTCCCAGGTCCAAATGGGCTCCTTCCTCTCTGACATCTTTTTCTCCACCTGTGGTGTCCCCCAGGGATCCAACCTCTCTCCCTGGCTTTTCAACCAGTATCTGGCACTCCTTGCCCACCGCATCGCCGCCCTCTGCCCCCACTTCCAGTGCTATGCGGACGATACCCAGCTCATTTTCAGGCTACCCTCGGCCTCCTCCTCTCCTTCCCTCATCTCTGACTGTCTGTCTGCTATCCAGGAATGGTGTGCCGCCAATGACCTCTGCCTTAACGCCAGTAAGACTGAGATTCTACTCATCGGCGCACCCACTCCCTCCTTCCCTGCAGCTCTCTGGCCGGCCTCCCTTGGCCCCCTTCCTGCCCCTACATGCAAGGCTAAAAACCTCGGGGTCATCTTCGACTCCACACTCTCCTTCTCTCCTCATATATCTGATGTCTCTAAGAAATCACACTACCAGCTGCACCTCCTCAGAGGTATTCTTCCCTTCCTCTCCTTCCCCCAGAAGCTCACTGTCTCCCGAGCCCTGGTTCTCTCTAGGCTGGACTACTGTAACAGCCTCTATCTTAATCTCCCTGCCTCCACTCTCCGCCCTCTGCAACTTATCCAGAACAGAACTGCGAGACTTGTCCTTGGCCTCAAGCCCAGGGACCGTATCTCTCCAGGACTGAAATCTCTTCACTGGCTCCCAGTGGCTGCGAGGATTAAGTTCAAAACCCTCTGCATTGTCCACAAGGCCTTCTGGGGCTTGGGGCCTAAATACCTTCAACTCTCTCTTCCTAAATATCTTCCTTCACGAGCCCTTCGCTCATCCATCTCTAACTCCCTCATGGTCAGCCGCTTCTCGAAGCAACGCGCTGGGGGTAGATCTCTCTCCGCAGCAGGGGCCTCCCTCTGGAACAGCCTGCCTGCCTCCCTGAAACTTGAGGAGAACCATCTCCGGTTCCGGAAGCACCTCAAAACCTTCCTCTTCGCTTCTGCCTTCTCTCTCCCTCTCCCCTGCTAAACCTGCTTAACTCCCCACTGAATTCTGTACTTAACCTGCATCTGGGCCACTCTCAGCGACCTCGGTCCAGGGCCCAGCCACTCTCCACTTGCACTGCCCCCCTGGCTCCCCCTGCACTGTGGGACTGTCACTGTATCCCTACAGCCCCCTGCTCAGCACTTGCTCTGCACTTACCTCGCACTTGCCACTAGTTGGCCCTTTTTATTTATTATTATCGTTATTATTTCACTACGCCACTTACCTTGTACTGCACTTTTCCCCCCACCTCCTCCCCCTGCACTTTCTCCTTTTCCCCTTACCTCTGCACTTGCGCGATCTGAATGACACCTGGCCTAGTAGGATCGCTTGTCCGTCTTCCCCTTGTTTCCCTCCCTCCCTGCCTCGTCGCGCCTTGAAACACTTGTGTATAGGCGCGTTACAAATACCATATCATATCATATCAAGTGTACGTTAAAGAAAATGGCATGCGGGTAAAAGAATTGAAGTTGAGAGTGCTGATCCTTTAGCCACCACAAGGTAAACAAAACATAGGCTTTGAATGACGTTTAAATCAAGAGTCCTTAGAGAATGTTGAGACAGTCATGTACTTGGGAATGTGTTTGAACTCTAGTTCGATCAACGGTCCAAGGGAGAAGGTTCTAAGGGCAAAGGGAAACATTTGGCTGCTCAAGGGCATGCTCTATTGAGACAGTATGGTCATTACTCTTTACTTCCCATGTTGAACTTTTATAAGATGAAAACTGTGTCGATTTTGACATATGGAGCGGAACAATAATTTGCACTTTCATTTAGAAAATGGCTGTGCTGGAAAAGAGTGCTTTTGCTGCCTAAGGGAGTCCTGATTCTGATTGTTCGACACTAATTGGATCTCCTCTCATTGTATGCCATGGTAGTTTTGAAGACCCTATCCCTATATCATACATTTAAAGCTGAGGATGCACCATGTGTTTTTCTGACATTAAAGGAATCTTTGCTAAACGCTAATTAATGGATCCTTGATGACTGGAAATCTGCTTGTCGAAACATCTTTGTGAAATTAGTCACAACAGAAGAGGTATTAGTAGCCAACCCATTGGCGGTAAAAATAAAGATATGCAGGAGAGATTGGATCGAAACCCACAATAAGATAAAAGAATACATGTTGCACTACCATTTGAACTATGCTTTTAGAACATATGTGCTGAACAAGTACCTGATCAAGTTCCCTAGTAGTTATTATCGGAATCCATTTTTGCTTTTCCAGATGAACTTGTATTCAACATAGGACATTATGGCATCAAGCAAGTTAGGTGGTGAAAAAGATCTGGCTTGCAGGTTTTGTATAGCGAGGAAGAATTTTGAGACATTAGAGCGCCTTTTGCTATTTGCACAGGGTTTATCGAGATGAGAATATTGCATTTGGGGAGGTTTATTGCCGAAGCGAAGAGTTTAACACCTGAAGAGTGGTGGGGTGGTTTGTTAGGTGGCGAAATGTAACTAAAGGCTAATATCAGGATTTAAATGTTTATTGTGAGGTAATGAACTGCAACCAAGTTCTGTGAGAGAATATTATTGCTTGGAGGCTATTTTTGATCTTTTACATTCATATTTTAACATTCTGGTTTAGGTATATGGAATTACACTTTTTTTTATAATCTAGACTTTTATAATGCATATATGGAAATTTAAATGGGTTTGTGTATATTTTTGTATTGATGTTGAAATGTTTGTAATAACCCAAAACCTACATAAAAAGGTTATGATTTATGTATATGAATTATCTGTACTTTACCGTTGTATAGAACTCAATAGTCTCAAAAGGGCAGTACGATGGACGTAATGAAGCAGAAAAGAACACAAAGTAATGGGCTCAATGATTCAGAAAAATAGCTTGAGGCATGACCTGGAAGTCCATCAAGATGGCTGCTTTCCGCTACATCACCCAACCCCCTTAGTGGGGGCTGAACCAGCAGCACCACATTGTTACAGATTCTTAGGGAGTCCCTTCATCCATGAAATTGTGAGGGCTGGCTAACCCCAGTTCTCCTGCTGCGTTAATTGGATGTCCTCCTCTCCTAATCTGGGTTGACCTGCCAGACTACGTGAGATTGTAATGCCCAAGACTCCCACTCTTCCAGGCTGGGCCCAGTGCTGCGGTTCACTGAAGAATTCAAATCAGCTTCACCGCTAATGTCCAGGATGATGCGTATGCTCCTTTGAAGCTACTGTAAGTGAAACATGGTGGACACAGAAGTCTAGGACATCCAGAAACAGAATGCAGTTCCATTTGTCTGATGTTTGGTACTCTGTTTAGAAGGTTCAAGAATGCAAAGTGGGAGCTGGGTTGTTGAAGGAGATGATGGGCATTTTGGAAGAAGACAGGGTGCAGAGAGAGAGAGAAAGACATAGAGAGAGTAATGCATGCTTCATCATGAGGAAGAGGAAAGATTGCAAAAGCATACTGGCTGATTACACACTGGCATCACATGCTGGAGGATTTGGACATAGCGAATGGAGTGTGTGTACTATGGACATACGAGTCACTTTAGAAACACAAAACCTGGTGAGGCATAGACACTCTCTGTAGTAGTTGGATCTCCAAGGCACCGCTTCCAGACAATTACAGCCAGAATACTAGATGGCAAGGAATGGGGGAGTAAACTGGAGTGCCTTGATGTGGTGGGAATTCCTTTCAACACCTAGACACACTTGAAAAGACACAATTTAAAAGATCTCACCTTCTCCAGAAAAACTGTTGGCAGCAGAAAGGGTCAGATCTTTTACCCTCCACAAGGATCATCAGAGAAATGAGTTCCTGACAGAAGGGTCCACCAGGGATGCCTCCCCATTGAAGCATGCTCTCATGGAGACGTTTCAAAAGATCAAGCAAAAGCATTGAGCACCGGATCTTAGCAGTGAATCATAGTAGCACCCAAAAAGAAATCAAAGCTCTGAAACTAACCGCTGAGATTAAAGATGCCAACTGTACCATACTCAAAGAGAATACATGACTGGGCCAAGGCACAGAGGTATAGTAAAAAATAATACATTCCGTAAATTCAATCAGAAAGGTGCACATCTAGAGATCCTGGACTGCTTCTGCATTCAGGCAAAAAAGAGAACTCAAGCGGTAACAGGAGTGGACCAATGATTGTGATCCTGGACTTTATTGGAAAGATAAGATGTTAATTGATACGTCATAGATATTCGTTTTTCAAGATGCGAATGTGGCAACCTAGAAGTGAAGGAAATATTAAAGGGGCTTTCTGGACCTTGCATCTAAGGCAGAGATCATGTTAACTTGAGATTTAGAGTTTTGTGTGAGGGGAAATAATATATTTTTTCAGTCCCCTTAAAGGCTGCAGCATTGCCCAAGGAATGGCAGGAAGACTCCCCAAAGTATCTAGAAGAGGATACCCAATTGCAATGTTATCCATAGCAGGCCATCTGAGTGTGGGTTTAAGCAGAATAGGGTGGCAGTGCAGAGAATAGGGAGGATACAAATATGTGTTTTGTTAAAGCTTGTTCATGTTCAAGATGGCTTGTGTCCTGGATTGGAAGTGTATGGATGGATGGTAATTCTGCATTTAGTTAAGAGGTGGTTGTGTGAGGGCATTGTAGTGGTCTGAGGGCATTGAGGTGGTATCCCAATAATTAAGGTTGAATTAAAATATGAGGTGTTTATTTAGGGTTGCAGTTCGATATCATAGTAAAAGGTTGGTGATTATATTACATTGATGGTTGAGAGAATTTTGCCACTTTTATATGTGCTGTATTTAAAGAAAAATAAATAAAAAGATATTCTCCCCCCCCCCAAAAAAACTTGAGCAGTTAATTAAATGCTGGCAAAACATATAATGATGAACCCACATCTCTGATCTTTGCAGTGTGCAGGCTATTCCACTACAAGCATGAAGCATGTGCCAGATTCACACGCTAATGTCTTGGAAATGCATACATAAAATAATTGGCATACATTAAAAACAATTAAAAAAGCCTTTTCTAATTCTGACATTTATTTATTTATTTACTTATTTATTTATTTATTTATTTATTTGCATTTGTATAGTGCACTCACAGCCAGAGGCATCGTCGACATTACCAATGTTTCTCCTTTTTGGTGTGTCTTACAAGCTGTTTTCACATAACAAATGGATGGCATTAGCTGAGAGTCGGTCCACCTAAACCCCATACGCAGTCAGTAATATAGACACTGACTCAAGGACTTCCACGTTAGCAAGACTATACACCTAAATATTTTCACACATAAAACCAGTTCTTGAGAACACAGAACTTTTGAGGTTTTATGAAGTTTTTTCCTAAAATGTACAGTCTTTCATCACCATTGAAATACATTCTGAAAAGCAGTATTGCAAAATGGCACTGAAGATGTTTAAGGTTGGTTCAGGGACATCTGAGTTGCCTTCCCTTATTGGCAACTAACTACTACTTTCTGCTACCTACTGCGTTCTGCATAGAACATTGCAACTCTAATCTCAGACCAGCCTAATTCGTGTCTCTTTGTACAGTGCAGAATTTAGTGCACCATATCACCCCTCTGCTGGTGAATTCTTTATTCCCTGGCCACCCAGCATCCCACCAAGGAGCAGTCCAGAGACTAGGGAAGCTGGCAGTGGTCTCGGGAGGGTGACACATTTCAGCAACACTCAACTTAAAACATTGGAGATCAAAGACCACATAAACCTGAATAACCTGCTTTGCAGGGAAGACGATAAAGTATCCATTCATCATGAAATCAAGATTTGGGGCAAGATTATTCCTTGGGGTCAGTAGTGTGGGTTGTAAATCGACATCATCACCAGCCTAAAGAAACAAAACACTGGAATAGCACCTACTCCTGGGTAAAGGGCAAGCTTCTGGTGTGTCCACCTTGAAACAGAAAATAGCCCAAACCATGAGCAGCCGATAGAGGCCCAGAAGGGCTGGTAAACATCACCCAACATCAGGTCTACAGTGTGGGACAAAGTGTACACAGGGGTGATGGTCATGTTAGCGCTCATACTTTTACTGTGATCTAAATAAAAGGAAGGAATTGGCCATCAAATGGAGGTATACTGTTTCATCATTTCGACAAGCCCTACAATATCTAAAATAAAACAATGAATAATACAAAGATATAAACATAGAGGAGAACGTAAGAGAAAACACCCAAATAATTCAGGATACACCACCAACTGGCAAATTTGAATGTGTAAATCCTATCACTGCAGCCAAGATTTTGGACCAGTATACAATTTACCCACTATACTCCAAAGACACCATAGAAGATGCATTAGAAACATATCAAATGCATCATGCCAAAGGATCTCCAATGGGCATAAAGGAGGACGATATGACGAAAGATCCACACAAATAACTGCATCAGAATATCGCTATTTACGAATGCATTTTGAAGACCCCAGATTCAGACAAAATGTATAATACATTTTCCCCCTCCTGTTCGAAAGTGAACTAGCAACTCTATGTTATGGAGTTGCACATGTATTAAAAATAGTCTCTCATATTTTAAACATGTCCGCTACCCAAATGCTTCAAAAGATAAAAGACAAAGATGAAATTTTGCAGTCAAGTATCACAAATCTCTTGGCAAACATGCGTGGTACAAAAGAATACTGGTTCCGACGTCATGCTGATGTACGTTGTATGCTAAGGAACCTAGGCCCACCCACATGATTTCTTACTTTAAGTTGTGCAGAATACGCAAGGGAGACTTA
Organism: Ambystoma mexicanum; assembly: GCF_040938575.1. Taxonomy (NCBI): domain Eukaryota; kingdom Metazoa; phylum Chordata; class Amphibia; order Caudata; family Ambystomatidae; genus Ambystoma; species Ambystoma mexicanum. The sequence continues at coordinate 577,349,461 of NC_090941.1, read as the reverse complement.
AACGACTTCTTACGCATAGCAATCCAAAATAAAGAAGGAATAGACATAAAAAATTCAGGAGAACTCTGTTATCTTGACCCTGTGGATGTATCGAGGTACTTTCACCATCAGTTTATTGCCATGCTGCACTTCATTTCCAATAAAACTACCTCTCTACTCAAATACGTGGAACATTTCTTTTGGAGAAAAGAATATCAATCCAGAGGAGCACCACACATCCACATTCTTCTGTGGATAAAAGATGCTCCCAAATTTGCCCATGACAGTGATTCCACTGTTTTACACTTTATTCAAAAATACATTACCTGCAACATCCCTTCAGAAAGCATACATAGTGACCTACATTCACAAATCTTATACTTCCAAAAACACAAGTGTGGCAAATACTGCCGACGTAGATATAAAAACAAAGGTAAATACTATATCAAATGTCGCGTTGGCTTCCCTAGACCAGTTTCGGAAAAAGGACAAGAAAATAGCTTGATGTCTTCTGTTAGACACAGTGTAAAAGGCAAATCTCCTGAAAAACACACATAATTAACTTAACTGCCAGGCCATTATGCAAGTCTATGCAAAAAGGATGAGCATAAGGGACGAAGCATCAAAGTACATCAATGATCAGAATGCAATAATTGGACTCTTTTGGAATACAAATATAGACACACAATACATTGCAGACATTTCCACTGTTGTTTCAAGATATGTCACAGCTTATCGCACCAAAGCTGAGAAAACAGAGCTAAAAGACTTCTGGGATGACATATCATCTGACAAAACACTGTCACAAAGATTGTAAAGCTTCGGTATAAAAATGCTCTGCCATAAAGGATGCAGGTGCTATGAAGCTGAAGACCATTTAGCAGGTATATCCTTATATGGAAAATCTGAACACATTGTCTGGCTAAACCTTGGTCCAGCTTCAGCCCGAAAAAGAGTACTGAAATACTACCAAGAGACAGAAACAATAGCCACTAATGATCCCAACAGACAGACAGCCAGGACATTTTTAAAACAAAAACTATTTAATAGACACATATTACCCAAACAGAAGTCCTGATTTGGAAAACATGTGCCTGTACCACATAACCCAAAACTCCTCCTACATAAATAATGTCAGAACATATGAGACAACTGGCAAGTATGCAGTCTCAAATTGTGAAGGAAGCCTAGTCAAACTTACCGAACCCAGTCTAATGAATCATATACAATTATCATTGAAATCAGCACAACAAAGGGAACTTTATTACATGGCCCTACTGCAACTTTTTAAAACATGGAGAAAAGACAAATTATTAGGTAACCATGACTCCTTTGAAGCTGCATGCAATACAAAGTAAAGCAGTATAACAATTGTCAATTTCAAGAAATACAAAGAAATGTTGGACAATGAATGCCATCAAGAGGAAGACGTTAAAGCTCAACTAGATAAAGACACTCCTAAAGGCAGTCAACCATCCCTTACAGGAAGCCAAGAACATCTTGGAGAACCACTCATTCTAAATGAAGCAGAAATAGCCATGTCTGAAGTCAAAAACTGTATCAATGTAAACAATCGGAAGAAGACTTGGCAGTGCTCAAATCACCATTTATATCGAAGTTACTGCATCAATTGAACATGGTTTTAAACATGGAACTAAAAGTTATATCTTAAAAATTATAAACCTCTGCTCCTGTATGTAAGTGGTGAAGCTGGTTCTAGAAAACCATTCTTAATTAAAATAATCAGCACATTTCTACAAAACTTACCAAACAACCTTTCGACTGTTGTAACAGCCCCCTGAAGTGTAGCTGCCTACAACATAGGCGTAACTTTAAACCGACTACTGCTCCTTCCAGTAGAACACCAATGCAAATTAGAATACTGCAAATTATCGGCAGAAGCTGCTACTGAAGTACGCAGAATTCTGAAACAAAGGAAAGTGCTCCAAATAGCTGACGGAAGAATGGTTTCCAAACTCATGTTGGCTTAAATTCACCTCAGAATGCAAGAAATCCTAAAAACCGACTAAAAACAACTGTTTGGAGGAAAACAAGCTATTGTTTTTGGAGACTTCCTAAAGTTAACACCAGTAAAATATCAACCTATTTTCAAAACATTAGGACACAAACAATGCCGTGAAACACTCAGCAGCAAAGGAAATGTAAATCTGGCAATATTTTCAATACAGAGAACTAACTCCAAAAATGGGTCAGTCTGCAGACTACACCTATGCTAACATTTTAAAAAGCATTAGAACTGGTCTGCTTACTAAAGTTACAAAATCCATCTTAAAAAGTAGACTAATCCAGGAGCAGTAAGGGTGAAACACATCTGCTCCCGATGAAATGGAACAATTAACACAACAAAATATAAAATAAATGTCTTTAATGCCAACCCTAGCAAGCTGCAGTCAATTCAATGAAACAATGTTAAAAAAAGAAATGCAACCCATACTGCATATCAGCTCCACAGACAAACTAGAAGTGCATGACATGACACTCCTGTGGGATACATTGACCCACTCAGTAGAATTCCCATCCATAACCAGGCTGCACTTCAGCAGTTGAGAGAAAATGGCTATGCTGGCTCCTTGGAGCACCATTGACCCGCATCAAAACGGAGTTTTGCAGCTACAGAATGAAGTCTACACTGTTTTGTCAAGCACCATTGGGCAAGTTGGAACAGGGGGCACACCAAGAAAGCTGCCAGGGTGTGTTCTTGTGTGTACTAAAGAAGCAAAGTGAGAAGCAGCACTGCTCTGCTGCTTGCTAAAAAAAGTTTGCCATTGAAAAAGGGAAATATTTTACATTTAAAATGATGCCGCTCTGATGCTCTTTTCATCTGTTCTACATTACACTGCTTTTATCAGTGAGACCCTGCCATGCCCATCCATATTCAGATTGTGCTCCAGCAGAAGAGAGCATTATCCGTATATGACAGGCTGTGTCAGACCAGATCTGAGAAATCAACAGAAGTTTTACTTTCAGCCGCATGGAAAAACAATTGACTTTTGGCTACACAATGTCAAAAATCAATGCTTCAAAAGAAACCCTAGCTCTAAGGACATATGTCAATTTCAGTGGACCTGTGTCCTGAACATATTTATGTATAAGAGAAACTGATTGGGGCTGCAAAATAATGTTGGGAAACCTTTTGAAAGGGACACACCAGCAGACTTCACCATGTGTTAAAATGTGCTTTTGCAAATAAGGAAAAATACCTGTTTTAAAAGTGTAATGTTGAATAAGGCCCTGACTTGGCCTAGAAATGTTAAGGGGGTTTTGCTGGGAAACATATATGGGATGTTTTATTTCAACAGGCTTGCTTCTGATTCAGAACAAAAGAAAATCAAATAAAGAAATAAGGGGCCGATTCATGGAACAAACGTGCGCCGAAAATCTTTGCGCAAGCAGGCGCAAGCGCAAAAAAACAGGCGCACGCGCTCGCGTGCGATTCATGGAAGTCCCTGCGCGTGTTTACCTCGGGATGTGCGCCAAACCCGTGCATGGCGCACACGTCACTGCAACATCCCGAAAGGCGTGCGCGATGCGCACAGTGAAAGCGCACAACCTCGGCGCATACACCAGAAAGTGGGCTGAACACGGGGCGTAACGCGCGGAATGGGGAACAACGCGCGAAAATAAGTGCGTAACTGGGGATGTACTGCAGGGAAGCAGACGGAACGCCCACACGCACTCGAACCACACGTATTCATCGAATCGAATAGGGCAAAGCCACGCACAGCCAAAGACACGCACAAGCCGAAACACGTCCGCCACACGAAGGCAGGCGGTAGCGTCCCTGCGCATTACAAAAGTGGCAACATACAGCAATTGGGCCTGTGTGAGCAGGGCACGTGTATTTCGGGGGTGCGCGGGAAGTTACACATGCGATTGAGCGGGGTACGTGTATTTCGGGGGTGCGCAGGAAGTTACACACGCGATTGAGCGGGGTACGTGTATTTCGGGGGTGCGCGGGAAGTTACACACGCGATTGAGTGGGGTACGTGTATTTCGGGGGTGCGCGGGAAGTTACACACGCGATTGAGCGGGGTACGTGTATTTCGGGGGTGCGTGGGAAGTTACACACGCGATTGAGCGGGGTACATGTATTTCGGGGGTGCGCGGGAAGCTACACACGCGATTGAGCGGGGTACGTGTATTACAGGGGTGCGCAGAAAGTATCACACGCGAATGTCCAGGCTACGTGTATTTCGGGGTGCGCGGGAAGTCTCTCACGCGATTCCATCAGGGTACGTGTATTACAGGGGTGCGGGGGAAGTGTCACACGCAACATCAGCAGGGTACGTGTATTCCAGGGGTGCGCGGGAAGTTCCACACGCGATTCCATCAGGGTACGTGTATTACAGGGGTGCGTGGGGAGCACCACACGTGAATTGCACGTGTGGGTCCTCCCAGGTGTTCCCTCTACACCCTCCACTGCCCCTGCAGGTGGCTCACACCACAGGGGCCTACCCTGCACATGTCCTGCAGACACCCCATCCACCATGGCCATGCCCCCCAGCCAACCCACATGTCAACTTGCACTACTGCCCACCAACGCATGTCCCCCTGCACCCCCAGCCACCAGGGGCACCCTCCACCAGGCCCCCATCCATGTCTCCCACCACCCCCACCCCCCAGCAGTGCAGGGTCACCATCCACCAGGCCTCCACCCATGTATCCCACCCCCCACCCCCCAGAAGTGCAGGGTCACCCTCCACCAGGCCTCCACCCATGTCTCCCACCCCCCCCACCCTCCAGCAGTGCAGGGTCACCCTCCACCAGACCCCCACCCATGTCTCCCACACCCCCACCCCCCAGCACTGTGGGGCACCTGCCAGCAGGCCCCCTCTCATGTCCAACTCATGTACCCCTGCACCCCCACCCCCCCAGCACTGTGGGGCACCTGCCAGCAGGCCCCCACCCATGTCTCCCACCACCCCCACCCCCCAGCAGTGCAGGGTCACCCTCCACCAGGCCCCCACCCATGTCTCCCACCCCCCAGCAGTGCAGGGTCACCCTCCACCAGGCCCCCACCCATGTCTCCCACCCCCCACCCCCCAGCACTGTGGGGCACCTGCCAACAAGCCCCCACCCATGTCTCCCACCACCCCCACCCCCCAGCAGTGCAGGGTCACCCTCCACCAGGCCCCCACCCATGTCTCCCACCCCCCACCCCCCAGCACTGTGGGGCCCCTGCCAGCAGGCCCCCACCCATGTCTTCCACCACCCCCACCACCCAGCAGTGCAGGGTCACCCTCCACCAGGCCCCCACCCATGTCTCCCACCCCCACCCACCCCCCAGCAGTGCAGGGTCACCCTCCACCAGGCCCCCACCCATGTCTCCCACCCCCCAACCCCCCAGAACGGTGGGGCACCTGCCAGCAGGCCCCCACCCATGTCTCCCACCACCCCCACTCCCCAGCAGTGCAGGGTTACCCTCCTCCAGGCCTCCACCCATGTCTCCCACCCCCCCACCCCCCAGCACTGTGGGGCACCTGCCAGCAGGCCCCCACCCATGTCTCCCACCACCCCCACCCCCCAGCAGTGCAGGGTCATTCTCCACCAGGCCCCCACCCATGTCGACCCCCCCACCCCCCAGCAGTGCAGGGTCACCATCCACCAGGCCCCCACCCATGTCTCCCCCCCAGCAGTGCAGGCTCACCCTCCACCAGGCCCCCACCCATGTCTCCCACCCCCCCAACCCCCAGCAGTGCAGGGTCACCCTCCACCAGGCCCCCACCCATGTCTCCCACCCCCCCACCCCCCAGCACTGTGGAGCACCTGCCAGCAGGCCCCCACCCATGTCTCCCACCACCCCCACCCCCCAGCAGTGCAGGGTCACCCTCCACCAGGCCCCCACCCATGTCTCCCCCCCCCAGCAGTGCAGGGTCACCCTCCACCAGGCCCCCACCCATGTCTCCCACCCCCCCACCCCCCAGCACTGTGGGGCACCTGCCAGCAGGCCCCCACCCATGTCTCCCACCACCCCCACCCCCCAGCAGTGCAGGGTCACCCTCCACCAGGCCCCCACCCATGTCTCCCACCCCCACACCCCCCAGCACTGTGGGGCACCTGCCAGCAGTAAATCCAAAAAAAAATGAAACCTAACACTACCTACATAACTATGTACAAGGGCAGCGGGCTAGTTTGACGGCTCACTTTTGGATGTCCTGGGCCAGGGCATCATCAAACTCCTGCTCAATGTCCCGGAGGCGGTCCTCCTCCATGGCCCCGAGGGTCCGCAGGGCCGTCGACGTGTCCACCTCCAACCCCCTGCGGATTGCCTCGAGGCACTCGGCCCGCCTCAGGGCCCTCCGCATGGAGTTCTCCGTCCTGACCATTGTGAGCCGTGCCTCTTCCGCCCGCTGCCGCTCCGCATCTATGGCGTGGCCCAACCGCTGCCACACGGAAGACACTCTCTGTCCTGGGTCCTCCTGCCCTCCGGCCGATGCCTGCCCCTCCGATGTTGAAGGCCCCGAGCCTTCATGGCTCCCACCACGTTGCTGCTGCTGCTGTGCCTCTGCCCGTGCACTGCTGTGGGATGTATTTACCCATGCATCCGAGCCCTACATCCCACCCCCCCTACCCCCCAGCAGTGCAGGGTCACCCTCCACCAGGCCCGCACCCATGTCTCCCACCACCCCCACCCCCCAGCACTGTGGGGCACCTGCCAGCAGGCCCTCACCCATGTCTCCCACCACCCCCACCCCCCAGCAGTGCAGGGTCACCCTCCACCAGGCCCCCACCCATGTCTCCCACCCCCCCACCCCCAGCACTGTGGGGCACCTGCCAGCAGGCCCCCACCCATGTCTCCCACCACCCCGACCCCCAGGCAGTGCAGGGTCACCCTCCACCAGGCCCCCACCCATGTCTCCCACCCCCCAGCACTGTGGGGCACCTGCCAGCAAGCTCCCACCCATGTCTCCCACCACCCCCACCCCCCAGCAGTGCAGGGTCACCCTCCACCAGGCCCCCACCCATGTCTCCCACCCCCCCACCCCCCAGCAGTGCAGGGTCACCCTCCACCAGGCCCCCACCCATGTCTCCCACCCCCCCGCCCCCCAGCACTGTGGGGCACCTGCCAGCAGGCCCCCACCCATGTCTCCCACCACCCCCACCCCCCAGCAGTGCAGGGTCACCCTCCACCAGGCCCCCACCCATGTCTCCCACCCCCCCATCCCCCAGCACTGTGGGGCACCTGCCAGCAGGCCCCCACCCATGTCTCCCCCCCAGCAGTGCAGGGTCACCCTCCACCAGGCCCCCACCCATGTCTCCCACCCCCCCACCCCCCAGCACTGTGGGGCACCTGCCAGCAGGCCCCCACTCATGTCCAACTCATGTACCCTTGCACCCCCACCCCCCAGCACTGTGGGGCACCTGCCAGCAGGCCCCCACCCATGTCTCCCACCCCCCCCAGCAGTGCAGGGGCAGCCTCCACCAGGCCCCCACTCCTGTCTCCCACCACCCCCACCCCCCAGCCACCAGAGGCAGCCTCCACCAGGCCCCCACCCATGTCGCCCACCCCCCCACCCCCAGCACTGTGGGGCACCTGCCAGCAGGCCCCACCCATGTCCAACTCATGTTCCCCACCCCCCCCACCCCCCAGCACTGTGGGGCACCTGCCAGCAGGCCCCCACCCATGTCTCCCACCACCCCCACCCCCCAGCAGTGCAGGGGCACCCACCACCAGGCCCCCACCCATGTCCAACTCATGTTGACCACCCCCCGACCCCCCAGCACTGTGGGGCAACTGCCAGCAGGCCCCCACCCATGTCCAACTCATGTTCCCCAGCCAACATGTCATCACAATCTAGATCCCTGGTCCCTATGGTCAGCCTCCAAATGCAAAACACCCACCCGAGTATTGCATCCACCCACTCATAATTGGCAATTACATGACAGAACACCAATTGCAAGTTCCGAAACAAACACATTTCCCTCACATACACCCAATGGGTGTCAGTGAATCTCAAAACCCATATCATGATATGCATGAAACCAATGAGATGATACTACACATTGAATGTTGATAAAAAATATGTATTAAAGGAAACATAAATAGAATCAAAAATAAAGAAACATAAATGGGAATGTACAAAAATGAAAAGATGCATGTCCGTGAAAAAAAGCAAAACCAAAAATCAAAATCCAAAGTAATGGTGTCCAAAGTCATTGTCCACAAAACAAATTCCAATGGGAAATAAAAAAGAAAGCCATTGCTCCATGGTTAAAATGTGAAAGAAAAATACAATCCAACAGAGAACTATGTACATACGAACAAGCCAGGGTCCATTATCCCAACAAAAGAAAGGAAACCTATCTAACTACACTAACTAATAAAATACACTATATACAAAAATGTGGCCAATGTCCGAAAGGTCCAAAATAAATCCAAAAAAAAATGAAACCTAACACTACCTACATAACTATGTACAAGGGCAGCGGGCTAGTTTGACGGCTCACTTTTGGATGTCCTGGGCCAGGGCATCATCAAACTCCTGCTCAATGTCCCGGAGGCGGTCCTCCTCCATGGCCCCGAGGGTCCGCAGGGCCGTCGACGTGTCCACCTCCAACCCCCTGCGGATTGCCTCGAGGCACTCGGCCCGCCTCAGGGCCCTCCGCATGGAGTTCTCCGTCCTGACCATTGTGAGCCGTGCCTCTTCCGCCCGCTGCCGCTCCGCATCTATGGCGTGGCCCAACCGCTGCCACACGGAAGACACTCTCTGTCCTGGGTCCTCCTGCCCTCCGGCCGATGCCTGCCCCTCCGATGTTGAAGGCCCCGAGCCTTCATGGCTCCCACCACGTTGCTGCTGCTGCTGTGCCTCTGCCCGTGCACTGCTGTGGGATGTATTTACCCATGCATCCGAGCCCTACCTCAAAACTGTGCAGTACTGACATGAAAACATCATGATGGCCAGAGCTTCCCAGAAAATGCACAGGGAAATGCAGGAAGAATAGGCTGCCACCCATTTTTGCCGATGTTATGGGCACAGAAGGACACTGCCTAAAACCACCATTGGACTACCCGCACAGTAGTCTGAAACCATTGGGAATGGCAATGCTGATTGCCAAATGCAACCTAGAATTGTGGGGAATTCATTCTTAAATCCCAAAAATGGGTGCAGTACCAGTACTCACCACTATCCAAAAGCCGGCGTTTTAAAACCACCCTGTGTTCCTCTGAAGGCAAGCCAAAGTGTCTATTTTAAACATTGCAACATGTGCAAAATATTCACTGAACACCAGCAGACATTTGGCAGAATGAGGTTTTGTGTGCTTACAAAATCTGGGAAATGAAGAGCCCAAAACAATGCTTATAACAAAACTGCTATGGAGTCAGCAGTTTAAGTTGCACTGGATTTAAAGACACTAAAATCGAAAATGTTTAGATTAAATGAGTGACCTATGTTTGGTGTCACATGCCTTTGCAATTGTTTAAATGTTATAGTTTAAACTTAGAATCAGCATTCTAGCTGCATGTGTAAAATTGCAAGTTAATTTAAAAAGCAACAAAAAAAACATGACAGTTAGCTGAAAGTCTGGCTTAAGGAACTGAATTCTGCCTGGCAACTACCCCCATCAGGAGTGAAACTTGAGTCACAGCTGTGTTCCCAGGCCTAGCTGCCCTTTTGCTGCTCACACTAAGGATATGCCATCTATCTGATAATTGAATTACCTGTACTCTGCAGGAAAGTGAACAAAGCCCTGTCCTGGCTCAGGCAAAGGTTTTATTGGCAGGAGTCGTAAATGGTCGTAAAAAGTGGCTTCCTCCTGAGGAAAGGGGAGGAGCACTGCCTGTGAGAGCAAGCTGGCTTGGCAGAACTGGATAAACCAGTATTTCTACCTTGTGCTGAGAGGAAACCACACCCCTTTGGAGCCAGAACATAACTTTAAAAAGATGGATCATTCATAGAGCGGACATGTGAAAATTTTATAAATGATACCATAATTCTTGTGATTTTTCTGCCCACAGTTTAAGAGGTTTTTCGACCCGGTGGCGTGTTCAGGGGGGTTTTAGCGGAAAAGTGGATATTACTCTAAATGTATGCATGTTAAAAATCTGAAACTTCATCAGTTAATGTCCGTACTCCCTGCACACATGTATGTAAAGTTGGGTCAATGTCAGAAAGTGAAAAATCAGTTAAAAAGTCAATTATGTGCCATTTCTGAATGCAAGCTCTTAGAAACATCAGATTTGGACAGAGACATGGCTAAATTCAGCCACACCATGTATATGTAATTTCAAGCAACTGTGTAACTGTGAAATATGTCTTTTATTATCAAATATAGAATGTGTGCAATCTGACAGAGGAGTGTCCTATCTGCAAGCCATAAAATGACATCCCTCTGACTCACAGTTCATTCCCCAATCAAATGATAAATGGAAGTTTGACCAATTAGAAGCTGAGAGAGAGGTAGGGTCAGTGATGCTAGAACACACCCACATTCTAAACACATAAAAGCAGACAGACAGGACAGATAGGGACCTTCAATTCCATCTGCCGCTGGAAGCTCTGCCGGAAAAATCCATACTTACCTCCATCAACCTCCAGAAAGCCAAACTAGAGACTTCAATCTATCCAGAACTAAGAGACCAGACCAGAGAGAAAGCAGTGCTGTACCCAGAGAGACCCAGACCAGCAGAGAGAGCTGACCCAGATCACTGTAAAGTGCAGAGGCCAGACCAGACCAGACCAGAGTCCAGTTTAAAACCCTGACCAGATCCGTGACGAGGCCCATTTAATTCAAGAATATAGTGTGAGTACCCAGCAAAACTGTGCAGATCCAATCTCCTAGTTAAAATAATATAATTCAACCTATTTAACCTAAGTAGAACTGCCTGATAGATCCAAATCTGTCACCTGTCATTCTAGCTGCAAAATTTGTCACTTGTCATTTTGAGCTTTTAAAATTTGCAAAACCAAAAACGACCTCTATTAAATCGGTCATAACTCTGTAACCGTTTGGGTTAGAGACTTGCATTAACTTTCCTTAGAAAGCTTAGAATCGTGGCTTTCCTACGAACCTAGAACCGCATTCCTACCCCCTATAGTTTTACCGCAATCGCGGAACACGCATTCGCGAATTTTACCGCGATTTGCAAATTTCTTCACATGTAAAAACTGCTGCTGCTTGCCTTCCATTTGCCAGAAATTCGTTTAACCTGCTAACTATCCCTGCATCATTGCTAGTGTGAACCTGGACTAATATTAACTAGATACCACTCACCCTGAACCTCTGAAAGGGAATTAAAAGCATTTCCAGCATATTTATCATCCATTGCTAGCACATATCAAAGCATTTTGCCTGTGTTTTCAAAACTCCTATCTGTTTTCTGTAGTGTAAGCTTGCTGGGGTGAACTGATTTACATTGATTGCATTTCTGAGAACTGTGTGTTTTCCTTCCATTTCCTTGCCTTGCATCAAGGGGGGGAGGGGATTGCCAGAGAAAAGTGATTACATTGTTTGGTTGAAATCATATTGAGTATTTTCTGTACTGCATTCATTGAATATTGCATCCACCTGAGCTTACATAAAGCATCCTCTACCACATTATACTTTTGTTCCTATTTACCAGTGTGCTACCTTATCCATTTCATGTCAACTCATTAGTGATTATAAGAAGTGTGCTAGTGCCAGATTCTCTGTTGTTGATCTTTATCATATCAGATTAAGTGTGCTATTCAATTATTAATTTATTATAAAGTGTGATATATATATATTTTAAATTATCAAATAAACCTTTTAACCTTGCAAAACAGAACTACTTCTTGGCTCAGTGGGGTCAGGGGGATTCCAAGAGAGGGGTGTTATATAGGGGTAGTCATCCAGAACGCATGAACTGGACCTAAAGATATATCAGTAAGGGTTTTCATTCAGTATTATAGACTAGGCGTTGACTTAGCTGTAGTGTTGAATTGAATCCCCTTACAAATTGGGGGCTCGAGCCGGACGTTTGGGTTAGAATACCACTTGTGCAGCTTAATACAGTGTGCTAACTGACGGGATACATACATCCGGTCGGATCACCACGCTGCATTACGCTGTGAAGCATTCCTCAAAAGGGACACTCCAAGAAAAGTTCTGTTCTGCAAAAATAAAATACTAACTTCTGTAAGTCAGGACAGAGACCAATCTCTAGAATGACGACCTTAGTAGACATGAAAATAGCCAGAGAGCACCTCTTGCATAAGCTATTTGTGAGAGGTGAATGGACCGAACAGGGCCAGGATGCGTGGTTGCAGGCCATCACACAACAGGTCACTGAAACAGGGTCAGATATATATAGAGATCAGGGTCCCTTACATGTGGCCCTGAGTGAGCTATATATGGCTCCTAAAGCCAAAGAGGAACACAATAAGATTGCCAGGATAGCAGCATACCTGTACCTATATATGGGAGACATGCAGGATAGATGTGCTGAAAGCCAAAATCTGGCAAATAGGCAACAGATGGTGTTAGAGAAGGCCCAATCTGACCTGGTCTCTTCTGAGCAGAGGCTGCAGAGGAGCCAGGAGTCAGAAGATGATAGTAGGCAGCACATCATTAAAATAAAGAAGGATATGGATGTGCTGCAACAGGAAAAGGTAGAACAGGATACTAGATTTCTGGCCCTGCAGAAGGAGCACCAAGACAGTTTGGACTCCTTACTGCAGAGCCAGAAAAAGCTGGAGCAACAATTAGACTTTAACAGGGCATGCACGGAGCAGGTAGCCACCCTGCAAAGTCATCTAGATAGAGTGAAGGTAGAGAGCAACAAGCTGATCTTGAAAGACCTGGATACCCAGGCAGAGTTTGATGAGGAGCGCCAAAAAGCTGGTGCCCTTCAACGGCAAAGGGACGACCTGGCGGCACAAATGCAGGCTCTTAGTCAGGAAAGAGACGCCATAGGCCAGGAAGTCTGCCACTTAAAAAAGGAAATTGAAGAAAATCACCTGGCCCTCCAGGGGCTGGGTGATCTCCAAAAAGAAAACCAGAACTTGGTAGAGCACACCAGAAGGGTGGAAGATGCTCTAGCAAGAAAGGAGCAGGCCAATAGGGACATTGCCCAGGAGGTAAACCTCCTGCAGCAAAGACTGGCCCAGTTCTCCAGGACCAACCAGGAAGCACAGAGGGAGAATGAGGCCCTCTGTCAACACAATGATAGGCTCCAGCAACAGGTAGCGATGCAGGAGAAACTGATGAGTCGAGTAAGGCCTTAACAGAGGAACTGAAAGCACAAATGCAGGCTCTTGCATTGCAACAGGGAGCAGGGGCGGATAGAGATGAGGTCCGCTGGGAAAGAGAGACTCCTGACCATAACCGCAGGAGCCCTAACACCAGGGGCCTTCATCTCCCCCAGTCCCTGGACTCTACCACCCCCATGTCCCCTGGCGCACATGAGCACAGGGCTGCAGGGATGGCAGATTACTATCCAGCTAAGAGTATGGGGCTCATAGGCCAGTACCACTCAGGAATGGAGGGGTGGGCATCCGGGTATGGGCACCCAAGTACAGTACAGTTCGATGGGGAACCCCAGGAGAGTAGGCCCATTAAGGGCATCCTGAAAACCTCTGCCCAGTTAGGTCAGTGGAGGGGGTACCCATCAAATCCTGGCAGCAAGGAGGAATCTGAAGACTCCTCTGAACTGCGCAGGACACAGGAGACCAGGTCCCCACATTCTGCCAGCCATTCCCAGGCTCGCAGAATCCGGGAAAACCTGGAAGAACAGACAGAAACCTCTGGGAGCAGTGCCTCCCAGTCCGAGGATGAATGGACAAGGGTTACCCGAACCAAAAAGGCCAATAAGGCAAAAAGGGCCTTGCTTAAGGACCCCTTAAAGCAGATTAAGGCGATCAGGAGCGTCATCACGCCTTACCATAAGAACGCTAAGTATTCTGTTTGGGAGCACTTAGAGTTGTTTGAACAAATGATGGAGACTTTCCATTTGAAGGACAGCCAAAGCTGTATTCAATATGTAAAGTGGACATTCTCCCCGGAATACTCCAGTTTCTTTGCGGGGCTGGAGGATCAAAATCATTTAAGATGGTCCACATATAAGGCGGCCATCCTGAAACATTTTTCTGTTCACAGAAATCCTCAAGAGGCTCGCAAGGCAGCCTACAATTTGCAATGTGGGGAGGATCAGGCCCCACAAGAATTTGTGCAGGAGTTAAAGCGTGCTTTTGCACAGACCACAAGAAGGGTGCGCACAGATAGTAGAGAGTTCATAAATACGTTTTTCCATGCCTTGCCCAAATACATCATGACCCAGCTCGTGAGGGATTTTCACGAGAAAAGATCCCTAGATTGGGTCATTGAACAGGCTACCCGGATCTATGAGGTGCAGAAACCGATAGATAGCAAAAGTAATGCCCAGAAAAACCCCAAAGCCAACACCACCCCTGCTGCTGCCAAGGTGGCAGAGGTAAAGGTCACCCCCGTTTTAGATTTGGAGATGGGGGGGCCTAAAAACCTACCTGCACCTAATAATGCTAGGCCCAGAAGGTCCTCGGGCCAGTCACAGACAGGGAGCCAGGGAGGCAGCCCCACAAATGGGGTCCCTCGCTCTCCTGATTATGTAAGTCCCCGTTACAAGGGAAACAGACCCATCCTGGGTTATGTGTGGACTCCTCCAGCCCAAGGGGGGGGATCCAGCCAAGCACCTAACCCAGGGAACTTCCCTCCTAACTTCCCACCGGAGGGCAGAAACTCTCCAAATCCTGGGCAGAACTTTTTCCCCAGGTATCCACCCAACTTTCAGCCCCAAAACCATCCATCCTTCTTTCCCCAATTCCCTGAGCCCAGACCACTGAATCCGGGAGAGGGGAGGCCAAGGGTGGAGGGGTACCCAAATCTTCCCAACCCGGGGTATTACCAGAGGAGGGACAGCTACCCTTCCCGGGATCAGCCCAGGGGAGAAAACAGGGCCCCGTATCAGCCTGAGCGGGTTTCCCAGTTAGAGCGCCAGGTTCAAAACATGGCGCGGGATCTGGGTCACATACTGAGGGCTCAGCAGAACCCTCAGATGGGCGTGCCGGCGCAGAACGCACCCAACTCTGGACCTGGTGCTCCAGAACAATGACGGGGGCAGCACCCCGATAACTCACCGGTTCCCAGGGAGGAGGCACAAAGGGAAGGGGGGTGTAAAGCCTTGGAGGAAGCTTCCTTCCTCACTTGTAAACAGCCCCTGGAAACCCAGGAACCGGAAACGAAATCTCTTGCCCCTGAAAGTCTGCCTCCTAAGGAGCAGAGGGGGGGTAGGAGAAACAAAAGACCCAAACAGACTCAGTTTGAGGAGGAGGTACAGATCTTCCAATTTGAGGGAGAGGGATCCTCAGAGGATCCTGGGAAAAGGATCTTCTCCTTCAGAGAGGGGGGAACTCCTCCCAAAGAAAAATGGGTCCCTAGGAATGCAAATCCAGACTGGGGAGATGTGGAGACTGAGCTACCGCCGCCCACCATCTCATCCCAGAACCAACAGCAAGAAAATCCCCGGGTTCAAACCCATACTGGGGACTGCCTCCAAAAAGGGGGGGGCAGCCCAGAACCGGAACCAGGGGAACCCACAATGGCTCTGATCTCCAGTTGCCAACTTTTTCTTTCAGATTCCCAAGACTCTCCACAGAATTCTGCCCAAATCTCTTCGCTATCGATGTCCAAAACCAGAAAGTTAGCCCACCAGTTGTCCAAAAATGTGCATTATCTGTGCCCCCTTGAGGAGAAGGAGGGAAGATATTATGCCCCGGTACAAGTACAGGGGCAGGGTACAATCTCGGCACTGGTGGACACGGGATCTCAAGCTACCCTTCTGTCCAGAAGGGCCTTTGACGAACTGAATGCAGGAAGGGGAGAGAATTACCAAATTCCTCTCACCTCTCTTCCTGGACAACTACAGAACTTTGACAGGAAGGAAATTCCCGTCGAGGGGACGGCAGATTTGGACATTAAAATTGGGCGACATAAGTTGAAACACCCGGTCATAGTTGTGACCCCAGAGGGCACCCCTTGTTTACTAGGGAATGACCTCCTGAGAAGGTTGTCACCCCTAATAGATTGTGTAAACAAGGTCCTCTGGACCCAGACTAGCCGACCAATAAAATTAAAACAGAGTGTCAACCATGTTAGTTTAAACGGCACATGCCACATGGTTGAACAAAAATCTGACCAAGTAGAATTTCACTTCCAGAATAGCCAAATTCCAGACGTGACAGTCATAGCAGTAGGACAACAGACTGGTGATGGGGGGTCCTCTCTATTTCTGAAAATCAACCTTCCTTCCAGTCTAAAGTGGTATTCCACGCTGGAAGGAAACACTTTGAAATTCTATACCAATCCACAATCTGAAACTCCCACTCCTATAGTCCAGAAAGATGTGAAATCAGCTCAAAGCCTGGCTGATATTCAGCAAATTGGAGAGCAGTTGTTCATCCCTGTTCAGTTAAATGATGGGAAGGACTCTGTTCTCGCTCGAGTGTGTGTGAACAACGGTAAGAGCTTCATCAGCGAAGCCATGTTTCGCCAACTTCCAAAAGATCCAGCCATTCCCACCTTCAAACTGATAGACAAATGGGAAATGGACCTGGAAGCACCCAATTCAAAACATCTCCTGCCAAGCAGGTGTATGCTCAAAATCTCCATTGGCAACAAGAGCATAGTCCATAATTGTTGGGTCGTGCGAGACGTCACTGCCGCCTTTTACTTAGGCAGTGACATTCTCAATCGCTTTGCCATTAGTTTGGACCTAATAAACTTCAAAGCTTGGTCCCGATTAGCGGATAATCCCATGGGCTTTGATGATCCAGAAAAAGCATTTAGGTCAGCTCAATTGCTACCTTATGCAGTTGAAATTCAGGTTAAAGAGGAAGTCACCATCCCAGAAAGGACCCGACAACTCTACCTGGAAGTGAAAGTTAAAAGGGGACAAGAGTTGAAAAACCCTGATGCTTACATACATCTAAATGCTTCTTTCCAACAGCAAGGGTTGGGGGTAAACCCAACTCCATTAGTCAACATAGAACATGACACCATTCTAATAGAGGTGGATAACAGCGACTTAAAGAGTATTACTCTAGCCGCAGGCACCATTATTGGAATGGCGGTTGATGACCGACATTTCTCCATTGATCTTGTAAATGAACTGTTAGGACCAATCCCCAAGGACTGTGTTGACAGTGACAGTGAGGACAATACAACACCAGACAGGATTTTCACCCGGCATGGGGGGAACTTCCTGGTGTACACTTCCTGCCCCTATGGTAAGGAAGATGTGACGTGTGACTTCAGGAGGGATGAGGTGATTTTCCAGGTACATGAGGGCTGCCTTTCCCACCTGAAGCCTCCGGTCCAAATCAGCACTCTGACCAGGGACTTCTCCACCCAGCTGGAGGAGGCCGCGGAAATAGCCAAACCAGAAGTCTTTCCAGGCTTCAGGCAGATGGTGGAAGAGAGAGTCAACCTAGCTGATGCCTGTGTGACTCTGGAACAAAATCAAAAGTTGAAACAAGTTTTCTTGGATTTCCAAGATCTCTTTGCGGTAGACTCATATGACTGTGGTCGCACTGACATCCACACAACAACAATCCCCACGGACCCTGGCATGACTCCTGTGTTTGTGAAGCAATATCGCTTGCCTCTCGCATCAATGGAGTCCCTTACTGAAATAATTAAGAACCTTGAGTCCCGGGGAATAATCCGTCCAGTCCACAGCACCTTCAATAATCCGGTGCTGGGAATATTGAAGCCAAGCGGCCAGTGGAGACTCTGTGCCGACCTCAGGGAGCTCAACAAACGGGTCCATACTTCCCGATGGCCTCTGCCCTACATTGACCAAGGGCTGGCCCAGATCCAGGGGTCACAGGTATTCACTGCAATAGACCTGACCAATGGATACTGGACTGTGCCTGTCAGTAGGGAGGACCAATACAAGCTGGCTTTTACCTTTGGGGGCCAGCAGTACACCTGGACCCGGACTCCCTTCGGATACCTCAACTCCGGCAATGAATTCAACATTTTTCTACACAAGGCCATGCCTGACTTGGGTGCAAGGGGTAACCTGGCTTATGTAGATGATGTCCTCATCAAAAGTTCATCTGTGGAGGAACACATAGCGGAGATCCGTTATGTTCTGACACAGTTGAGGGCTGCCGGAGCAAAACTTTCCTTTCAGAAAGCACAGTGGTGTAGAACCCGTGTTAATTTCTTGGGGCATGAGATTACTCCTCAGGGTCTCTGTCCCCAGGAAAAGAAAGTGGAAGCACTTCAGAAACTGAAAGACCCCACAACTCTGCGGGAACTAAGGAGCCTCCTTGGACTGACTAATTACAGCAGAAAGTTCATTGAGGGCTACGCAGAGATCACCAGACCCCTGATTCATCTCCTGAAGGGGGGGGTCAAGTGGGAATGGGGTCCAGAACAAGCCGAGGCGGTAAAACAACTCAAAAGAAGCCTCTCACAAGCGCCTTGCCTAGCTTACCCTGTCAGAAACAAGGAGTTCTTCCTGGAGACGGGGTTCTCTGATACGTGCTTGACGGCAGTATTATACCAAAAGCATGACAAGGTCAATAAAGTAATCTCCTATGCGAGCAAAACTTTATCCTCTGTGGAGGAAAAATTCAACGATTGTGAGAAGGCACTCCTGGCAACGGTGTGGGCATTGAAGAATTACCGCCCGTTTATCCAGGGGGAACACATCATAGTGGAGACTCCACACCAGCCTCTGCAATATCTCCAAAGTGACAGAATCCGGGCCGGAAATGTGAGTAATTCCCGAATTACTTCCTGGATTCTGTCAATGCAAGGCTTTCCTGTGGAGGTCAGATATGGCCAAAACAAGAAGAGTCCCCTCGCGCAAGGTCTGGCTGACTTGCATGATTGTGCCAGAGAAAACTGTCTCGAGGACGAAAGTCTGAAAATCAAGGACAACATGGAGGCATACCTTAATTCCCCACACAAAGTCTTTGAAGAAGACAAGTGTGAGGGAATGCCCACTGTGTATGTGGATGGATGCTCTTACCATGTTGACAACAACGGGGAGAAAGAACTGGTGGCCGGCGTAGGGAATGCATGGGTGAATGAGTCCCCAGAACCCTCCGCTGGATACAAAATTGGTCCCCGAAGTAGTCAGGTGGCAGAATTGATGGCTGTGCATCAGGCCATCCTCACTGCTGTCCAGCATCAACTCCACGAACTGGTCATAATCACAGATTCGGATTATGTACGGAACGGGTTCGTGGAGCACCTGGTTAATTGGAAAACCAGAGGCATGTTATGTGCTAACAACAAACCCTTGAAACATGGGAAGTTGATCCAAAACATTGATGATCTGGTCACATCGAATGGGATGACCATCTACTGGAAAAAGATCAAGGGTCATTCCAAAGTAGAGGGACCAGACAAAACTGGAAATGACTTAGCTGATCAGCTGGCCAAAACCGGGGCCATCCAAGGGGATCTAATTGAGATTGAGTCCCTGTTGGGGGAAATCCAGGTCACTGCTATCACTAGGTCCCAGACAAATGCTCACAACGACCTTTCAATTGTACAATGGAGTAAGGAGACCCCTGATGCTGATTTGATTACTGCTCAGAAGGGGGATCCAATAATTGGTAAATTTTACCAGCACCTGGAGGACCCTGAGAACTTTCCCCTGACGGATACCGATTACATTGGGAAAGAGGACCTAAGAGTGTTGATGAAATGTCCAAAAATGTTCCGAATCCAAGACGGTTTGCTGGTAAGGAAATCCAAAGCTGGCCACGATCAGTGGGTGGTTCCTACCTCATTCCGAAGCCTGATGTTAAGTCACGCCCATGATGCGGCCACTGCCGGTCATAGGGGGTTTCACACAACATTGGAAATCTTAAGAGAGGTTGCATACTGGCCACACATGGGGCAGGACCTCGACCAATACTTGAAGGGGTGTCTTGTGTGTGCACAATTTCAGCCATCATCCCTCACGCACCGCGCGCCTCTCCAAAAGAGGGGAATGACACTGCCAAGGTCAGATTTACAAATCGACTTTGTAGGCCCTGTGATTCGCTCAGCTAGGGGGAATAAGTACATGTTGACCGTGACATGCTTGTTTACCAAGTGGGTGGAATGTCTCCCAGCCCCAAATTGCAAGGCAGAAACTGCAGCTGCCTTGATGATTAACCACATCTTTTCCCGTTTTGGTCTACCTCAAAGGATTGAGTCAGACAGAGGTAGCCACTTCACCAGTGAAGTAATGACAAAGATGTGGGAGATACTGGGGGTCAAGAGAAAGCTGCATATTGCTTATAGACCAGCTTCTTCTGGGGCAGTAGAGAGATATAACCGGACAATTGTGAGCATATTAAAGAAGTTTGTGGCAGATTCTGGGCCAAGTTGGGATATCCGATTACCTCTGGTCCTAATGGCCATCAGATCTACCCCTTCATCTGCAACCAAAATGTCACCATTTGAGTTGATGACTGGGCGCAAGATGGTGCTTCCTCAGCATTTGCTCTACAGGACCCAAGAGCAGACACTGATAAATGCCTCCACTACTCATGAGTATGTAGAGAATTTAAGGTAACACCTCCAACATGCTTTTGCTTATGCTCAGCGGAATCTAGAAAGATCAGCTGATAGCATGAAGACCCACTATGACCTGAAAACTTCCAGGAAGGAATATCAGGTGGGAGACCGGGTCTATTTATACAACTTCCAAAGGAACCAGGCCAAGCAGCGCAAATTTTTGCCTACATGGAAGGGACCCTTTGAGATCGTCGATAAGATCTCCCCTGTGGCCTACAAGATCCGCATCCCCAAAGGCGGTTCGGCAGAGGGGGAAGACAAGTGGGTCCACATAAACCAGTTGAAATGTTGCCATCCCAGGCACACTCTGCAACAACTGGAGGAATCCTCTGGAATCCTAGCGGGTACTGTATCAGACTAATTCAGTTCCAATCATAAAACATACCACATCTAGTCTCTAACATACTGTGATTTGTATGAAACTGTCTCTTAGTCATACTGTTTTTATTAAAATAAGAATGTAATGTTTCGTGATGATGAAATGCATATGCTGCCCCACTATCTCAACGGTGGTGGAAAAACGTCTATGAATAGGTATTGCCGCTCTTCCTTTGTCGTCCTAGGAGAAAGAAAACCTTGAGACGGGCCAAGGAGGACGATCCGGAGACCGGGAGCTGAGACGCAACGGGCTCGGGGTACCGCCCAATATTCCCATCAGGACCGGCGAGGAGAACCGATCGATCCGACCGGATGGAGGAAAAGATGCTGAACTGTGCCATCTATTGGAAGAAGATGAGGAAACATCCCAGATCTTGCGAGTCCCATCAGTGAAACCGAATGGCCATCGCAAGAGGGGGGCTTGTGGGATGTATTTACCCATGCATCCGAGCCCTACCTCAAAACTGTGCAGTACTGACATGAAAACATCATGATGGCCAGAGCTTCCCAGAAAATGCACAGGGAAATGCAGGAAGAATAGGCTGCCACCCATTTTTGCCGATGTTATGGGCACAGAAGGACACTGCCTAAAACCACCATTGGACTACCCGCACAGTAGTCTGAAACCATTGGGAATGGCAATGCTGATTGCCAAATGCAACCTAGAATTGTGGGGAATTCATTCTTAAATCCCAAAAATGGGTGCAGTACCAGTACTCACCACTATCCAAAAGCCGGCGTTTTAAAACCACCCTGTGTTCCTCTGAAGGCAAGCCAAAGTGTCTATTTTAAACATTGCAACATGTGCAAAATATTCACTGAACACCAGCAGACATTTGGCAGAATGAGGTTTTGTGTGCTTACAAAATCTGGGAAATGAAGAGCCCAAAACAGTGCTTATAACAAAACTGCTATGGAGTCAGCAGTTTAAGTTGCACTGGATTTAAAGACACTAAAATCGAAAATGTTTAGATTAAATGAGTGACCTATGTTTGGTGTCACATGCCTTTGCAATTGTTTAAATGTTATAGTTTAAACTTAGAATCAGCATTCTAGCTGCATGTGTAAAATTGCAAGTTAATTTAAAAAGCAACAAAAAAAACATGACAGTTAGCTGAAAGTCTGGCTTAAGGAACTGAATTCTGCCTGGCAACTACCCCCATCAGGAGTGAAACTTGAGTCACAGCTGTGTTCCCAGGCCTAGCTGCCCTTTTGCTGCTCACACTAAGGATATGCCATCTATCTGATAATTGAATTACCTGTACTCTGCAGGAAAGTGAACAAAGCCCTGTCCTGGCTCAGGCAAAGGTTTTATTGGCAGGAGTCGTAAATGGTCGTAAAAAGTGGCTTCCTCCTGAGGAAAGGGGAGGAGCACTGCCTGTGAGAGCAAGCTGGCTTGGCAGAACTGGATAAACCAGTATTTCTACCTTGTGCTGAGAGGAAACCACACCCCTTTGGAGCCAGAACATAACTTTAAAAAGATGGATCATTCATAGAGCGGACATGTGAAAATTTTATAAATGATACCATAATTCTTGTGATTTTTCTGCCCACAGTTTAAGAGGTTTTTCGACCCGGTGGCGTGTTCAGGGGGGTTTTAGCGGAAAAGTGGATATTACTCTAAATGTATGCATGTTAAAAATCTGAAACTTCATCAGTTAATGTCCGTACTCCCTGCACACATGTATGTAAAGTTGGGTCAATGTCAGAAAGTGAAAAATCAGTTAAAAAGTCAATTATGTGCCATTTCTGAATGCAAGCTCTTAGAAACATCAGATTTGGACAGAGACATGGCTAAATTCAGCCACACCATGTATATGTAATTTCAAGCAACTGTGTAACTGTGAAATATGTCTTTTATTATCAAATATAGAATGTGTGCAATCTGACAGAGGAGTGTCCTATCTGCAAGCCATAAAATGACATCCCTCTGACTCACAGTTCATTCCCCAATCAAATGATAAATGGAAGTTTGACCAATTAGAAGCTGAGAGAGAGGTAGGGTCAGTGATGCTAGAACACACCCACATTCTAAACACATAAAAGCAGACAGACAGGACAGATAGGGACCTTCAATTCCATCTGCCGCTGGAAGCTCTGCCGGAAAAATCCATACTTACCTCCATCAACCTCCAGAAAGCCAAACTAGAGACTTCAATCTATCCAGAACTAAGAGACCAGACCAGAGAGAAAGCAGTGCTGTACCCAGAGAGACCCAGACCAGCAGAGAGAGCTGACCCAGATCACTGTAAAGTGCAGAGGCCAGACCAGACCAGACCAGAGTCCAGTTTAAAACCCTGACCAGATCCGTGACGAGGCCCATTTAATTCAAGAATATAGTGTGAGTACCCAGCAAAACTGTGCAGATCCAATCTCCTAGTTAAAATAATATAATTCAACCTATTTAACCTAAGTAGAACTGCCTGATAGATCCAAATCTGTCACCTGTCATTCTAGCTGCAAAATTTGTCACTTGTCATTTTGAGCTTTTAAAATTTGCAAAACCAAAAACGACCTCTATTAAATCGGTCATAACTCTGTAACCGTTTGGGTTAGAGACTTGCATTAACTTTCCTTAGAAAGCTTAGAATCGTGGCTTTCCTACGAACCTAGAACCGCATTCCTACCCCCTATAGTTTTACCGCAATCGCGGAACACGCATTCGCGAATTTTATCGCGATTTGCAAATTTCTTCACATGTAAAAACTGCTGCTGCTTGCCTTCCATTTGCCAGAAATTCGTTTAACCTGCTAACTATCCCTGCATCATTGCTAGTGTGAACCTGGACTAATATTAACTAGATACCACTCACCCTGAACCTCTGAAAGGGAATTAAAAGCATTTCCAGCATATTTCTCATCCATTGCTAGCACATATCAAAGCATTTTGCCTGTGTTTTCAAAACTCCTATCTGTTTTCTGTAGTGTAAGCTTGCTGGGGTGAACTGATTTACATTGATTGCATTTCTGCAATCTGGATTGTCATCCAGAACGCATGAACTGGACCTAAAGATATATCAATAAGGGTTTTCATTCAGTATTATAGACTAGGCGTTGACTTAGCTGTAGTGTTGAATTGAATCCCCTTACACTGCCTCCTGCTGCCTGCACATCCTCCGCCGGCTGGGGTGCAGTCGTTGATGTGGCCACCCCTGCTGGACGTCCGACTCCCGACTGTGGCAGGGATGCCTCCTCCACCAGCCTGGCCGCACCGTCAGAGGCAGCTCCACAGGGCACCCAGGTGACTGATGGGTGGGAAGATGGCACGGAGGACGACTGGCGCGTAGGGGGTTCAGTTGAGGAGGGGGTCGTAGCAAGCCCCATCATATGGAGGAATCCGGCCTGGGTGACCTGTCCCAGCAGGCTGACGTGGTCAACGAGCCATTCGAGATGACGTGCAGTCTCCTCATGAAAAGACTGCAGGTCACCTCGCATGGCCCGTTGACGCAATGCCACACCACTCAGAACAGGCTCAACCCGGACCCGGATAGCCACGTCCGCAGGCAGAGGAAGGCCAGTTGTCGTGAGCTCATCCCCTGCCTGAAAACGGGTCTGGACGTAGGCATCCCTGCTGGTGCAAGATGATGCAGGGACAGGATCAGGGACAGGATTGCACACAGGCACCTCCGCGGCGGCCTGTGCTGCCTCCTGTCCATGTTCCTGCACTGCACCACTAGCACCAGTGGGATCCCCACCTCCAGACCCCATCTCTGTTGCTTGCACGGCCTCCTCCTCCACCAAACCCCCCACCAACCTGGATGACTCAGTGCCATCTTCCCCTGTTGGGCCCTGTGGGGTCCCAGCTGCCCCTTCTGCTGCCGAGGAGTCCAACTCCAACCTCCGCCTCTTGGACCTCCCCCCGGCAGCTGCGGCCTGGGACACGGCACCGGACTCCTCACTCCCCGACGAGATGACAACATGGGAGGGGAGCCGGGCCTTGCGTCTCCGGCTGGTGGTGGGATCCCCGCCGCTGTGCTCCACAGCACCTTCTCCGCCCTCTTCATCAGTTGACGCTGCAGACAGGGAGAAATAAAACACAGGCATCAGGGCACTGTACAATGGACACATACACACATGACAGTTGTACATGAGTGGCATTGGCAAACCTCAGACATGTCATCACAATCCCCAACACACATGTAATTTCAACTCGCACACATGAGCCATACCACAGCCATATCGCAACTGCCAGCACCATCCATACACATACAACAGCATGAGCAGGCAAAGGTGAGCCAGACATCACATGCAACACAGGAAGTGCACCACACATGTACACACACCACCACACTTGCATGCATGTGTACACCTCTGCCAAGTGTCGCAGTGTTCAGATGGGCATCCATGTCACATCTGCCGATCAGGCTTCCACATACCGCTGTCACATGCATCCATGTAGCATCACTGTTGCACCCTTGTCAAATACACACAGATGCACATGTACACAGTGCTGATACATGCAGCTGAAAACAACATACATGCGTGACATCATGGACATGTCTACTTACATACACATTCATCCAAACATGTGTGCCCACACAACTGCATTTGGCATGCAAGCCTACACACACAAGCACCATCCATGTCTCACACATTCCAGCCCTCGCATGTGTTAGCCCCACAGCCCTGTACACCCCCACCCATACTCGACCCCATGCAAACAGATGTGCAACCTGCACACTACTGAAAAATCACCACACGCACAGCTCACAATCAGGATGCATGTACACTTACCGCTCGACTCCAGATGGGTCTGCCTCTCAAGGACCTGGACGTGGAGCGCTGGGGATATGCGTTCCAGGACCCTCATCTGTTCTTCCGACAAGTGGCCCCGGCGCCCCTTGGCATCCGCTGCCTTCAAGAGGCGCCGGCCCTTGTTCAGGGTCCTGACCTGAAGTCCTCCCAGCGCTTCTTGACATGTTGTAAGTCGCGGACTGCCACCCCCTCCGTGTTGATGGCAGTCACGATGTCAGTCCAGATCCGAGTCCGTCCTTCCTTGTCGGCGCGGGAACATCCGAAGAGGGCATCATACTGCCCCAGGACTTGCTCCACCAGGACACCAACTTCGGTGGCACTGAAGCTGGTGCCCCTCTGTCTCTCTGGCCGGGGGTTGTCAGTGGTCTCAGATGGTGTTTGCCCCGACATGACAACCCCAGAGGCAGGAGTGGGTGGTCAACTGGGTCCTGGGGCTGGGCTGTGGAGCGTTGGAATCCCAGTCGGGAGTCTTCGGTTCCAGCAGGGGTGGTCACAGCAACAGCACCCCTGGCTGATGTGCAGGCAGCAAATGGCAGGGCACGTGGGCAGCAGGCAGTCAGGCAGCAGCAGATGGCAGGTGGGAGCGTGCTCAGGGCTCTGGGGGGGCAGTAGTTCGGCCTTCTGGGCAGGAGCATGGTCTTCCGTGTGCTTACGCGTGGCCAGCTTGATACGGAGTGAATTGGCACATGAAAATCCTGCACGTTTGCGTGTAATTCGAGGAAAGGCCCTTAGCGCGGATGCATGGCAGCACGCATATGCGATTTCATTGGACCAAAGGCCCTTAGCGCGTGAGCGCGTCTGTGACGTGACGCGCGCGGGTGTTTCCCTCATTGCACGTGATGACAGAACACACGTGGATTTCCACCAATCGCGTGTGAAAGTTCCCGTGCACCCCGGAACACACGTACCCAGGCCAATCGCGTGTACGCTCACTTCCCTCCGATCCCACGCGATGACACTCGGACATACAGTTTTACCACGTATCCGAATACGGGAAACCCGCGCACGGCAAAAGACGTGCACAGGCGTCAATGCATCCGCCACACGAAGGCAAGTGGAAGCGTCCCCGTGCACAGCATAAAAGTGCGCGCAAAGAACAAACGCGTATATACAGCTACGATGAATGCCCCATTTGTCGCAGCACTGATCGCGGGACACCGCAGGAGGAGGGGAATAGCCAGGGCACGCATTTTCGCACCACGGACAAGCCTTTTTGGGATGCCTGACGGCCAGGTCTATGGCAGGTATAGGTTTCCACCCCATATCATCCTAGACCTGGTCAGGGAGTGGGAAGATGACCTTACATCCCCCACCCTTTGCTCCCAAGTATTGAGCCCCTTGGAGAAACTGCTCAATGTCCTGCATTTTTTGGCCACTGGGTCATTTCAGCGGACCACTGCCATATTGGGGGTGGTCTCACATGCCACGCTGTCACGCTGCCTACACCAGGTACTGGCAATCATGACAGCACGCCCCTCAGTCCGCAGGCACATATACATGCCCAGAACACCCGCAGAAAGGCAGGCCGTTGTCCTGGATTTTTTCAGGGTGGCACACTTCCCCAAAGTGCTCGGTGCCATAGATTGCACCCATGTGGCCCTACGTCCACCTAGGGCCACTGAGCACATCTACCGAAACCGCAAGCACTGGCATTCCATCAATGTACAGGTGGTATGCGATGCAAAGGGAATCATCACCTCTGTCTATGCAAACTACCCTGGCTCCACCAATGACAGTTTCATATACAGAATGTCCGCCCTGAGCCGGGCCCTGGAAGCTGGGCAGCATGGCGACACATGGCTCCTATGTCAATACAAATGCCCTAGCACATGCATGCAAGTCACACACAGACAAATATCCAAACCCTAATAATCTCAACTATTATCACCTCCCCAGGGGACAGTGCCTACCCTCTGAGCAACCACATGATGACGCCAATCCGGAACCCCACCACACCACCCCAGGTAAGATACAACGCAGGCCATATTGCAACCAGGGGCATAGTGGAGTGCACATTCGGAGTGCTCAAGTCACGTTTCTCTCCCTTGACCGCTCTGGTGGGCAACTACTCTATGCACCACCAGTAGTGTGCAGGATCATTGTGGCAGCATGTGTCCTGCACAATGTTGCAACACGGCAGGGCGTCCCGGTGGACATGGTGGTGCCCCCACATCCCCAACCACAGGCACATGCGCTGCCCATGGGAGGGGACAGGGCACGTGGCGAGGAAGCCCGGACCCAGCTTGTGGCCACATTTTTCACCTAAACTCCCACCCCTGCGGAGTGCACACAGGCCTGGCACATACCAGGTGACAATCGATGATGACAAAGAGACAGTCAACTGTCACAACCCTACCACCCTGAGATAGTTGCCATGGAAGTGCCACATCGTCTGCATCCCCAGCTACTTAAACACAAGCTATCCCGTGTGACCAAAAGGCACACATATGACATATGACATGATATGGCCTATACACAAGTATTTCAAGGTGCGATGAGGCAGGGAGGGGGGAACAAGGGAAGACAGACAACGGTACTACTAGGCCAGGTGTCATTGAGATTGTGCAAGTGCAGGTGTAGGGGGAAGGGAAAAGTGCAAGGGGAAGGGGGGGAGTGCAGTACAGGGGAAGTAGACCAAAAAAAAATACATAGGTCGGCTGGTGGCAACTGCAAAGGTAAGTGCAGACAAGTGCTGGGAAGGGTGGGCTGTAGGGATAGAGAGACAGTACTGCAGTGCAGGGGTTGCCAGGGAGGCAGTGCAAGTGGAGAGTGGCTGGGCCAGGGACCGAGGTGAGTGAGAGTTGCCCAGTTGCAGCTCCAGTGCAGTTCCAGTGAATAATCCTGCAAGGGAGAGGCAGAGAGAAAGCAGAAGCAAAGAGGAAGGTCTTGAGGTCCTTCCAGAACTGGAGATGGTTCCCCTCAAGTTCAAGTGAGGCAGGAAGGCTGTTCCAGAGGGAGGGCCCTGCCGCGGAGATGGATCTACCCCCAGCTAGTTGCTCTGAGAAGCGGCTGACCCTGACATGCAAGGTGTGCATCACACACACCTGCAAAACAGGCCATGGCCATCACTGTCATGTCACTCAAACCCTCCCAAACCACAACATGACATGGCAAGCAATACCCATACACCAACACAGTAACGAGAAGGAACACATTGCCATGTCCTAAATGTACAGTCGCATCAGACAATGATGCCTGACCCGGAATCAGATGAAATGACAGACCAACAAAATCTCCCACCCAAAATAAGTAATTTCCAAATGCATTACAAGAGTCGTAGACATAACATAACAATGAATGCTTGTCTACATGCACATTGTGCATTGCAAAATCAACACTGCAGCTCATGTGTGCTGTGTCCTACTCCTGCAACACACTGCTCAGCGCACAGCACCGTGAACAGCCATTGTGTGTGATGCACACCCTGAGCAGCACATCTAAGTGACAGACCACATCAAACAGCAAATCAGGCATGTACAGGATCCATAATCGGTCACAGAACATGTGCTGCAGGGACACAGTGGGCACCAGAAGGCAAACAGTGTACACGTGGATATGCAAGGGTGGGAGTACATGTAGTGCATCAGAGTGCAAGTGTGTGGTTCTGCAAGGACATGCACTCCACATATGCATGTGCACTCAAATGACCATTAGTGTTCTCCACACATCACATGTGAACATTCACCATGTGTACACCCCAGCATGTCAAACCACAACTATCCCCTCGCACCTGAAAGGAAAACACAACACATGAACAGGCATTGATCAGCAGAACACAACATGTACCCAGGATACCACCATTACAATGTCAGAGTTCCCATCACACTGCAGGGCAAGGCAACTATCAACAACAACCCCCCCCTCCCTCACAAATGACCATGACCCACTGAACAACTGCACCTGGGTCATGGAGCCTTCAAACCTCAATTCCACCTGGCCACAGGATCACCTTTACCCTTCGTCACCATCTCCCACCTTGTGTGTAAAAAGGTGCCTGCACCCTCATAATCCACACTCATGTCCAAAATCACAAAATCCAAGCCAGAAAAACGAACCAGAACACCCTCCAGTAGATGACTTGACGTAGCAGTACCTCACAAAGGCCTAGTACTACCACAATGATGCAACAACCAAGGTAGCACAGTAAAACAATGTCACAACAGGATGTGAAACATGTGTGGTACATGACATAGGATGATGCACCATGAACGGATGTGTACTGTCACAGGTCCCCTGTACAGGCGCGGGAGTGTCACAAAACAACCACCCCCACCATGTCCCGGGTGCCTGCAAGGTCAAACTCACACAGGCCCCTGAGACCCTGGTGGGGAAGGAGGTTCAGGGATATGCAGTCGGGACAGGTGTTGACACACTGGATGACTGGAATGAGTGGCAGGAGAGGGGAGGAGGAATGACACATGAAACTAGGGTATGCACGAAAATGTACTACCTGCATGAACACATACACAATCCAAACAAACTTGGACATCATTGTCATGGCCTTCTGTAGTCCAGGCTCAGGAGTGGTACAAACCAACCACCCCCTCTAGGGTTTTGGCGCCTGCAAGTTCGGGGCTTACACAGGCATCCGCAACCCCAGCGGGGAAAGAGGGTCAGGGAACGTTGCTTGGATAGGTACGGGAAGCAGGAACACCGGGTAGAGGGTACAGGGTTCAAAATTGCATAGGAGTATGGGTGATTAGGGAGAAAAAACATACCAAATTGAACCACACATACATCCATGCATTAGTACACTCCCCAGCAAGCCTATGCAGAGCAGTTCGAAAGAAAACAACAAGACACTTAGCTCTGGTTTTGAGTGCTGGCCTCCTGCCTGCGCACTCTCAGGTCCGGTTACAGGAGCACTGCAATGCTGCAAAGAGAGCCACAGTCAACAACCTGTACGTGCCAATTACACAAAAACACTACACCAAACATGCCCCATAGCAACAAACTACTCTACAAACAGACAATCTGGTGTAGATGCTTCGTCCCCATATATAACATCACCCCTGTGACGGGTCATACACAGTGAATGCAGTAAGTCAGCCGCCGGTGGGTGCGTGGCAAATGGAACACCAATGTGTCACAATTCACACAACATGCAATGTTCCCTGGGTAAGCAGACAGACCCATATAGCAAGCCATGACTTCTGAGCAAGTTGCGTACCACCATGGCCGAAACAAAGTTGGCAGTGCATTTATCATAAAGTACATGGAAAATACATGCACTGCACCCGAGTATGTCCCTTGCTGTATGTCCCTGTGAGCTGCCCCTTTCCATGTCTCGGAAGGCTACATGGTTGAAACAAGTGCCTCAATGGACCTTGGTGTACCGAAGGGTATGTGCCGCTGCCCCTGCATGTGTCCCAGACAACCCTACTATCAACAGCCATCAGTCCACCAACACATCTGAGCTGCATTGTGTGCTTCAACACCAATATTCATCTAAGCTCACCCTCAGTGCTGTGACTAAGCCTGCATGTGCAACTCGCCTGGTGCAAGCTTTGCTGTGTCGTGGCCCCCCTGTGCTGCTCACCTTGCCTGGAGTTCCTTGGAACATGTCAGTAGTTCTAGGATGTGGGTCTGCAATCCCTGTGCCTCTGCTTGTGCACACATGTGCATCTGGGCACCAACAAACGTGTCCAGAATTCCGTCGTTCAATGGGCCATGTCTGCTGGCAAAGGTGCTCTGGAGGCTCATCCCCCTGCAGAAAGGGCATGAAACACATGATTAATGCTTCAAAGTCATCTGTGTGTGTCTCATCAGGCATCTCATTACTTGACCATGTCAGAGAGTCACATCACAAATCACACCATCAGTCCGTCTTTCACATCCAAATTGTGGAACACTATCTAGAGCATGAATTGCAACAAGCACGTGTACAGTAAAGATATGAAACATACTACACAATGCATAGCAATTAATGTACACATTAATCATGACACACCCCATCTAGCAAAAGGTGAACAGTGGACAATAACACCAAAATCATCCCCACTAGGGGTGTCAACACAAGTCACACAGCTCCAGACATGCCACAGATATGACAGTCCAAAGCCCTTGTGTAAAATTCTGTAACACCGAACCATCCTTGCGAGCCCATGGATAAGGGAGGCAGGAGTGGCATATGTGAGTCAAGGACCCCAAGCAGCAAACACATACACAAGACAAGCCTAAAGGGCCCAGCTGGAACAGACCGTGGATGCCTTCAAAAGCCACAAAGCACCGCACCGTCACATGAAAGCACAATAGACTAGCAATTTTAAACTAAATCAACTATTAACTAATTACACTAACAATGGAAAACCTACATTACCTAATTAAACTAACTATCAAACAGAAACTTAACTAATTAAACTAAAAGAAAAATCAAAAATGGCCACATACGACCCGGGGGGGAGGGGAGGCACCCAGGAGGGGGGAGGTACAGGGTGCTGCTCAACATCCACATGCGATGATGCTGAGCCAAAAAAAAAACCTCCATGGGCTCGACGCCTGCACAGCCCGACCTATGTGGGAGATGGATGGTTGTCCGAGTCTGGCTCATCCTGTAAAGGAGGACGTGGCACAGTAGCCTGGCCACGCCTAGCTGCAGCTTGCCCCTCGTCGGCAGCAAGTCTGCCGGACGGGTGAGCCTGGTTCTGTGTGGCGATGTGACGTAGGTCTGCATGCAGAACCTCACGTGATACACGTGCTTCCTCTTGCAAGGTAGCACGTGTAACACAGATTTCCTCCTGCAAGGCCTGGCAGGACAACCGCTGCACCTCCCGGCAAGCATGTAGCTCAGCCGAGATGGTACGCTCAAGCTGCGCAAACCTCTCCTCTGCCTGCTGCCTCTGGGACATCATAAAGACACCCAGAGTGGATCTGAGGGAAGCATACTCCTCCCTCAGGGCATCCATGTGCGCCTCTGCGTGAGCAGCAATTGCTTGACGCAGAGACGACATTTCAGCCTGGCGTGCACTGTCTGAGGCCGCCATGCCCAGCCTGAGCGAGCAGGCCGTGGACCGTGTCGCCTGCTGCTGGAGAAGCACCTGCCTAGCAGGGGGGAGCACAGATTGGGCCACGCGCTCCATGCTCTCAGCGATGTTCTCCATTGCTGCCCCCTGCCGTTCGGAATTGGCAGTCATGTCTTGCTCACACTCAGTATACAGCGGTTGCGCGCGGCGACCGCATTGCCGGGCTTGACCCCTGTGGGACCCAAGGACCGGGGGTCCTCGCTGTGTTGGCACCGCCCGCGGCTGCACGACTACATGCCCCCGTTGACGTGATGTCCCAGGCACATCAGTGACTGGTGTGGAGGGTGACCCTGCATCCCGATCCACCACGGGCGGAGGAACCAAGACTGTCTGATCCCTCAGTGCAGGGGTCGCAGACAGAGGAGTGTCCACATCAGAATCACTCACCCCTGACACATGGACCTGATGCTCATCCAACTCAACATGGACGTCAGAGTCGTCATCAAGGCTGGACTCATAGGCAGCCAGAGACAAGATGGACTGCAGCACTTGGGGGTTTTCGTGGCCTACCACCCCACGACCCCCACTAGTGCCGGGTTGATGTGGTGTTACCAACCCTGTGTCTGGCATGACAACACCATCCTCCGACTCCATTGCGTCATCACCTGAAAAATAGAGAGAAAAAAGGTCACTACACACGTCAGAAGCACACAACACACACACACACCGACAGCAAATGCATCCGGCAGACATGTGACACACAACATATAACCTGGCATGCATGCTGGGTCAACTTTGAATAGCTTCTGTGATCAGACCTGTTGAAAGGTGGCAGTTTCCATGGAAGTGGGTCTATGCAGTGCAGAAACTGTGTACGCCACTCACTACCTACATGTACAAGCACTCCATGGTGTGTGCCAGGAAATGTGAAGGCAGTGCAATGTCAAATTCAGACATCACGTGCATTGTGCATTCAATGTGTACCATATCTAGAAGCCAAGCACCCCTCCACCCCAGTACCAAACCAGGGATGCCTAGCATGGTATCAAAAGGCTGACCATACACCTGTGTATTGACAGGCAGTGTTGACTGGCATCAACAGCTTAATGTGATTCAAATGACAACACTGCAAATGATGCTGGGACAGTAGGCAGGACACATGATGAAAACTCTGGAGGCCGCCCACGTGTGAAGAAGGCACAACAAGAGTTGGACAGAGTCATTGGCCATTGAACATGCTGAGGCCTGTGAGCTACACAGATTGTCAGAGCCCATACATGTGTGCAATGCAGGACTGAGCCACAGTTGACATGGGAAGGCTGATGAGATGGCAGGCAATGTATGTAACCAAGGACTTGTATTACAGTGATCATCCAGTCAAGGACACATAGGGGCATGCGTGCAATGCACATGGAGCATGAATGGGCACTCATGTCTCTGCGGGACATCTGACCCATGCACAGTACAAGTGAGATACCCTGCATCGAGTACTAAGGCTGTACCACACGGCATATGTCTGGCAGATTCTACGCTGGAAGTTAGCATCTACACAGGACACATGAAAAAGAAAGTACACATTGGCAAGATTGAAGCAGACCAGTGCAAAGGTGGAACTGGGGTGCAGAGTGGCGGAGGAGGGGCAAGGGAGCATGCCTACATGGAGTCCCGCATGCAGGCAGAGGAGACATGCATGACGGAAACATTGCATTAGTTACACATCAGAACCATGTACACGTCACATGTGGCAGCAATCATGCACAACACATCCCACAAATGAAACACATACGTCCTCAACAAACACGCATCAACACTCACTGGACTGCGCATCAAAGTCCAGCATCTCTCCCACTCCTTCGACCAATTCAGGTGGTATGAACTCCGCAACGAGAGCCTCATGCGGAGTGAGCTCTTCCTCCTCTGGTGCAGGCCCACCGCCAGTCACCAGAGTCAAGTTGTAATTAGAGGCACGCTTAGCCTTAGTGCTGTGCTTGATGTCATTCCAACGCTTTTTGCACTCCTGCGCCGTGCGCACCTCATGGCCGAATGAACTGACATGTTCCGCAACATGCTTTCAGTGGGTGTCACGTTGGGCAGCCGTAGTCTGACTATTGGCACCCACTAGCATGTCACAGCTGTGGCCCCGCACATAGTCCACGAGGAAGTCCAGTTCCTGCTTACAGAAAGGCTTCTTCCTCGACGTGCAGGAGGTCGTGGCTGTGTGTGGGGTCCCAGCCTGTGCTGCAGGTGCAACCTTCCTCCTCTTGGACTGTGGCGCAGATCCTGGCTGGCTAATGCCGCCCTGACCAGTATGGCCAGTGGGTTCGGTGGATTGAGCCAAGGGAGTGGCAGGTGGAGGGATGACCAAAGGCCTGACTTGTGTCAGTGGCAGCTGGGTGCCCACTAATGGACCCTGCGCAGCAACATCAGCTGTGGCAGGGTCATTGACCGCAACGGTCCTGGTTGGCAGACTCACAACCGAGGTGCTGTTGGGTGCATCTGCCCCTGCACTTGCCAATACCCGGCTGTTCGGGGCAGCAGATGACATGACTGCCCCAGGGACACGTGTCTTGGTCTGAGCAGCCCGGCGTGCCCCTATGGTTTCCCCCCTGGCCTGTTGGAGATCTACCAAGGGCTCTTCAAGTGCCAACGCAGCCTGCGCTGGCAGACCCTGAGCCTGGGTGGCGGTGTCCACAGCTGTACCTGCAGCTACCACTACCCTTGGGCCCGTGGCAGTCGATGGAACGGACTGCCGGGTCGAACGGGTGCCAGGGCCAGATTCAGGAGCTGCATCCCCCGGAACCACAGTGGGTGGTGGCATGACTGCACCGACACATGGCACAACATTGTGCTCAAGTGGCGCACCACTGCCTCTTCCCCCTCTGTGGCCGCCCTGGACACCCTGGACTCCCCCTACTCCATGGTCACCATGGCCATGTCCCCGACCACGCCCGCCACGAGGAGGACGCCCAGCTGAGGCGCCCCTCACCTTTGGTGCCCTCCCAACCATGGCACAGATGTAGTAGTGCTGGCACAGATGGAGTGGTGCCAATGGGAGGTGTACACCACAATTGACCTGGGCAATTGGGGTGAAGGGGGTGGGAAGCAAGATGTTAACAGGCCCCCTGCACCTGCAAGGCTGTATGTGACCCCGGTGATGTGGTGACGGGTCACGCAACGCTCAGGCACCCCAAAACTGCAGTAAAACCGTGCACGCAACCCTGCAGCCTACGTGCGTGGATTCAACCTCCCGCAGTACGCGGTGGCACCCAGTAACACGAATAACGCGTACGCGTGGGGCACGCAGGCTACTATGACATCGAAAATGGGTGTGATACACAGGGGCACCCGCAGTGGGAAAAAGAGCGTGTGCGACTCACCGTCTGACTAGCGCAATGCAGAAAAACACGCATAGCCAATACCCCCGCCAAAAGAAGAGATACGTCCTTGATAGCTGTGAAGTTGTGATGGCGCGCAAAACAACAGGAAGCAGCAACACACGTCGGTCTCCACGAAAGGCACGTACAGCGAACTGCTGGGCCCGCTCACCTTTAACCCGTGCTGAGGGAAGCGCACGCGTGCGTCACGTCACTTACACGCATGGGCCCTTTCCTTGTATTACACACGGACGTGCAGTTTTTCACGCGCGCTGAAATGCCCATGCACGCCTGTACGCGTCACGTCACAGGGGCGCTTGCGCTTGAGTGGCCTTCTGTCCAATGAAATTGCGTATGCGTGCAGACGCGCTTACGCGCTAAGGGCCTTTTCTCGAATTACACGCTGACGTGCCGAATTTTCACGTGCCAAATCACTCCGTATCAAGCTGGCCACGCGTAAGCACACGGAAGACCACGCTCCTGCCCAGAAGGCCGAACTACTGCCCCCCAGAGCCCCGAGCACGCTCCCACCTGCCATCTGCTGCTGCCTGACTGCCTGCTGCCCACGTGCCCTGCCATTTGTACCTGCACATCAGCCAGGGGTGCTGTTGCTGTGACCACCCCTGCTGGAACCGAAGACTCCCGACTGGGATTCCATCGCTCCACAGCCCAGCCCCAGGACCCAGTTGCCCACCCACTCCTGCCTCTGGGGTTGTCATGTCGGGGCAAACACCATCTGAGACCACTGACAACCCCCGGCCAGAGAGGCAGAGGGGCACCAGCTTCAGTGCCACCGAAGTTGGTGTTCTGGTGGAGCAAGTCCTGGGGCAGTATGATGCCCTCTTCGGAAGTTCCCGCGCCGACAAGGAAGGACAGACTCGGATCTGGACTGACATCGTGACTGCCATCAACGCGGAGGGGGTGGCAGTCCGCGACTTACAACATGTCAAGAAGCGCTGGGAGGACTTCAGGTCCAGGACCCTGAACAAGGCCCGGCGCATCTTGAAGGCAGCGGATGCCAAGGGGCGCCGGGGCCACTTGTCGGAAGAACAGATGAGGGTCCTGGAACGCATATCCCCAGTGCTCCATGTCCAGGTCCTTGAGAGGCAGACCCGTCTGGAGTCGAGCGGTAAGTGTACATGCATCCTGATTGTGAGCTGTGCGTGTGGTGATTTTTCAGTAGTGTGCAGGTTGCACATCTGTTTGTATGGGGTCGAGTATGGGTGGGGGTGTACAGGACCGTGGGGCTAACACATGCGAGGGCTGGAATGTGTGAGACATGGATGGTGCTTGTGTGTGTAGGCTTGCATGCCAAATGCAGTTGTGTGGGCACACATGTTTCGATGAATGTGTATGTAAGTAGACATGTCCGTGATGTCACGCATGTATGTTGTTTTCAGCTGCATGTATCAGCACTGTGTACATGTGCATGTGTGTGTATTTGACAAGGGTGCAACAGTGATGCAACATGGATGCATGTGACAGCGGTATGTGGGAGCCTGATCGGCAGATGTGACATGGATGCCCATCTGAACACTGCGACACTTGGCAGAGGTGTACACATGCATGCAAGTGTGGTGGTGTGTGTACATGTGTGGTGCACTTCCTGTGTTGCATGTGATGTCTGGCTCACCTTTGCCTGCTCATGCTGTTGTATGTGTATGGATGGTGCTGGCAGTTGCAATATGGCTGTGGTATGGCTCATGTGTGCGAGTTGGAATGACATGTGTGTTGGGGATTGTGATGACATGTCTGAGGTTTGCCAATGCCACTCATGTACAACTGTCATGTGTGTATGTGTCCATTGTACAGTGCCCTGATGCCTCTGTTTTATTTCTCCCTGTCTGCAGCGTCAACTGATGAAGAGGGCGGAGAAGGTGCTGTGGAGCACAGCGGCGGGGATCCCACCCCAGCTGGAGACGCAAGGCCCGGCTCCCCTCCCATGTTGTCATCTCGTTGGGGAGTGAGGAGTCCGGTGCCGCGTCCCAGGCCGCAGCTGCCGGGGGGAGGTCCAAGAGGCGGAGGTTGGAGTTGGAATCCTCGGCAGCAGAAGGGGCAGCTGGGACCCCACAGGGCCCAACGTGAGAAGATGGCACGGAGTCATCCAGGTTGGTGGGGCGTTTGGTGGAGGAGGAGGCCGTGCAAGCAACAGAGACGGGTTCTGGAGGTGGGGATCCCACTGGTGCTAGTGGTGCAGTGCAGGCCCAGGCACAGGAGGCAGCACAGGCCGCCGCGGAGGTGCCTGTGTACAATCCTGTCCCTGATCCTGTCCCTGCATCATCTTGCATCAGCAGGTATGCCTACGTCCAGACCCGTTTTCAGGCAGGGGATGAGCTCACGACAACTGGCCTTCCTCTGCCTGCGGACGTGGCTATCCGGGTTCGGGTTAAGCCTGTTCTGAGTGGTGTGGCGTTGCGTCAACGGGCCATGCGAGGTGACCTGCAGTCTTTTTATGAGGAGACTGCACGTCATCTCGAATAGCTCGTTGACCGCGTCAGCCTGCTGGGACAGGTCACCCAGGCCGGATTCCTCCGTATGATGGGGATTGCTCCGACCCCCTCCTCAACAGAACCCCCTATGCGCCAGTCGTCCTCCGTGCCATCTTCCCACCCATCAGTCACCTGGGTGCCCTGTGGAGCTGCCTCTGACGGTGCGGCCAGGCTGGTGGAGGAGGCATCCCTGCCACAGTCGGGAGTCGGACGTCCAGCAGGGGTGGCCACATCAACGACTGCACCCCAGCCGGCGGAGGATGTGCAGGTAGCAGGAGGCAGTGCACGGGCAGAGGCACAGCAGCAGCAGCAGCAGCAACGTGGTGGGAGCCATGAAGGCTCGGGGCCTTCAACATCGGAGGGGCAGGCATCGGCCGGAGGGCAGGAGGACCCAGGACAGGGAGTGTCTTCCGTGTGGCAGCGGTTGGGCCACGCCATAGATGCGGAGCGGCAGCGAGCGGAAGAGGCAAAGCTCAGAATGGTCAGGGCGGAGAACTCCATGCGGAGGGCCCTAAAGGCGGGCCGAGTGCCTCGAGGCAATCCGCAGGGGTTTGGAGGTGGACACGTCGACGGCCCTGCGGACCCTCGGGGCCATGGAGGAGGACCGCCTCCGGGACATTGAGCAGGAGTTTGATGATGCCCTGGCCCGGGACATCCAAAAGTGAGCCGTCAAACTAGCCCGCTGCCCTTGTACATAGTTATGTAGGTAGTGTTAGGTTTCCTTTTTTTTTTTAATTTATTTTGGACCTTTCTGACATTGGCCAAATTTTTGTATATAGTTTATTTTATTAGTTAGTGTAGTTAGATAGGTTTCCTTTCTTTTGTTGGGATAATGGACCATGGCTTGTTCGTATGTACATAGTTCACTGTTGGATTGTATTTATCTTTCACATTTTAACCATGGAGCAATGGCTTTCAATTTTATTTCCCATTGGATTTTGTTTTCTGGACACTGACTTTGGACACCATTAGTTTGGATTATGATTTTTGCTTTTGCTTTTTTTCACGGACATGCTCCTTTTCATTTTTGTACATTCCCATTTCTGTTTCTTTATTTTTGATTCTATTTATGTTTCCTTTAATACATATTTTTTTAGTGAACTTCAATGTGTAGTATCTCATTGGTTTCATGCATATCATGATATGGGTTTTGAGATTCACTGACACCCATTGGGTGTATGTGAGGGAAATGTGTTTGTTTCGGAACTTGCAATTGGTGTTCTGTCATGTAATTGCCAATTATGAGTGGGTGGATGCAATACTCGGTGGGTGTTTTGCATTTGGAGGCTGACCATAGGGACCAGGGATCTAGATTGTGATGACATGTTGGCTGGGGAACATGAGTTGGACATGGGTGGGGGCCTGCTGGCAGGTGCCCCACAGTGCTGGGGGTGGGGGTGGTGGGAGACATGGGTGGGGGCCTGCTGGCAGGTGCCCCACAGTGCTGGGGGTGGGGGTGGTGGGAGACAGGAGTGGGAGCCTGGTGGAGGGTGACCCTACACTGCTGGGGGGTGGGGGTGGTGGGAGACATGGGTGGGGGCCTGCTGGCAGGTGCCCCACAGTGCTGGGGGGTGGGGGTGCAGGGGAACATGAGTTGGACATGGGTGGGGGCCTGCTGGCAGGTGCCCCACAGTGCTGGGGGGTGGGGGTGGTGGGAGACATGGGTGGGGGCCTGCTGGCAGGTGCCCCACAGTGCTGGGGGGTGGGGGTGGTGGGAGACAGGAGTGGGAGCCTGGTGGAGGGTGACCTTGCACTGCTGGGGGGTGGGGGCGCAGGGGAACATGAGTTGGACATGAGTGGGGGCCTGCTGGCAGGTGCCCCACAGTGCTGGGGGGTGGGGGTGGTGGGAGACATGAGTTGGACATGAGTGGGGGCCTGCTGGCAGGTGCCCCACAGTGCTGGGGGGTGGGGGTGGTGGGAGACATGAGTGGGGGCCTGGTGGAGGCTGCCCCTGCACTGCTGGGGGTGGGGGTGGTGGGAGACATGGGTGGGGGCCTGCTGGCAGGTGCCCCACAGTGCTGGGGGTTGGGGGGTGGGAGACATGGGTGGGAGACATGGATGGGGGCCTGCTGGCAGGTGCCCCACAGTGCTGGGGGGTGGGGGTGGTGGGGAACATGAGTTGGACATGGGTGGGGGCCTGCTGGTAGGTGCCCCACAGTGCTGGGGGGTGGGGGGGTGGGAGACATGGGTGGGGGCCTGCTGGCAGGTGCCCCACAGTGCTGGGGGGTGGTGGGGTGGGAGACATGTGTGGGGGCCTGGTGGAGGGTGCCCCTGGTGGCTGGGGGTACAGGGGGACATGCGTTGGTGGGCAGTATTGCAAGTTGACATGTGGGTTGGCTGGGGGGCATGGCCATGGTGGATGGGGTGCCTGCAGGACATGTGCAGGGTAGGCCCCTGTGGTGTGAGCCACCTACAGGGGCCATGGAGGGTGTAGAGGGAACACCTGGGAGGACCCACACGTGCAATTCACGTGTGGTGCTCCCCGCGCACCCCTGTAATACATGTACCCTTATGGAATCGCGTGTGGAACTTCCCGCGCACCCCTGGAATACACGTACCCTGCTGATATTGCGTGTGATACTTCCCCTGCACCCCGGAATACACGTACCCTGATGAGATCGCGTGTGGAACTTCCCGCGCACCCCTGGAATACACGTACCCTGCTGATGTCGCGTGTGACACTTCCCCCGCACCCCTGTAATACACGTACCCTGATGGAATCGCGTGTGGAACTTCCCGCGCACCCCTGGAATACACGTACCCTGCTGATGTTGCGTGTGATACTTCCCCTGCACCCTGGAATACACGTACCCTGATGAGATCCCGTGTGGAACTTCCCGCGCACCCCTGTAATACACGTACCCTGATGGAATCGCGTGTGGAACTTCCCCTGCACCCCTGGAATACACGTACCCTGATGGAATCGCGTGTGGAACTTCCCGCGCACCCCTGAAATACGCGTACCCTGCTCGCACGGGGCCAATCGCGTGTGGAACTTACCGCGCACCCCTGAAATACGCGTACCCTGCTCGCACGGGGCCAATCGCGTGTGGAACTTCCCGCGTGCCCCTGTAATACACGTACCCTGATGTAATCGCGTGTGGAACTTCCCGCGCACCCCTAGAATACACGTACCCTGCTGATGTTGCGTGTGACACTTCCCCCGCACCCCGAAATACACGTACCCTGATGGAATCGCGTGTGGATTTTCCCGCGCACCCATGAAATACACGTACCCTGCGGAAATCGCGTGTGGAACTTCCCAAGCACCCCTGAAATACACGTACCATGCGGAAACCGCATGTGGAACTTGCCGCGCACCCCTGAAATACGCGTACCCTGCTCACAAAGGGACAATCGCATGAGGTACTTTCCGCGCACCCCAGTGATACACGTAGCCCGCTTGCCGTGCTAGTACAGGGTTGGCGCAGCCCTTTGCCCTGGATTGGGGATTTTGATGGCTTTTCCCTGCGCGAGAGGCGTTCTTGGGGGCGTAACTGGCGCTGCTGCAGGGTTGCTGCACCACTGTGCGCCACGGCTGGTTTTGGTAGCTGGAATCCATGAATACGCTGTGCGCGGAAATGGGTTTTGGCGCACGCGGCTGGCGCAGGGATTCGCACGCGCACACTGTGCGCCAGCCTCGTGCGCAACTTGTGCGCTGAATTCTATGAATTACCCTCTAAATGTTTTGGCTGTACTGGGAAATCAGCCCAAACACGGTTTCTACTATGGCTAAAGGGACATGTGGGGGCTGCCCTACCCCCAAGAGAAGCCACAAGGGATTTATGGGATGCCTACGTCTTAATTGGACCCTTTGAAACTTTGAATGGCTAAGGCCACATACGGCCCTTATGCTTCAGCATGATGCTGAAAGTATGATAAAATTGGTTTGTGAGAAACAGATTGGGGAAATTTGGCAAATTATAAATAATGTAGATACCCCCCAACCGGCCCTACACGTAAATGCAGTGTCGGAAGAGATTTGGGTAGCCCACTTTAACAGTCTTTTCAGTTCCGCTGATTAAGCCAACAAAATAGTTGGGGAAACTATAGTTAATGGTTCATTCAAATTGAAAAGGAGGATATTATGGCTCTCATAAAAAAAGCAAGTAACTCCAGAGCATCCGGAACAGATAGGCTGGCAAATGCAATGCTCAATGGAGAATCAGGGTTATGGGCACTCTTCTTAATGTTGTTGTTTGGACAGGTAATGAAGATGAGGGTGGTTCCTTAAACCCGGAAATTGGCCATCATTGCCCCAAATTTTAAAGAAGGGCAATTGGCTGATCCAAAACCGATCGCCCTATTGCTCTTTTGGATGGGGTGGGTAAGATATTTTCCACTTTGATCTTGGATGGTCTTTTGAAGTGGGTGGAGTCTTCTAATCACTATGACATCCACCAGTCTGGATTTGTTAAGGGAATGGGAACAAGCTTGAATGTATTTCTGTTAAGCATTATGAAAGTCAAATGCTTAAAGATAAGTCAAGGCTATATCTAGCATTTATTGACCTAGCCCAATCGTTTGATAGTACAGATAGCGACCTCCTGTGGTCAAAAATGTCCAACTGGGAATGCCCTACCGACTTGCTTCAGGCCATTAAGGCTTTATATTCTTCGACTTCATTAAGAGTCAGATTGAATTTAGCTGGACGCCTATTTAGATCGATCAGAACATTTAAGGGCCTAAAGCAGAGAAGTCCCTTGTTACCAGCCCTTTTCAATCTGTTTATTTCTGACTTTAGGGACACTTTGGGAAGAACATGATCTTTCACGCCAAGAATTAACGCAGTCTTTGGGTTGGATGCTGTACGCGGATTATCTGGTCATTTTGGATCAGGTTCCCATCAGCTTGCAGCGCCAACTCGACTTACTTCAAGTGTACGTTAAACAAAATGGCTTACGGGTAAAAGAATTGAAGTTGAGGGTGCTGATCCTTCAGCCACCACAAGGTAAACAAAACATAGGCTTTGAATGATGTATAAATCAAGAGTCCTTAGAGAAGGTTGGCACAGTCACGTACTTGGGAATGTGTTTGAACTCTAGTTCGATCGACGGTCCAGGGAGAAAGGTTCTAAGGGCAAAGGGAAACCTTTGGCTGCTCAAGGGTATGCTCTATTGAAACAACATGGTCATTACTCTTTACTTCCCATCTTGAACTTTTATAAAGTGAAAACTGTCGATTTTGCTGTATGGAGCGGAAGAATCATTTGCCCTTTCATTTAGAAAATGGCTGGATTTAGAGGGCATGTTCTGGAAAAGAGTGCTTTCACTTCCTAAGGGAGTCCCGATTCTAATTATTCAACACAAATTGGGTCTCCTCTCATTGTATGCTATGGTAGTTTGGAAGACCCTATCCCTGTATCGTAAGCTGACGATGCACCATTTGTTTTTCCGACATTAAAGGAATCTTTGCTAAACAGTAATTAATGGATCCTTGATGACTGGAAATCTGCCTGTCGAAACATCTTTGTGAAATTAGCACAACAGAAGAGGTACTAGTAGTCAACCCAGTGGTGGTAAAAATAAAGCTATGGAGGAGAGACTGGATCCAAACCCAGGAAAATATACAAGAATACACGTTGCACTA
This sequence comes from Ambystoma mexicanum, assembly GCF_040938575.1. Lineage (NCBI taxonomy): Eukaryota > Metazoa > Chordata > Amphibia > Caudata > Ambystomatidae > Ambystoma > Ambystoma mexicanum. The sequence continues at coordinate 577,305,392 of NC_090941.1, read as the reverse complement.
CCATTTTAACAATGATTTTAGAACATATAATGTGCTAAACAAGTACATGATCAAGTTCCCTAGTAGTTATTATCAGAACCAATTTTTGCTTTTCCACATGAACTTGTATTCAACATAGACATTATGGCCTCAAGCAAGTTAGGTGGTGAAAAAGATCTGGCTTGCACGTTTTGTATAGAGAAAAAGTATATAGAGACATTAGAGTACCTTTTGCTATTTTGCACAGGGTTTATTGAGTTGAAAACATTGCATTTGGCAGAGAAGAACACAAAGTAATGCGCTCAATGATTCAGAAAAAGAGCTTGAGGCATGACCTGGAAGTCCATCAAGATGGGTGCTTTCCACTACATCACCCAACCCCCTTAGTGGGGGCGGACCCAGCTGCACCACATTGTTGCAGATTCTTAGGTAGTCCATTGATCCATGAAATTGTGAGGGCTGGCTAACCCCAGTTCTCCTGCTGAGGTACCTGGATGTCCTCCCCTCCTAATCTGGGCTGACCTGCCAGACTACGTGAGATTGTAATGCCCAAGACTCCCACTCCTCTAGGCTGGGTCCAGTGCTGCGCTTCACTGAAAAATCCAAATCAGCTTCACCGTTAATGTCCAGGATGATGCTTATGCTCCTTTGAAGCTACTGGAAGTGAAACATGGTGGACACAGAAGTCTGGGACATCCAGAAACAGAATGCAGTTCCATTTGTCTGATGTTTGGTACTCTGTTTAGAAGGTTCAAGAATGCCCAGTGGGAGCTGGGTTGTTGAAGGAGATGATGGGCATTTTGGAAGAAGACAGGGTGCAGAGAGAGAGAGAAAGAGATAGAGAGAGTAATGCATGCTTCATCATGAGGAAGAGGAAAGATTGCAAAAGCATACTGGCTGATTACACACTGGCATCACATGCTGGAGGATTCGGACATAGCGAATGGAGTGTGTGTACTATGGACATAAGAGTCACTTTAGAAACACAAAACTTGGTGGGGCATAGACACTCTCTGTAGTAGTTGGATCTCCAAGGAACCTCTTTCAGACAATTACAACCAGAATACTAGATGGCAAGGAATGGGGGAGTAAAACGGAGTGTCTTGGTGTGGTGGGAATTCCTTTTAACACCTAGATACACTTGAAAAGACACAATTGAAAAGTCCTCACAAGCTCCAGAAAAACTGTTGGTAGCACAAAGGGTCAGATCTTTTACCCTCCACAAGGGCCATCAGAGAAATGAGCTCCTGACAGAAGGCTCCACCAGGGCTGCCTCCCCATTGAAGCATGCTCTCATGGAGACTTTTCAAAAGATCAAGCAAAGCATTGAACACTGGATCTTAGCAATGAATCATTGTAGCACCCAAAAAGAAATCAAAGCTCTGAAGCTAGCCTCTGAGATTAAAGATGCCAACTGTACCATACTCAAAGAGAATACATGACTGGGCCAAGGAACAGAGATATTGTAAAAAATAATACAAGGGCAATTTTCTGTAAGTTCAATCAGAAAGGTGCACATCTAGAGACCCTGGACTGCTTCTGCATTCAGTCAAAAAAGAGAACTCAAGCGGTAACAGGAGTGGACCAATGATTGTGATCCTGGACTTTATTGGAAAGATAAGATGTTAGTTGATAGGTCACATATATTGATTTTTCCTGATGCAACTGTGGCAACCTAGAAGTGAAGGAAATATTAAAGGGGCTTTCTGGACCTTGCATCTAATGCAGAGATCATGTTAACTCGAGACTTATAGGTTTGTGTGAGGGGAAATAATATATTTTTTCAGTCCCCTTAAAGGCTGCAGCATTGTCCAAGGAATGGCAGGAAGACTCCCCAAAGTATCTAGAAGAGGATACCCAATTGCAATGTTATCCATAGCAGGCCATCTGAGTGTGGGTTTAAGCAGAATAGGGTGGCAGTGCAGAGAATAGGAAACATACAATTATGTGTTTTGTTAAAGCTTGTTCGTTTTCAAGATGGCTTGTGTCCTGGATTGGAAGTGTATGGCTGGGTGGTAATTCTGCATTTAGTTAAGAGGTTGTGGTCTGAGGGCACTGAGGTGGTATCCCAATAATGAAGGAATATGAGGTGTTCATTTAGGGTTGCAGTTCGATATCATAGTAAAAGGTTGGTGATTATATTACATTGATGGTTGAGAGACTTTTGCCACTTTTTTATGTGTTGTTTTTAAATAAAAATAAATAAAAAGATATTCTCCCCCCCAAAAAAAGAACTTGAGCAGTTAATTAAATGCTGGCAACACATATAATGACAAACCCATGTCTCTGTTCTTTGCAGTGTGCAGGCAATTCCACTACAAGCATGAAGAATGTGCCAGATTCACACGCTAATGTATTGGAAATGCATACATAAAATGATTAGCATACATTAAAAACAATTTTAAAAGCCTTTTCTAATTCTGACATTACCAATGTTTCTCCTTTTTGCTTTGTCTTACAAGCTGTTTTCATATAAAAAATGGATGGAATTAGCTGAGAGTCGGTGCACCTAAACCCCACACGCAGTCAGTAATATAGACACCGACTCAAGGACTGCTACATTACCAAGACCATACACCTAAATATTTTCACACATTTACCCAGTTCCCGAGAACACAGAACAATTGAGGATTTCTGAAGTTTTTTCTTAAGATGTACAATCTTTCCTCACCATTGAAATACATTCTGCAAAGCAGTAATGCGAAATGGCACTGAAGATGTTTATGGTTGTTTCAGCAACATCTGAGTTGCCTTCCCTTATTGGTAACTAACTACGACTTTCTGCTGCCTACTGCGTTCTGCACAGATCATAGCAACTCTAATCTAAGACCAGCCTAAATTGTGCCTCTTTGTAAAGTGCAGAATTTAGTGCACCATATCACACCTCTGGTGGTGATTTCATTATTGCCTGGCCTCCCAACATCCCTCCAAGGACCAGTCCAAAGGATAGGGAAGCTGGCAGTGGCCTCGGGAGGGCGACACATTTCAGCAACACCCAACTTAAAACATTGGCGATCAAAGACCACATAAACCTGAAAAACCTGCTTTGCAGGGAAGGCGATAAAGTATCCATTCATCATGAAATCAAGATTTGGGGCAAGATTCTTCCTTCTGGTCAGTAGCGTGGGTTATATATCAACATCATCACCAGGCTAAAGAAACAAAACACTGATATAGCATATACTCCTGGGTAAAGGGTAAGCTTGTGGTGTGTCCCCTTGAAACAGGCAATAGCCCAAACCGTGAGCAGCCCACAGGGGTTGGTAAACATCACCCAACATCAGGTCTACAGTGTGGGACAAAGTGTACACAGGGGTGATGGTCATGTTATCGCTCATACTTTTACTGTGATCTAAATAAAAGGAAGGAATTGGCCATCAAATGGAGATATCCTGTTTCACTGTTAAGACAAGCCCTGCAATATCTAAAAGAAAACAATGAATACTACAAAGATATAAACATAGAGGAGAACCTAAGAGAAACCACCCAAATAATTCAGGATAGACCACCAACTGGCAAATTTGAACATGTAAATCCTATCACTGCAGCCAACATTTTGGACCAGTGTACAATTCACCCACTATACTCCAAAGACACCATAGAAGATGCATTAGAAACATATCAAATGCATCAAGCCAAAGGATTTCCAATGAGCATATGGGAGAAAAGCGTAGAAGAACGTTTCCTCTACTCTTTCCTGCAGGAAAAGGAGGAAGATATGATGAAAGATCCACACAAATAACTACATCAGAATATCGCTATTTACGAATGTATTCTGAAGACCCCAGATTCAGACAAAATATATAATACATTTTCCACCTCCTGTTCAAAAGTGAACTGGCAACTCTATGTTATGGAGTTGCATACACATTAAAAACAGGCTCTCATTTTTTAAACATGTCCGCTAAACATGTCCACTACCCAAATGATTCAAAAGATAAAAGACAACGATGAAATTTTGCAGTCAAGTATCACATATCTCTTGGCAAACATGCGTGGTACAAAAGAATACTGGTTCCGACGTCATGCTGATGTAAGTTGTATGCTAAGTAACCTAGGCCCACCCACATGGTTTCTTATTTTAAGTTGTGCAGAATATGCATGAGATGAGTTGCACGACTTCTTACGCATAGCAAACCAAAATAAAGACGGAATAGACATACAAATATCAGGAGAACTCTGTTCTATTGACCCTGTGGATGTATCAAGGTACTTTCACCATCAGTTTAATTCCATGATGCACTTCATTTCCAATAAAACTACCCCTCTACTAAGATACGTGGAACAATTCTTTTGGAGAAAAGAATATCAATCCAGAGGAGCACCACACATCCACATTCCTTTGTGGATAAAAGATGCTCCCAAATTTGCCCATGACAGTTATTCTACTCTTTTACACTTTATTCAAAAATACATTACCTGCAAAATCCCTTCAGAAAGCATACATAGTGACCTACATTCACAAATCTTATACTTCCAAAAACACAAGTGTGGCAAATACTGCCGACGTAGATATAAAAACAAAGGTAAATACTATCCCAAATGTTGCGTTGGCTTCCCTAGACCAGTTTCGGAAAAAGGACAGTAAATAGCTTGATTTCTTCTGTTAGAGACAGTGTAATAGGCAAATCACCTGAAAAACACACAACATGAACTTAACAGCTAGGCTATTATGCAAGTCTATGCAAAAAGGACGAGCATAAGGGACAAAGCATCAAAGTACATTAGTGATCAGAATGCAATCATTGCCCTCTTTTGTAATACAAATATAGACACACAATACATTGCAAACATGTCCACTATTGCTTCAAGATATGTCACAGCTTATTGCACCAAAGCTGAGAAAACAGAGCTAAAAGACTACTTGGATGACATATCACCTGACAAAACACTGTCACAAAAATTGTAAAGCTTCGGTATAAAAATGCTCTGCCATAAAGGATGCAGGTGCTACGAAGCTGCAGACCATTTAGCAGGTATATCCTTATATGGCAAATCTGAACACATTGTCTGGCTAAACCTTGTTCCAGCTTCAGCCCGAAAAAAAGAGTACTGAAATCCTACCAAGAGACAGAAACAATAGCCACAAATTATCCCAAAAGCCAGACAGCCAGGACATTTAAAAAAAACAACAATTTAATAGACACATATTACCCAAACAGAAGTCCTGATTTGGAAAACATGTGCCTGTACCACATAACCCGAAATTACTCCTACATAAATAATGTCACAACAGATGAGACAACTGGCACATATGCAGTCTGAAATTGTGAAGGAAGCCTAGTCAAACCTACCAAACCCAGTCTAATGAATCATATACAATTATCATTTAAATCAGCGCAACAAAGGGAACTTTATTACATGGCCCTACTGCAACTTTTTAAAACATGGAGAAAAGACAAATTATTAGGTAACCATCACTCATTTGAAGCTGCATTCAATGCAAATTAAAGAAGTATAATACAATGTCAATTTCAAGCAATACAAAGAAATGTTGGACGATGAATGCCATCAAGAGGAAGACATTCAATCTCAGCTAGATAAAGACACTCCTGGGGGCAGTCAACCATCCCTTGGAGGAAGCCAAGAACACCTTGGAGAACCACTCATTCTAAATGAAGCAGAAATAGCCATGATTGAAGTCGAAAACACCAAGTATCAATATAAACAATTGGAAAGAGACTTGTCAGTGCTGAAATCACAGCTAAATGATGAACAACTCACCATTTATATAGAAGTCACTGCAGCAATTGAACATGGTTTTAAACATGGAACTAAAAGTTGTAGCTGTAAAAATTATAAACCTCTGCTCCTGTGTTTAAGTGGTGAAGCTGTTTCTGAAAAACATTCTTAATTAAAATAATCAGCACATTTCTACAAAACATAACAAACAACCTTTCTGCTGTTCTAACAGCCCCCCACAGGTGTAGCTGTCTACAACATAGGTGTAACTTTAAACTGACTACTTCTCCTTCTAGTAGAACACCAAAGCAAATTAGAATGCTGCAAATTATCAGCAGAAGCTGCTACTGAAGTACGCAGAATTCTGAAACAAAGGAAAGTGCTCCAAATAGATGAAGAAAGCATGGTTTCCAAACTCATGTTGGCTTAAATTCACCTCACAATGCAAGAAATTCTAAAAACTAACTACGGACAACTGTTTGGAGGAAAAGAAGTTATTGTTTTTGGAGACTTCCTACAGTTAACACCAGTAAAATGTCAACCTATTTTCAAAACATTAGCACACAAACAATGCCGCAAAACACTCGGCAGCATAGGAAATGTAAATCTGGCAATATTTTCAATACAGAGAACTAACTCAAAACATGCATCAGTCTGCAGACTACACCTATGCTAACATTTTAAAAAGCATTGGAACGGGTCTGCTTACTAAAGATACAAAATCCATCTTAAATAGTTGACTAATCCATTATCAGTAAGGGCAAAAATCATCTGCTCTTGATGAAATGGAACAATTAACTCAACAAAATATAAAATGCATGTCTTTAATGCCAAAACTAGCAAGCTGTAGTTAATTCAATGAGACAATGTTAAAAAAAAGAAATGCATCCCATACTGCATATCAGCTCCACAGGCAAATTAGAAGTGCATGGCATGACACTCCTGTGGGATACCTTGACCCACTCAGTAGAATTCCCATCCATAACCAAGCTGCACTTCAGCAGTTGATAGCAAAATGGCTGTGCTGGCTCCTTGGAGCACCATTGCCCCGCATCAAAACTGCGTTTTGCAGCTACAAAATGATGATTGCACTGTTTTGTCCAGCACCATTGGGCAAGTTGGAACAGGGGGCACACCGAAAAGGGCTGCCAGGGTGTGTTCTTGTGTGTACTAAAGAAGCGAAGTGAGAAGCAGCGCTGCTCTGTTGCTTGCTAAAAAAGTTTCCCATTGAAAAGGGGAAGTATTTTACATTTAAAATGATGCCGCTCTGATGCTCTTTTCATCTGTTCTACATTACACTGCTTTTATTAGTGAGACCCTGCCATGCCCATCCATATTCAGATTGTGCTCCAGCAGAAGAGAGCATTATCCCCGAATGACAGGCTGTGCCAGACCAGATCTGGGAAATCAACAGAAGCTTTACTTTCAGCCACAAGGAAAAACGTTTTGACATTTGGGCTACAGAATGTCAAAAATAAATTCTTCAAAAGAAAACCCAGCTCTAAGGGCATATGTCAATTTCAGTGGACTTGTGTCCTGAACAGATTGATCTATAAAAGAAACTGACTAGGGCTGAAAAATAATTTTGGGAATTCAGATGGAAGAGAAAACCCTTTGAAAAGGACACACCAGCAGACTTCACCACATGTTAAAATGTGCTTTTGCAAATATGGAAATATACCTGTTTTAAAAGTGTAATGTTTACTAAGGCCCTGTCTTGGCCTAGCAATGTAAAGGGTTTTTTGTTGGGAAACATATATGGTGTGTTCTATTTCAAGAGGCTTGCTTCTGATTCTGAACAAAAGAAAATCAAATAAAGAAATAAATGTTTTGGCTGTACTGGGAAACATGAATGCCCTACCGCCAAGAGAAGCCACAAGGGATTTCTGGGACGCCTACTTGTTAATTGTACCCTTTGAAACTTTGAATGGTCCAGGAGGCAGCAAAGCACACACTCATCAGACTTTTGTCTGTGTTCCAAGTTGAGACAATAGATTCTGAGACACTTATGTGTGACTTTTGGAATATCACCTCCCCTCAACTTCTACTGGTGAGCTTCAAAGTCTACTCCAGAACAGCCTTGTAAGCTATGCCCTCATTTGGTAGACAATACTGGCCATTTGGCTAAAAAGGCTATTTTAATACATTTCAAGACTTTTTTATCTCTGAAATTGGACAGCACAGTAATGCGAAAGTTTCACAATCTAGATGCAATTTTGGTGGCCTTAATTTAAGAGGTGATAGCCTGCACTGGCATATTGGGGAAAGAAATGGCAGAGAATTGGATATTCTGAGACATGTGTACAGGATGCAACTTTGAAATTTTGTATTCACATGTCTTATGATAATGTATACACATGTATAAAGTTATAGAATATTATAGAATATTAGGTAAAATAATTTCATTGAAAATGATGAAAAACTATTAGGTGGATGAAACAAATTCCTACAAACTGGAGAGTTGGATTGCCATGCTCTGTGTGAAATATGTGATCTGCTTATGTAATTTGCAAAAATGTTGCAACTGTATAAATGTCTGATTTATGTTAAGATGGATTTTTGGCACAAAGGACTGCGGGAAAGCTTTGTACCTCATAAAACACAACCCCCTAAACTGAGTCCCTTCCTGGTGGAGGTGACCACCATGGGCTGACCTATCTGGTTCTTGGGGGTAGGTCTAGCTTAGTTCTACCCAATAATAGACCCGGTGATGTCACTCACATTTACATAAGGGGTGGGAACTTACTGGGACAGGACACTCTCCTTTTTTTCTAGCACCTGCATGTCCAAACATTCCAGATCCACCTTTGCAAGATTCCAGACTCTACTGCCAGGCTAAAGCATAGCTGACCCTCTCCCAGGAAGGCCATTGATCCAGGAACCCCACTAAAAATCCCAATAACAAAGGGGAAAAGCTGCGGTACCCTTTGGGGGGGCATCCTGTGACCAGACCGGCATTTTGCCCACTACCTGCATGCCCACTGTATCCTTGCCATCCAGTGACAAGACTTGTCCAGCTGTTTGCTGTAAGGGGCACCTGCTGTGCTGTGACCAGAGCCCTTTGAGTCCAGAACCCGGTTGGCTGTCTCAAATCCCAAACTCAAGTGCGGATTGTGAGTATTTCCCCATACCATAGCCACACATAGTCTACCCCATCTTGATACTGTGTTGTTGTCCTATTCTTACTTTGGTAACTTGTTTAAGACTGTTAGAATTTTCTGTGCACCCTGTCCTTGATTTTCTAAGCATTAGCGCGATTCTTTCATTCACCCCATCTTGTAACTCCTTAGCAATACTTTGAATAATTTAATTAATTTCCACATAAAGAGACACGCGGCATGAAGAGGTTAATGTGGCCGCTTAACCTGTTTTTATGGGCAGCGCTATCTTCTTGATAATCTAGTTTAAGTAAAACTTGTCTTTTCTTTCACCTTGAAAATCACATCCAATTATTTAGCTAGAGTCACTCTTTCACTTCTATATTGTCCCTATGATGTGCATCTATTCCCCAACCTAAAAACCCCATTCCGATTCTGTATATTTCACCTGTTTTATTTTAACCGTTTTGACATTTAAAGCTGAAAAAAGGGTACATTGCAACTTTTCCTCGTGTGAATTGACTGCACTGTGTTCTCACTTTGAAGTTGCTTTTGGACAGTATGCTTTTTGTGATACACTGCTTTATAGTTGCTAGTGATATTACATCCCTGAGACTGTGATGAAACATATGTACCTCATTATTTAACCACACATATAATGAATTATTTTCCAAAATCTGAGTGTCATTTTATGCTATTGCAAAGGGTTTATTTTGTGAGGGAAGGTCAGATTTTAATTCTGCTTGCTGCCTCCTATCCCTGTCTCCTTGCTGCTTCTTTCTATCCACTCAGAATTCGATAGATTGGGGTTTGAGGGAACATTACAGGGGGAACCTTAACTCAGGTGCTATCTACCCAAATAGAAAAAGTACTCCTACTCACTTGTGCTTTGGCTATGTTCTTGTAGAAGTTTACCCAAGTGTATTTCAGTGGTATTCATTGTAACTATCACCCCATTGGTGATTGCTGGCCAAAATAAAAATTGTGTGTTTTTCTTTGAATTTAAAATAAATAAATATTGTGTTAACACCCACCGGCCTGGTTCATGGTCCATTGTGACCCGGGGTGTTTGTAAAAGGGGGTGTGAGATGGGTTGGGTATCGGCTCAATTCGAATTCATAGAAAATAAAGAAAACATATTCTCATTGAGTGCTGCATCCTAGGCTAAAACCAAGGGTCCTGCTCCGGTGTGTGACATCCGATTGGAATCCTTCAGACTCCCTTCACACTCCCTATGTGTAAACAAGCAACAGCACAACTAAATAGCTTAGAAAAATCTATCTCCAACACAGCTGGATTGGTGAAAATGTTTACATTGTGTCTAAACTACAGAGTAATCCTAAAATGTAACCTTGACATAGAACAAGGTTTAGTGAATGGAGCAATTGGTAAAGTTGTTGGCTTCCAAATATAGCCATATGACAACACCATTTAGTTTGTCAACATCCACATTGGCAAACTTGCAGAAGTTAAAAAAATAGTCTTCTCAATAGCACAATTCCTTCTTTTCAAAGACATGTACATACGCAGAGAACAATTCTCTCTGTCCTTTGCATATGCTGTCACTATACACAAATCACAAGGCCTAACTCTAGATTATGCACTGATTGACATTGGCAGCACAGTAGTTGTTAAGGACGGTATGAGTTACATAGCACTTTCATGTATACATACACTTGAAGGTTTATTCTTAGTCAACTTTGATGCAAGCAAAGTTAACACTGAACTTCCTTGCATCCTGGAATACAGCAGGCTACATGGACTCTACACCCCTATCTAGGTATGTACCCTGTACCTCTAAAAACTAAAACTTAAAAAAAAGAAAAGTAATACAAACAGAACCTATAAGACATCTCACAACAATACCACCAAAGAAACAAAAAACAGCAGCTACTCTATCAGAAGACAAAAATACAAATATTGCTTCTAAAACAACAAGTGCAGGCACATAAAATAACACAGAAACACAACTCTCTGGTCCATTTCAATTTAGCAACACAACTGGAGTAAATTGCTATGCAAATGTAGCCTTTAATCTCTCTTCCAATTAGCACCAATTGTTCAAAACATTTACTTAAACGGTTCAGACCAGCTCTGTTTACAAATGCTCATCCTTCATAGAAATGCCACAAATAACCCCGACAACATGTACAGTGACTCAGGTATAAGGCAAGAATTGGACTTTTCTATATCAATGGTGAAATTCACCATAAACACACATGAAGATCCACAAGAATTTCTAATGTACTTACCACACGTACTAGAGACTGAAAACATACCTATAAAAGAAATCTTCCAGATTTTATACACAAGGAGACACACATGCAGTTTCTGCAACCATGTTTCCCAAGAAAACATCCCTAATTAACTATTTGTGTATATATCCATTCCAAATATGAATCTGTTCCGTTTCACCAGCTTCTGCTAAATGCAATCATGGCATATTATGCACTTTTTGCAGTTCAGACAATCGTTCCACCATACAAATAAACTCACATAGCCGATCTCTGAAACTAAAGCTTTTAAGGTACAATGCAGATGGTACCAAAAATAATTTTAAGCTTACTAACTTCACACACAGCCAAGTATCTCTTGGCAAGAAAACCTTCACAACAGTAGGCATAATCTACCACACTGGTGCCACAACCACTGCAGGCCACTATACTGCATATATTTAAAAAAAAGAAGTGGTTGGTTTGACTGTAACAACACTTCCGTTACTTTAAAACATATGTTATCAGCAAATCTTACAAATGCCTACTTAACATTCCTTAAACCCAAATTTAGTCACTGAATTGTATCACTATCAACAGTTAGAATATGCCAACTGATATCTAACTACATCCATAATACTACAATACTACTTTTAAAAGTCAAAATAGTTAGAATATGCCAACAGGTATCTAACTACTTTAAAAATACCCTTCATTGCACTACACTTCAAATATGTCATCACAATTCTTCTTACTACAACACTTCTTCTAACATCAAATATACTTAGAATACGCCAACAGGTATCTAAGCACTTAAATCATTCTCTTAAGTACAACACACTTCAAACAAACATACTGTCAAACTTACACTCACATAAATGTAGTCTTTTTTTATTCTGGATATATATTTGTTCCCAATGACCCAATGATTATTTAATGTCATTACTACAATAATCTAGCACACACATAGAATGTACTGTTTATGAGGGTCTCGAAAGTACATGAATATGTGAAAGTGTATGCAGTTAAACATTTTAAAGTATCCTGCTTAACATATTATACTGTGTTTTTTTCACAGAGAAAGAACCACAGATTTCTCCTTACTCACCATCTGCAACTAAGTAAACCTACCAAATGAAATCCTATTTGTTATGTTTATAAATAAACAAATACAAATTCGATAACCACTACCCTCAATTGTACTGCATTTCAATTGTGCTATGCCAGCATATTACAAATGCTGTATACTCCTCCTACAGTAACTATAATTACTATACACATATCACTATAGTTTATTTACCCAGTGCCAAGATTCTTGGAGGCAAGGCCTAAGGCATTGCCCCAAGAAGCTTTGCCCCAAGAATCTGGCCACAGAAAATATGACGCACTGCATGCTTTTTTACCATCCAATCAGCGGGCACCTCCGATGTTTGCAGACATCTTGCCACCCTCTGGGCCAATCGGAGGCCTGTCCGCAGAGCGAATAGGGAAGTGAGTCTGCGGACCGATCCCAGATATCCCTATTTTATTTTTACCTACTTTTTGCCCAATTTAAAAGAAACTACTGAACGGATTTACACCAAATGTACAAAAGCACGCTTTCAGGACCAAGCCGCTGCTACTGCCCCAAATTTAGTGAAAATTTGCCAAGCAGTTTGTGCTGTAGGCACGAGCAACATTTTTTTTTCATTGCATCTATGGGAAAAACACACATTTTGTGACCCACCCTATAACTTTACCCTCCCTCTGCATGAAACTTCACCAAACTTTGCAGAATCAATCTGACAGGGTCATATACTTTTTTTGTGCAAAGCGTTGAGAGGATTCATCCTGGTGGGGGAGAAGTTATAAGCTCTCTTCCTATGGGTTGAGCAACTTAACCAACTAAAGGGCCACTCCCACAGGCCGATAATATATAGTTTGTGGTGCCATCCCTTGAATGATTTTTACATAGGTTGGATTGGAGCTTCCCATGTATATTCATGCTTATGACTCCTTTCCATCATGACCGCCACTGTTTTTACCTACTGCCTTGGCATCTCTAGGATTGACGGACAGAGTTGTAGGACTGCCAGTTTTTGTTGATACTAATACCAGCTTACCTTTTCTCCCCTCACGTGATCAATCGTTCAGTGTAGCGCCAAATGCGTTGTGTTTTCAGGTCGCGCACCACAGTGTCCTGCTTCTGTCTGTGTTTATGTTGCTGCTCACCATGTTGTATATTTTTGTACAACTTTTTTAAACATTAAAGAACTTACGTATTTATTACACAGTGGTTTCTTTTGTCCTTTTCTTTGGAGTTTGCTACTTGCAGTTGGTCCGCGGGAGTGCGGTTCACTTTTCCTCTTTCTCTTTGGATATTTTTTTGCACAGAGCGTTCCGTGTGTGAACCAGCACCAGGATGTGTATGTGTGCACGCCCTAACTGAACTTTCGCTTCGTGAGAAGGGTTGCTGCCGCTGGTGGCAGACTATGCTGCTGATTGGACTGGGATTTCTCGCATCTACAAGGGAACGCGGCTGAACTCACCTTTCCTGTTGGCGGTTCCACGTGTGCTGGAGGATGCACAAATGATCGTCATATGGTAGGTCTTTTGTTTTGGCTTGCCTGTTTCTCTTATTAGTCACACATATCTACTGTGCTTATTATCCCTCTCCGCACCAGCTTTTTAGTTCTTTTTGTGACCGTCCTTCTAGTCACAGGTTGGCACTCCGCTTTTGGCCCCTCCATTGGACAGTATTCTTTTCTTCTATTAAGAATATCTTTGTGTATTTTGGGCAGCAACTTCACACAGACATGCAGGATACCTTGTTAGCAACCTGGCTACTTCAGGCCAAAGACCTGTTTAGTGAACAAGAGGAACTTTCAGTCACTTTGCCTACTAATGGGGCCAATAAAAATACTAATCCTAATATCAGCAAGGAAATGAGATATCGAAATGGTGGGAGGAACATTCTCTTCAAAACTACCTTGACATTGGCAGGATACCTCGTGGTCTACGTATAATGACTACTCCCTCTTTTGAGGATCAAGATCGCTGATGCTGCAAGAGTGGGGCGAAGCCAGTAAAGGCTGCTCTGCTAAGTTCTTAACAATTCGGGTGAAATATGCAAAATTGGATCGTGAGTTGGCTCTCAAAGAATTAGTAATAACAGAGACTGAATTTACCAAAATTCCATCTACAGAGGAAGGTAAACAACTACGTATCAAAATCGATGAAGGCTTAATCTCTTATGAAGATGAGATAAAACAATGCAAGCATAGGACATTTCTCAGGGACAAAATAGACTATGAGACAGGGCGTGTCTTTACCTTTGCTAAACGCTTTGATTCCCTATGTAAAAATACTGCCACACAGCCAGCAGTCTTTCAGTCGGGCAACTTAGGTGCTGCTACATCTGAGTCAGATATTTCTGTGTCTGAGACTGATGAGCCCATAACAAGATTGCATTTTTAGACGAAATGCGACTGTTGTGTCAGGATGGTAAAAATCAAAAAAGAGGCAAGGGTCGCGGCAAAGCACAAGGAAGAGGAAAAGGAAAGAAATCATAGGTAGGAAGACTACCCGCCGAGGCCGACGTGGGAAGTGGCTCAAAGGGGCACCAACAGGGCCGATCAATGCGCTATGGGATAAAAAATTAATGATTGATACCATGAACTGTTGTCAAAAAATCAACCTATCATCCCATGTCCTTACGAAATCTCAAACCTCGCTTCTTTCCTTGGGTCTCAATTTTTGTCCAACCATGAGTTTTGACAAGCACGCAACGATCTTGACAAATTCCTATGAAAAATGTAACTTAAGAAGTTCTTTGATACTAATTCTACCACTGTCAAACATCTGACATCATGCACCGGTAGTACTGATCTTCTTATTTCAGACATTCCATCGCTTATGGACCTTGCATTCCTCGATGATGACAAATTTGAATCAACCAATTTTGACCTTCCTGATTTTGATATCAATCCAAATTGGGATAAACGTACTAAACTAAAGAGCAAATCAAGATTTAACCAACAATTTCCAGTGGGGGGCTGCATTGAGGCATTCCATGATCTCTGTGTAAGTGATTTTAGAAGTTTGCGGCAAAAAACCAGCATCACCAAGCAGAATCTTACTCTTGCACAACGTTCGGCCATTGGAGAACTTCAACAACTATCCAATATTGTCATCAAACCAGCCGATAAAGGCTCCAACATTGTGATTCAAGATAGAGACAAGTATGTTGCTGAGGCCAATCAGCAATTACGTGCCCATCTATGTTACACTGAGCTTTCCAAAGATCGTTTCCCAGAAATACGAGCAGAACTTACTGATCTTTGTACCAAGTGGGCGAATGAAGATTTATTAGAGGATGACTTGATCAAATTCCTCATCCCTGCATGCTATAAAATACCCACCATTTATTTTCTTCCCAAAATGCATAAATCACTTAAACATCCCCCCGGTAGGCCTATTGTTACCTTATGTGGCTCACTATTAGAACATCTGGCTCAATTTATTGATGAAACACTTTTCCCATGTGTATCACTGTTGCCATCCTACCTGAGGGATACTAAGGATTTATTACAGCATATTACTAATACACCTTGGGAAGAGGGTCTGATTCTGGCTACACTTGATGTGGTTTCCTTATACACCTCCATTTACCACACTGTCGGAATTAATGCATGCAAATACGATCTTGACACCCGCTCACTTAACTATCTTGGACATAGCTCTACGATTTTGGATATGCTTTTGTTCTGTCTAAGTAACAATGTCTTTCTGTTTGAGGGGTCTTCCTTTCATCAAGTCAGGGGGCCTGCCATGGGCAGTACTTTTGCCCCGCTCTATGCTAATCTCTTGATGGTGTGGTGGGAGGCTACATTTTTGCCTGACATACTTTCGTCTTGTTTTCCAACACAGATTGTTTCTTGGTGGTGGTACATTGACAACGTTTTTATTATTTGGAAGGGCACCAAGAGTGATTGGCTACCATTTGTTAAGAGTATTAACATCAACAAAGCCAACCTTAGTTTTACGGAATGCCATAGTCGTACTGAAATCGTCTATCTGGATGTTATCGTCATGCTTGATAGCTTAGGTACAAATACAACTCTCCACAAGAAATCTTCTAACACTGGTTTGCCCCTTCATGCCAACAGCTGTCACCCTCCCTCATGTAAAAGATCTATTCCCTATGGTGAGTTTATCCGTTTTTGACGGAACTGCACTAACATTGCGTGGTTTGATCCCCACTGTGCACTGGCAGCTGCTGACTTTGCTAAACAAGGGTATGACAAGAGAACCATTGAAATGGCCTATACTAAGGCACGTGAAATGTCTAGAGATAAACTGCTTATGATACCAACTCTGTTAAATCTATCACCAATGATGAACCCAGACTGATCATTTCATTTGATACTGCCTCGAATAACATCCGCAAACATTGTTGAGAAACATTGGCGTGTCCTCACTTTAGATAATGATCTTAGGCCCATATTGTCTAAACACCCTACTGTGACATATAAACGTGTCCCCTCCCTTCAGAGACAAACTTGTTTTCAGCTTCTTGTCCCCAGCAGAAATAAATCAGCCTGCTATGACTTGGCTCTCCGCCTCTCCTATGGGGTTTACCAAATGCATGAAATGCAAAGCTTGTGCACATGCCACTGTGCTGAAGTCATTTGTGCACCCAGTCACTAAAATACATCACAAGATAAAATATTCTATCAACTGTGACACTACTTTCATGGTGTACGTTCTCTCATGCCCTTGCATAAAATGGTACATTGGGAGTACGACATGTAAACTCCAATTGAGAATCCTTCAATTTCTCAGAGCCATTAAGAACTCTGATCCTGCGTACCCCATGGCCAAACATTTTAAACAGGAACATGAGAACAATTTCAAGCTGTTAACAATCTTTGCAGTGGCACATGTGCCCATTCACCCCAGAGGTGGTGACCGTGTCTTGCTACTAAGACAACTGGAAGCAAGATTTATCTTGGACGTTGATACCAAGCATCAAAGGGTCACAATGTGGATGAGGAATTTTGTACATTTTTAGGCACTTAGTGTATCCTCTCCTGCGTTTCTCTCTAATTTTGGGTTCTGATTTTTCCTTTTTTCATTTATTTTGTTCCTGCATGAATATGTCTATTTATGACTTTCATTCTGTTCCTTAATTGGTCTTTTCAGCCTCGGGTATGATTGTTTTATTTCTCACCCTTTTTTATATTGATCTTTCACTACTGATTAGGCTGTCTATTTTCGTAATCTGAAGTTGGAGTGGTATCTATCTTTTTCCTCATGTAGGGGTTTTATTGCTGGCTTTCCTACCTCTGTGGCCTCTGCCTTTTGTCTTTCCCTGTCTGCCTCTTGGTAGTCTGCTCTGCTTGCTGTATCCTATGGATTTTACATGTGTTCAACGTATTTTACCTTGATACTTGCATTGTTATGTTTTTACTTAATTACAGGGTTATGATAATTGCCATTTGGGGCATTCTATCTTTAGGACTGTTCCAGCTGTTTTGCACTTGCACTTTATTTTGGCTCTGATAATCTCAGGTCCTGACGATATATGCAGTTTATTTGTGGAACGTTACCTGTACCTGTATTATGTATCACATACTATTTTCCCTGATTGGTTTTAAGGCAGTGACCACCCCTTAAATTAGTTACTTTGGCTGGTTTTTACAGTGAAATTTTACATTGAGGTGTACATTAGATTTACTATGATTTGTGCGCTTTTGCATATTTCTGTTATAACTTTGTTTGCAACTTAGTACGTAGATTGAAGATTTTCATATATAGGACTCATTATATTTGGCATGTCCTATGTTCAGGTATGGCTGCTCTTTATTGTGACTCACATATTTTGGGTCTTTATTGCATTGCCCCCAATGGCGGTGATTCCACCTCCATTCCTGCACTAGCACTTTAGTCCTTTGCCTATAATCTTTTGCAATCATTATGCTGACCTATTGCTTCATCTGCATTCGGTTGTTATTGTCTGCCTTCCTCTTTTGTGCACCTCATATGCCTTTTCTATTGCTGCATATAGTTTTGCTTTTTTTAATATTCATCATTTGTGATTCTTCTGTACAGCCGTGTTTATTGTGTAGAATTACATTTTCTGCCTTACTATGCGCATGTTTATTTGAAATCTGGGGATTTTTTTTGTTTTATGCCACATTCTATTTTTGCTTCCATTGATCAATACATATATATGGTATCTTTATATGTATGTTGACTTCAATGTTATATGGATGTATTTGATGCCATTTCTTTATACATTCTAAGCAATACATGTGCACTATGCGCTTAGTTTGTGGTGCCGTCACTTGATTTATTTTTACATAGGTTGGATTGCAGCCTCCCATGTATATTCATGCTTATGACTCCTTTCCATCATGGCCACCACTGTTTTTACCTACTGCCTTGGCACCCCTAGGATTGACTGACAGAGTTGTAGGACTGCCGTTTTTTGTTGATACGAGCTTACCTTTTCTCCCCTCACGTGATCAAGCGCTCACTGTAGCGCGAAACGCGTTGTGTTTGCAGGTCACGCACCACAGCGTCCTGCTTCTGTCTGTGTTTATGTTGCTGCTCGCCATGTTGTATATTATTGTACAACTTTTTTAAACATTAAAGAACTTCTGTATTTATTACACAGCAGTTTCTTTTGTCCATTTCTTTGGAATTTGCTACTTGCAGTTGGTCCGCATCGCCTTTTCCTCTGGCGGTACCACCCGGCGTTGCCTGGGTATGTAGCTGACATGCATGTGGTGTCTGCAATAGCCTTGTGTATGTTTTATTGTGTCACAACTTCCTATTTGTGACAATCACGAAATCAGCAATTTCCTGAAATGGCCTACACTGATAGCACAGGGCCGGAACCCACTCCACCCCTGTGTAGGGCAAATGGGTGGGGTTGGTGGAATTTCACAATCGCCAGTACCCTTCAGATTGGTATGCCGACCTTGTGTCCTAACTTCCCATTTTTGGGTGATAAAATCAGAGATCTCCCGAAATTGTCTATACTGATAGCACAGGGCCGGACCCCACCCTGTGCAATGCGAATGATTGGGTTGATCAGATTTCACCATCGCCAGTACACGGCATACTTGTATGCCGACCTTGGGCCAAAATTTCAGCCAACCAACTGTTATGGGGCTGGAGCCAACACCAAACATACAAACACACTTCCACATATATATATTTGTGAAAGTGTGTTTATGTTCCGGGTTCACAAAAATATATTTAATGATTTTTATAAGATAGGAAGTTATGACACAATAAAACATACATAAGGCAATAGCAGACCCTCATGTGTATGTCAGCTATGGACCCGGTCATATATACCATGTGCTATTGTGCTTAGAGTTTCTACTGAACCCTCATATAGCTACTTTTAGTGTTTCTTGTTTCTTTGGGTCATGCTGATATGTCTGTTTGCATGTCTGGTTAGGTCTGAAATCTCTCCATAAGTTATTTTATTACTGCCATCACTTGCATGGCTTAAAGCATACCTATAAATGAGTATATTTGTGTGTGTATGTTGCTGACTATTATCTATCTCATGTCGAAGGTAGCCATCAGAAGTGCTAGTGTATCCAGCATGTTATCTGAATCTACTACTGCTTGCTCTATCTAAAGGATGCTCACTCTATTGCCTAAAGTGCTCCCTCTCTCTTGTGGCCTACGCACTTGCACCTATATTTGTTTGTGTTAAGTTAGTTCTTACCATGTAAGTACTAGGTAATTGTGTCTGCCATCTTTCAATGACACCTATCTCTAAACATATATGTATTTGTCTTGCAGTGTACTTTTTCTCTCACATCAAAAGGGGATGGGGGAGTCTCCATGAAGTATGCATGCTGTCTGAATCTCTGGGCTTTGGTGGGGTTTCATTTGTGTTTTATGGGCTTTCTCAGTTTGTATTTTCTCTCTCGGGTGGGACATTGGATGTTCATCGCAACATTCCCCCCTTTCAATCCTTCCAGAACAAATTCCCTCATGAACTCCTCTTCTCTTTTAGTTCTTGTTCATGTGCCTAATCATATAATCATATTTATTTTTGTTACCCATATTTTAGTAATGTTTCTCTATTTCCCTCCCCATTTGTGTAAGCCCAGGGGCTGCATCTTAAAAGACTGTAATTTACATCTCCAGAGGGATCTAAATAACATTGAAGGTCATTTTTGATGTCTGGGGATGGAGCCCAAAGGTATCCTGGTGGGCCTATTGGACGATCTATGGGTGCCATTTGTGGTATGGGTTTTACCCTCACCTCGCATGTCTGTGTGTTCTCATTTTTCCAAGGATAAGTGGCCTCTTCTACTTTAACTGCAAGTAATGTTATACCATCTCCAAGGGATACACAACAGGCTCTTTTAACTTGATGATACAAGCTTCAAATCAGGATTAGGAAGATCAGGATTGGCAAGATTATCCTGCACATGTTTTTAAACCAGCTCAGCATCCCAGAAAATATTTCTGTTACTGAATCACTTTCTTTTTTACCCCCCCCCTTCATCTTCCATTTCTACTTTTAGGTGATGTAATGCCTTTATTGGAATCAAAAGAGATCCATTGTCCTGATCATTTGGGGCAATATAGGTACAGCACAAACTTCTAATTGTTCTATAAACCCCTCCCTCCATGGTTGTGAGGAGGTTGAGGACCAGACGATTCTGAAGAGTCATTATAGGGAGAGCAAACGTTTCCTCGCGTATAGCCAGGTCCAGGAGACTATCTGCAGCCACTTGGCATTTGTGGCTGCTTGTATTCTACAGGCTAGAAAAGGCACAAAGACATTTTGTGTCTTTGAAAACAAACGATACTGGGTGGGAACTTCTTCTGTGGCTTGTCTGCTTCCTTATTGAAATAGTTGGATCTCCTCCTCTGTTTCAATGTCTTTGAGTCAATCTGTCTTTGTACTGCTGGGGGCACAGTAGGGGACTGAGGCTTATTCTTAGGAATCAGTAAATGTTCCTCAGGTATTAACAGTATTGGTGAATGCAATTTTACAGGGGAGCACACCCTGTTATATGGCAGCAGATAGAAATATGCATTGGCTCCACATATCCAGAACAAGTCCATAATAGTGGCACGGCCCTCTTGTAGTGCTGTTATAGTCAGGGTTATGTTGCAACCTTTGTTCTGATCCATGGGCACAATTCCTTTGCTTCTGAAACAAAATGAAGATCTTGTATCTGCACGTTTACTGGTTGTTAAATGTTGTTGCAAGCTTGTTAATTTATTGGCATACAATGCCCACATTTCTAGACACTGTCCATCTTCGTACCACACCAGTTCATGTACTTTAAACATTGCTTGCCCCTTCACCCATTGTTTATTCCGATACATTGCATCTTCGATGCGCATCTGGGGTTTAACTGCACTTTTGTTATAGTCTGGTCCTGCTTTCATTTCACACTTGCTTCTATTGGTTTCATTGAGCCTTATTTGCACTGTGCATGCTTGGAGCTGCCATTGCAACCTGCAGAGTACTACGGGTGCCTAGCACTGTGATTCTAACACTGGTATCTCTCTGGGAATTACTAGTCTGGGGTGTCAACTGCATGAGGGATAAGCCCACACACAAAACATGAATCATTGTACTGAGCTGTGCCAGTTTCTTTCATGCCACTGTACGACACATTGTTCCCTTCTGAATGATGTTCATCTACTATATTAGCATTTATATTTCCTTCTTTTTGTGTACATTTTTGTATGTCTGGTCAGAAAGATTCCCTCAATTTCTTGTTTCATATATGCTTTCATTACTATTCTTATTTCTAATCTCTACAGTCATTATTTTCTTGAAAGCATAGAAGAAGAAAAGAGAAAAATAAACAACAAATTCCCTTGAAGAGCTGCTTCAATCTATTTGTTTCTGTTACTTGAGTCTTTAAAGGCTGAGTCGACCTCTCGATACATTTTTGCCCAAATGGTCCGACCCTCCTGAAATATGATCACAACTTTGGTTGATGGTACCGGTTCCAATGTATGCTTCTTGTTGGTGCTATGATGCTGTGCTGGTGCCTTTTCTGATGTCAGAAAGATGGATCCATGCCTTGCGATTCTTCAACCTTACTTCTTTGAGGGTCGACTGAAAGATCGCACAGGGTCCCATGAACCTGGGTTGGTTCCATTCATGATTGTTCTGTCACGTGTAGACCATGGGTCTTATCACAAGGTTGGCGGTATCCCAGTGGTAATAGCGGCAGGATGCCACCAACGCAAATAGCGTTACCACTACTTCGTCCGGCACTATTAGCGCCGGATCACAAGTAGCGGTAAGGCAGTAACTCCCAATTTCCCATTGGGTCCATTGGACCCACTGGCGCTGGGTGGGCACTATAAGTGCCTACGCAAATTGCACCAGCGTTAATAGCGCATAAAATGCCCTTTCCACTGGGGCATTCACCTCCAGCTAAGAGCTGGCGATGAATGCGTCCTGGCAGGGCCAAACTCGTGTTTGGGCCAACCCTTAAATGCAGCGGTAATACAGTCACTGCCACATTTAAGGGCTACCACCCAACTCGTGATGAAGCCTCTTATCTCCTGGAAATAGCTGCGTTTGCTGTGCTATTTTGGTGTCGTTTCAGTTAGTTGGGGCTCTGTCTTTAAAGCTACTTGATGAGACAAAACCGTTTCACACGTTGACAGATTCCAAAGATATACATTAAATTCTGGACCAAGACCATCTGTGCTTCTGTGAGTGTCTGCCAGCTTTCACGTTGGAGCGACCGGCATGTGCATTTGCCTACCTGATACGACCTCATGCAGTGACAAGTGGTGGTCCTTGCTTGGCTGGTTGCGCAAACTGAACAGTGCCAGCGGTAGGCAGTAAAGCCAGCTCTTTTTCAGCATGGCACACATCATTCAGCCTCTGAACAGTACTGTTGGTTTGTGGGTGGTATGCTGTGCATAGCTTATGCTTTATACCCAGTAGTTTTGTTATCTCATTGAAGAAATAATTTGCAAAATGAGGGCTATTGTCTGACCTCAGGACACTAAATATTCCCCACCTTGGAAATACCTCTGTGACCACGAATTTGGCTGCAGACTTTGCATCAGCATTCACACAAGGATCAGCCTCAATTCAATGGGAAAATGGGCATACAACAATGATCATATGCTTATAGGTGCTGCACCTGTTCGCCATGTCGATAAAATCAACATGGAGCTCTTTGAAGCCTGTGGCCATGCCGAAATCATGTTGAGGCCCTGGGGGCCGGTTCCTGAAGTCACGCCTGGTGTTGGCTTTACTTCCACAGGAACCAGCCCCCAGGGCCTCGCCGGATGCACGTTGCAAAGGATCTGTAAGTAACTTCCAGATCCTTTGCAATTGCAGCCGTGGCCAGCGACACCATGGCGCCAGCATCAGTCAATGTTACAAAACACTGGGAGGGAGCGACAGGGCTAGGCGGGGCTGCCTCGGCCCGGCCTGCTCCCTCCCAGTGTTTTGTATTACACAGACTCTGCTCTCCTCGACCGCTGCCAGTGCCCACCACAAGTTACAGCAGTGAGCTGCATGGTGGGCCAGGATCCCATGCTTCCCAGATGGGCCCCCCATATCTCACCTGATCGAGCGCTGGTCGAGCCTTCAGCCTAGGGACCCTGGACAGACCCAGGAGTCCAGGGTCTGGCCTCCGTCCTTCCCATGTGCAGAGAGTCAGCCTTCAGCTGATGCCTGCCTGGGCTGGGCTGGACTAGGGGCCTCAGCTGCTGTTCCTGGGCCTGCTTCTTTCCTGGACATGTAGGCTACCAGCCAGGAGAAGGTAAGACCCTCAATTAACATTGCTCTCTGCCTTCCAAAGAGTCGAGGAGACCGGAGCAGGAAAATATTGTATGTCTTTGTTTACTATTTTTTTAGAGGTGCTTTTTATCTTTGTAAGAAACTGACGCTTGGGTGAGTTCTAGTGTGGCTTGAGCTGAATTTACAGGCAGCTTCTTTCCATACTTTTGCCAAACCAACTTGGAGCAGCACTGGGGTAGAGAGTCAGCCTTCAGCTGATGCCTGCCTTCATATACCAGTGAGGGAAGCTTGGGCGATAGCGGGGGGTTGGTGCTGCTGGTATATTCCTAGCTGCTGTAAATCACTGCAGAGTGTGGGAGGCTTCAAGTCCCCTCAGAACCACTGGGACGAGTGAGCGCAGCTATGAGGTGTTCTGTCACTACCGTGGGAGAAGAAGGAGAGGGCACTAGTGTGAGTATTTGTGGGTCACTTCTGTGTTAGTGGTGTGATCAGCTGTGACTTCAGTCATCCAGCAAGTTTGCAGTTATTCGGACATCACTGCGGTTTACCCAAGCTCTAAAGATCTCCCTGGTGGTGTGTGAGGCCATCTAGTCCCATTTGTTCCCCATTGAGTTCTGGAACTTTTTTTTTTATTTCCGATTTGAAAGATGGAAAACTACAATCCCCAGAATTCCAAGTAAAAACAGGTCTGGAATGCCTTCTCACGCATGACCATGGAAAACTTGAGTGCTTGGAGTAAATGCACCTGTGAGTCACCCCTGTATCACAGTGTGGGTGCAGCTAGGAGTCACTCTGGTATCATTGTAGTGAGTGTATCTGTGTGTTACTCGGGTACCACTGTGGTGAGTGCAGATCTGAGTAATTTAGGTATCACTGAAGTGAGTGCAGCTGTGAGTCAATCGAGTGAGTGCAGCTGTGTGTTACTTGGGTATTAATGGACTGAATGTAGCTGTGAGTCATTCTGGTATCATTGGAATGAGTGCAGCTGTGCATCACTCCGGTGCCACTGTAGTAAGTGCAGTTGTGAGCCACTCACTATCACTAGAGGGAATGCAGCTAGTAGTCACCCTGTTATCACTGGAGTAAGTGCAGCTGTGCTTCCTGAAAATCCCATGTTGTATTTGTTTATTGTGGTTTTATACGAGCGTCGTTTGAGGTGACGCGCTTGCGTGGAAAACGTGCAGAGGTAGGGTGGGTGCAGCAGTTGTGGCAAAAGTCAGGTGGCATGGATCTTTGTACAGTGGAGGTGATACAGGGGAATGACGGGGCAACAAGTGGGTCATTGGGTGCCAGTGGTTGCTACCATTGGTGGCTCGGAACATGCTAGCAGTGAAAAGATAACATGAGAATAAAGTGGTTGGATCGGACAAAAATACTTACTCCGACCCCCATTGACAAAGGCAGTCATTTTGAAGGCAAAGTTTTTGTCCTTGTGATATTCTGAAGGAGATGTGGTTGGATGTTGTGACCTAGGGGGCAGGAGGGCGCTCCCTTTGTTGTGGCCCACAGGGTGTTGCTTCTATGAATTTTTAACATTGTTTTATGCCATTGCCAATCACATTCATTAGGGTAAAGTAACAAGTCTTGGATTTGAGTTAAATGTTCAAAGGCCTTTTGAAGGATGGGAGTAGTCCTGAGTGTATTCTGTATGCAAGTGTAAGACATTGGCAATGCCAACAGTTTGGGCTTTTGCGTAGGCATGGCCAGGCACTTGCCAGGCATTGTTGTAGTGGTATTAACTGCCCATTGATGGTAGCAGGTGCAAAATGGTGCGAGCGAGTACTTGGGCATATAATTGCATTGCCTGAGAAATGCCACTTGTGCACAGGTCAGGGCTGTTGGCTTTGCCAGTGTTTGTTTTTGACATGACTTCCGAGCAGGTCGCACAGAATGCCCATGGTCAAGTAGCTCTGGGATGACCTGGGATGACCTGATTAAGACATTTTTATTGCACCAGTAGCGGTTTGCAACTCCAATTGAGCTATTGGCTCTCAGAGGATGGTGTTGAGGAACGTGCTGGCGGGGGAAATTCAGGTGCAAGGTTTGGGACCTAATTGGGGTGAGCTCAGGGACTTCCCATGAGTGAGGGTGTTGTTGTGGGAATGGGGGGCTGGGGAGCCTTTAGCCCCATGCCTTCTTTATGTCCATGGATGGAGGCTCAGGGAGCTGTGGGCCCTGTCACAGAACTGTATGCAAGGTTATGTTATTTTATGAGTTGTGTTGTAATGTAACAGACACATGAACCCTCCATAATTAGCATTTTCTGTAAAGTCATGAATTGACATGATTCACGGATGATGGTTTGAGGGCCACTTTTTTTGGGGCACGGGATAAGACACTTTTTTGGGGCGAGGGGTGGGTCACTTTTTAACGGGTTTCTGGGCCAAATTCGTGTCCCAGTCTGACCCTGCTGATGTCATCAATGATGTGCTACTTAGGTGCATGTTTTGGGTCATGAAGCTTCTCTAAGGCAATGTTCAGTAATTCCAGGGGTATTACTACTTTACCTGTGGTGTTTTGTCTCCATATCATGTCTGTGGGTGACAACATGCATCCCCTTTTTACCCACAGTGCTTTTTCCTCAGCTGGCGCTTTTTCTTGTAATTCCATAATTTGCACCATGGACACTGAACTGTATCATTCTGTTAACTGTTCCTACTGTACTGCTATGACAAGCATATAAGCTGGTGTTTGGCAGCTGCATCCGCAGCTGAATTTCCACGCAAGATTGCCTCTTTTCCTTTTGTGTGTACTGCACACTTCACTATGGCTACATGAAGAGGGCATTTCAATGCATCTATTAATCTAGCTAATAGTCCAGCTCGCTGTACTGGTGACACATCAGATCTTCTGTACCCTCTTCTTTTCCACCTTGATAGTCTTGAATGGACTGTGGATGTTGCATAAGATGAATGTGTGTATATGATGACATCATCGTCCGATGATGCTTCAAGCACTTCTATGAGTGTAACGATTTCTGCTGCTTGTGCGGACATGTATGACGGTAATCATTTTTATTATTACTGTTTGGTATTCTTCTTCCTGATCTTTTATGCACCTCACTGCTGCTGAACCTGTGTGTCTTTGACCATCCTCCTGGTTCATCTTTGATGACCCTTCTACATCAAATATTTCTCCTGTGTCAAGTGGATTCTCACTCACTCAGTTTCTGTCTTCTGGCCCTCCTTCGTACATTGTACAGTCATGTACTTGATTTTGTGATTCAACGGGTTGTGCTAGAAATGTTGCTAGGTTTACAATGTGACATCTCACTATATTGATGGCTGGGTTGTACAATAGGATCTCGTAACCTGATGCTCTCAGTCTTGTGAGGGTGGACTTGCTTCTAATATGGTAGAAACTGCATGTTCAACATATAACATTATTCAGCAACCCATGGTAACTGTGGCAGATTTCTGAATTGCAAGTGTGGCAGCTGCTGGAGCCGGTTCGCATGGGGAATATCCTTGCATGACTGGGTCAAAGAGCCCATTATAGTAGAGTAAGGGCTTGTGTGTCTGTGATGATTTCTGTGTGAGGACTGCAGCCATTACTTGTCCATTTGCGTGTGAGAACAAATAGAACTGTTTGTTGTAATCTGGTATTGCTAACACTGGGGTATTGCTTATGGCTGCTCTTTTGGCAGACTAATACATGGATATTTATATACCATGTCCAAAAGAGGTTTTATAAATACTTCTCAATGTGAATAGCCCCACCTCTATGGATCAGCAAAAGTGTTGAACTAATTCCTGATTTGTTTCTTGTGTTTTTCCTTTTTTTTGTTTTACTTTGTATATTGAATAATTGCTTCTATTGCACTCTCTGTTTTGAACATTTGTTCATCAACTGCTTATGTCTCTAAGTTTTTTATACTGAATAATTGCTCCTATTGCTGTATGTATGGACAAACACGTATTGTGCATAGGTGTGGATTGAAGGGGGCATGGGATGATTTAAATAAGGGTGGTGGGGGAGGAATGCTTTCTTTTTATTTTTTGTATTTGTGCTTTTAGTTTATTTGCTTTGTGCACCTCACAGAATGACAATTCAAAAGAAAACATACTTAAAAGCATACAATCACAATTAATAACATATGTGTGCCTAAATATACAATCTCATTTAAAACAGGCACTCAATTCCTACATCTTTAAACCCTACCAAAAACAATTTTTCAAAATGTTTCTAATTTAATTTGCATCTGTATTACCCCAATGCTGTGATACGTTTTTGAACTATATGCAAATATGATATGCTGCTGCCGTGATGACTAGTGACTCAGCAGTATACATTGCTGACCACAATTGATCAGTTTCCAGACCCTTGCCAGTTGTGCAAAAGTCTCCATACCCTTATATTTAACTATGCAACTGAATAAAAGACAAATTAATGATCAATCCCCGACATGTAATCTAAACACAACGGGACTATACCATAATAATGAGGAATATAAGCCAATAGAAATATAAAAAAGGGACTACAGAGTAGTCAGACTCCATACTCCCAATATGGAGTTTTTCAGGCTTTTCCGGTTTCTATTCTGCCCATTTCCAGAGCTGTCAGACCCAGAACCACTGATAAGCACAGAAAGGGAATCCGATTGCGATTATCCCTACATACTCCGAGTCGTGAGCACGAGCGGAATGACACGCTGCATGCTAACAGAACCTACACTACAGGTAAGAACTAAAGCGGCACTAAAATCCACAAATCGTGGCAGCTATAATTAACCTTGCCACACTTCTAATTTAACACTGTTCTGAGCCGAGCAGCTCTAGACAATGAACAGCTAAGTAACAGCGAACGTCTGTGATTATCTTGACAGGCTTCTATCTAGAAGCAATTCATACCTGCTCCCGATCAGCCCTCTCAAGAGCTATTATGACCAAGGAAACTTAAGGATAAAATATGAAGGTATGATGTACTTATCTGTTAACATCCAATTATTATAAGCGGATGTAAACGATTCAAAAATGAAGTCAGGTGAATATAATGCTCATTTCAATCACTGTAGATCAACAGCTGATGGAGTAATTTACAAGTTCAACGCCACAATTGTGAACCTAACGTGGCCAACCTCACGACACAGTTGATGCTGCGAAATTCCTAGCTCCATCCATGAATGGTCAAGAACCTGTCTCTTGCCAATACTAGACTATGAATAGGTAAGGAACATCGAATCCCTAATAATCCTGTTAATATTTAACAGTGGCGCATTAAGGATAGAGACACTTAATAATAACAGAGTCAATTCCGAACCAGTTGACTATGAAGACAGGCACTACTTGTCAACTTTCTTAAGAAGTAAAACCTTTGAACAACATTAAAATTATTTCAGTAAGAGAGAACCTCTTCTGATGGAAATTTTAGATGGCACAATCTGATAGCTCCCTCTTGTAATTAATGTACAGGTTCTACATAGAAGGAATTTTTTCCTCTTAAACTTGTGACACCATTCCCATAATAGGACAATGAACCACGAAGGACCAGTTCCACTAGCATGACAAGGTAATTTCTATGCCCTGTTGAGCGCTGACAAACTAATCATGTCACAAGTAACTCAAGCAATTATCGCTTACTCTTGTTTTATTATACTTTATCAATAGTTATACCCACAAACTCGTGAGCAATACTTCAACAAAAGAAGAAAGTGATTTTTCAAAATTGATATTTGTATCTCTCTACATCTGTATTTAAAGTGTGCTTGTGACTACTCCTAACGAAAGTCCCACATTTATCAAGAGGACTGAAACATGTTGAGTTTTTCTCTCTAAATGTCAGCCAAATTCAGTAGTTGATTCACAAACCAATTCCGGGTTAAATTCAGTAATAAGTAGCAGATCAACATTCCAATTGCTGTTCTATTGAATAACGGATGCATAGAATATCCAGTCTTCTTTTTTTTAAAAACATTTTTTTATTTGTTTAGTCGTATAACAACTTTTCAAATTATTTACACAATGTATACCAACATTCATCTTCAGTTCATAATACAAATCATTTTCTATAGAAAACGAACATAAAATGAAATATCACATAATCACCAATTAGAACAAAAATATCCAGTCTTCTATTGAGAATTATTTATTGTCACTCACAATACAAATGCATGTATTCTTAGAATTGTTTTATGAATTGTATTGTAGTGTAATCTCATATTAAGAGAATTATTAAAGATTTGTAATAAAATATGTTTTCAATTGAACAATAATAGTGTTTGATGAGGTAACTACTCTTGATAGTCTAGTTTCTACCTTCCTTTTTTATGACTCTATTGTCCAAGTAGTGTCTTTTTTTGCCCAATGCATCTATATTTTTAATTCTAACCCAGTCCAATGATTTCTTCTTAAGCGATTTTTCGAAGATACCAAGTTCATTTATTTCTGGGATATCAATGCCCAAGTCAGCCAAATGCTTAGAAGCAACGGATAAAAATTTCTCACAGGCTGAATTTTTCCCCCTTTCTCTACTAATATCTTTCAAATAGAGCACATGGTCTGACATGATAGACATTAAGGTGTCACCATGTTTGCGTCTATACATAAGCTTGATGTACAACTTGCTACAGGCAATCTTCCAAGACATATACAATGAAGTTAAACCCAGTTCTAAGATAATTGCCTGCACCAGGACTGATTTAGGCAAGCCCAAAACAGAACAGAACACTTTCCCCACCAATGTCTTGAGCCAGCTGATGTTCTTCTCTGAATCGGGTTCAAGAGCGTATAATATGCAGGGTGTTCTACTTTTTGTGTATACCCACTATACGGGCCTCCATAGTTTTTCATCACCTGCCAGAGCCCGATGACCTTTGTGTATGTCATTTCTTTAAACAGGATGCCACAGGATAAGTATATATCGGGTAACCTAAGTAGGGATACTGATCAACCACCTCCAGTTTGCCTTTGTCAATATACCAGACAAAGAAGGGAAGACATGTTTCCTGTCTGCTGCAGTCTTTACCTTTGTTTTCGTATGGTTTACCCTGAGCCCATTTTGCTTCTGCCACCACACCAAGTGCTAAAACCCGTTTGTTGGGCGCTTGAAATCTTTTTTTTCCATGACCCATTTATTCAAATGTGTTAGTAGTACTTTGGCAAAATGTTGTATATATTGATATTGCCAAAGTTTTTCGTTTCAATCTGGGAAAGTCCACGATTATAGCACATAACAAATTCCTATTTGATTTGTCCAGGGGTATCTGTTCATATTCAGGTTGCTTCTAGCCCCAATACATAGACCCCCACTCGGGCACCCCTCTTTACCTTTACTTGCCTCCCGTGTGATTATGGTGTATCCATCAACAGCCAATTTACAAGTTATCCAGGTCTCTTGCAACATAAACAGTGCTGGCGAGACCAGTAGCTTTGTTCCTTCTTTCTGAGAGATAAAAGAATGGTACCCCCTGGTGTTCAATCATAATATGTTTAGGGGTCCTTTTTCTGCGATGTTCAATTTTGCCACCTCAAGTTTGATTGTACCATCCAATGCATTTCTCTGACCTTAATATCATTACTGAGAGTTTGAAGTATTTCATGGGCAGTGTTACTGTTGGGCATACCATTGTGGTTGATTATCGTCTCCTCTCCAGTCATATGTATATTGAGAGATGGCTTGTGTAGTTTTTACCTTTATTTTGTGTTGTATTTCAAATTCCAGCTTTTGTAGATGATTTGCTGATAATCAGATCCAACCCACAACAACAGGAGGACACAATTGTTGCATCTACTCAATTACTACTACTGTCCAACTCCGGCAATTCGACCATCACCAAATCTCTCGTAGAGATTAATCCCAGATCCAGTACCAAATATAATAACTGTAAGAGCTGGCAATGGTTAATGTAAGGACTGTGACAAGAGGTGTACTTCTCCCATATTCGAATGGTATTTCCAGGGGATAGAATTCCTTTACAATCAATTGCCAATACAGAAGCAGGTTGGCTTTGTCCATTTTGATACCTGCCTCTGGCACTAGTACTTACAGTGCCTAATTGCTTAGGATCTTGTGATCTACCGGCTGCCTCAGCTCTATTTGGCACTGGTAACCAAACAAAGTCTGATGAACCACGTCTGGATTAAGCATTTGTGTGGGTTGTTGAGCCTCTGCATGTTTCCAATGTTCGGCCAGGCGATTTATCACTGTGCTATCACTGTTTGCCACTTCCTGGCTCAATAGTCAATTATCTAAGGTGCTGATGGTTTGTTTCAGTTTTGTTCATGGATACCACATTTATTTCTTTTTGTTTTTTTAATTCGTAACAATGTTTGCCTGGTTAGACACTGCCAATGCCTGTTCGTTTTTTCTCCTTGCACCCTCACTTGACTGTCGCCTCATGTTCTTTCTTTTACGTCTGTGCCAGAATTTCTTGCCAATTGTCTTTTGTTTCTTTTGTTTAGATTTCTTGGTCTTCCGAGATTTGATATCTTCCACGTTCAGACAAGATTATTTGCCCCTGCAAAAAAATCTCAATTCCAGCCCTGGTGTTTCACTTTTTTTTCTGGACTATTAGACAGGATTGTCAGAGGCATGCCATAATCCTCATCATCAAATAAATCAGCATTGTGTGAACCTGCATTACGATCACAGGCAGTGTGGTCTATCTAGCTCTGCATTAAAATTATATCCACCACTTTAGCCGGTATGTTTTTAGTGCCACGCTGTTCTTGTACAAGTCAAGAGCAGAGTGCAAATATAGCTTCCATGGTAGCAGCAATACCATCTATGCTGGTCGTAGATGTTCCATTTTGGAAATGCTATGTTCTTAGTTTATTTCCCTCTGATGTAGTACCACAAGTATCTAGGTCGGAATAATCTAACGATGTGGAAGCAAGTCTGTTTAAATCTGACGAGGCTGACACATTTGTACTAGGTATCGTCAAGGGGCAATTTGTGCATATCAATGGCATTGCCTCTTTTACTTTGCCCAGTTGCATTAGGAAGTGTTTTTTGAGGCAAACACTCCTCCCAGGTACATGGTGAAGAACTAAGGTAGCCTGCTTTAGGCAATATGTTGATTTTCATCGTGCCTCCCTGAAGCGACTTCCCTGATCTTGTGGTAGCACTTGGTCTCCTCACCCGGCTACACAATGTAATAGACCTAGGTAGGGGAGGCTTTATAAGTCTTTACTTATCTTTGTTTGCTCCCGTTATTACCACTTTCTTGCTTTTCATTTTCAAATGTTCACTTGCAATGTTTAATGTGAAGAAAAACAGAGAACACACCTCACCCGCTTTTCCCGCGTAGACTGCATTGACTGCAGAGCATTACTCTGCAACTCCTTTGCCACGGACGCGCTCGCTGATGTGCTCTCGTGGCTGTTATATTGTCATGCAGGCAGAAGTTGGGGACTGCAGATCAGACCACACCAATGGAGCTCGAGTTGAAATGTTCACTTCAGTCCAAAAATGTGGCAAAATACAATGTAATAAAAAGCAGCAACAGCGGGACGCGTTGACTGTAGAGCAACACTCTGCAAACTACCTTGCCATGGATGTGCACGCTGATGCAGTCTTGTGACTGTTATGTAGTAACGCAGGCAGATGCAGGCGACTGCTGATCAAACCACACCAATGGAGCTCAAGTTGAAATGTTCACTTTGGTCCAAAAACGCAGCAAAATACAATGTAACAAAAAGCAGAAACAGTTGCACTACGTTGACTGCACAGCAATGCTCTGCAACTCCCTTGCCACAGATGTGGAGGAGGAATGGAGGAGGAATGGAGTGGGTATGAAAGAGGAATAAGAGTAGTCCATTTAGTAAATTGGATTGAGGAGTTAGGGGACTCAAATATGAACATGGGAGGGTGTCCAGAAAGGGGAGGTTGGGACTGACTTTTGTAGGAAGTGAAGCAGGGGTCTAGGGGCCTGGATTGGTTGTGATGTGTTTTGGAGTATGGGGAACAGGATGGGGGGGATTTAAGTAGGGTGGTGAACAATGGGGATTGGAAAAGGGTTTGAGGATGGAATGTTTCAGGGTGTGGAAGGCAGGATAAAAGGAGCTGCAATGGGAGATTGGAGTGGAAAATTGAGGAGGGAGGTTGTGTTCATTGTATTTGGGTGACTGAAGTAAATGGGGGGGCAGAACTAGTGGGTGAATTGTTTTCAGATGTAGGAATTAGAGGGTGTATTTTGGGAGTAGAGGTTGAGAGGGTATTGGTTTGACAGAGAGAGGGATTTAGGGAATAAGTAGTGAGGTGAGAAGGAGAGGGAGTTGGAGTAATACGTAAGAGAGAAGGGGAATTATAATTAGGTGTTGGGAATTAGTGAGAGAGTTTGTGGGTTGGATGAGGTAGTGAGCTGACATTGGTGGAGGAGATATTTAAATCCAAGTGTGAGGGAACTGGAGTAGGGTTAAGTGAAGATTGGAAAAGGAGGACACTGGATTAGGGTATGGAGGGGTTGAGGTAAGAGGTGTGTGAATGGATGTAGGTTTCAAAGTCAATACTGTAGTGGAAGGAGGGAGATGAGTATATTAGAAAGTTGAGATGGATAGTAGTAAAATGTTGAGCCGGTGGTAGGGGAATTTGTGTAGGTGCCAGTGAGTAAGGGTCAATGTGAAATAGTGGGTGCAGTGCTAGTACTCAACATAAGGGGTTGGACTAGTAGGGTTTGAAATTTAGTTTAGGGGAGTGAAGCTGGGGTAGTGCGGAATGGCATGCAAATGAGGATGGGTATTTGAATGAGAGGTTGGGAGATTAAAGTAGGAAAGTGATGGTTAATGAGAAGGAAACATGGGAGGTCATTGAAAAAGCATTCAAAGATGGGGAGAGATATTTTAGTCAGTGTTAAATTTGAATTGAAGAGTGTGGAATGGGAACAGGTGGCATTGGGCCACCTGCTCCCTCCTTTCCTCTCTCTCTCTCTGGTCGCCCACTCTGGGCCCTCTTCCTGCTCCTTCCTGTGAGGCTAAGATCCTTGGTGTCATCTTTGACTCATCCTCTCTTTCTCTCCTCACATCTCTGACGTGTCTAAAAAGTCAAACTATCAGCTGCACCTCCTCAAAGGTATTATTCCTTTTCTCATTTTCCCCTAGAACCTCACTGTCTCCAGAGCTGTGGTTTTCTCTAGGCTGGACTATTGCAGCAGCCTCTTTCTAAATCTTCCTGCCTCTACTCTTGGACCTTTACAACTTATCCAGAACAGGACTGCGAGACTGTCCTTCGCCTCAAGCCCAGGGCTTGTATCTCTCCAGCACTGAAAACTCTTCACTGGCTCCCCGTGGCTGCAAGGATCAGGTTCAAGACCCTCCGCATTGTACACAAGGCTTTCTGGGGCCTCCTGGGTCCACTTTCCATGCAACTTTCTCTTCCAAATCTTCTTCCTTCTTGAGCTCTCCGCTCATCCACATCCAACTCTTTGAGGGTCAGATGCTTCTCCAAGCAGAGAGTTGTGGGCAGATCTATCTCCTCGGCTGGGGCCTCCCTCTCGAACATCCTCGCTGCCTCTCTCAAACTTGAGCAAAACCACCTCCGGTTCTGGAAGCAACTCAAGACCTTCTTTTTGGCTTCCGTTTCTCTGTTCCTCTCCACTTCTGATGCACATGACTGCTCGTCGCACTGGTCACCTGGTTACCCGCTGACCTTGGTCTCAGGCTTCGGCATTTGCCGTTTCATTCGCACTGCCTCCGGGCTCCCCAGCACTTAAGGGTCTGTATCTGCAACCCTACAGTCCCTTCATTCTGCATTTATGAGCCACCTGCTGGCTGCACTTGTGATTTAACTGCACTTCTGCCTTCCCTTCCCCTCTGGCACTTCTGAATGAATGACACAAGGCCTAGTAAGATTTTTATTTTGTCCTCCCTTTGTTTCCCCCTCTTTGACTTGTCACTTGTCACACATAGAACCACTTGTGTATAGACACGTTCTAAATTGCACATCATATCATATCATATGGAGTGGGGGCAGGGCTGGACTGGGAACCAAAAGAGGCCCTGGAAATAATTTTCAAAGTGGCCCCAAATTACACACTTTCAGCAAGCCCAACCGTGTTCCTATGAAAACATTTGGAAAGAGGCCCAGGGTGCAGAGGCCTACCAGAAAATCTACTGAGTTCGCTAGAGGCCAGTCCAACCCTGGTTCAAGTGCCTGAGTCAAGAGACTGCTTATTTACAAAGCATTTTCCAATGGGATTAAACCATTGAAAAACACTTTTGTAAATCAGGCCCTGGAGCCTATCAAAATTAGAAGAGCCTAGAACTGATTCTGCTTACACTTTTCACTACTCCAAAGAAGCCTTGTCCATGATATTGCCACATATGTTAAAATAACAGCGGCTAATCATATACTGGACATCACAAAGTGTCTTGGTCTGTAGCCTTACTTCTAGCAACTTCTTTTAACGTAACTTTGCATGATCACCTTGAGTATTAAAGTCTCATTCTGTGACATCATCTTCCGTGATGTCACTGATTTGACTTTGTATGCAAATAAAGGGAGCCTGTACATCTTTTGCCTCCCAGAACCCTGTAAATCCTAGGACCGGCCCTTAGAGCCAGGCCGTGGCATGGGCAGTCTGTGCAGTCGCCCCGTGCCCCGCGCTTGTGGGTACACGCAGCTACCTGCTGCCGTGAGTATAAGGAGTAATAAAGGTTGGGCTGCTTCCAGCCACAAGGCTTTTCATTGTGCCTGTTTTAGCAAGGCCGTGCTGTCAGATCCCAACCCCATGTGATGCGCTTCTAGAGACAAATACCTCCCACCTACCCCCTCAGAAGCCCATCAGACCCATGGGGCCTCACAGGTAGGGCTTATCACCTCTTTGTTTAAAGTAATGGCCCATTTAAGAACTTTTCTTTTGGACAAGGCGTTGAAAAGGAGAATTTTATTCTGAAAGCACATACAGAAAAACTGGATGCCACCCAAATCTGCCTTCTTTGAAGACAATTAAAATATTTTGACAAAAAAGAGTTGTGCACGATCTCAATAGTATTCATATGCCCGCATTTGGTGTGTTAAATAAATAAAGAATTGGG
Source organism: Ambystoma mexicanum (assembly GCF_040938575.1). Classification (NCBI taxonomy): domain Eukaryota; kingdom Metazoa; phylum Chordata; class Amphibia; order Caudata; family Ambystomatidae; genus Ambystoma; species Ambystoma mexicanum. Next base: position 577,268,695 of record NC_090941.1, on the reverse strand, counting down.
AGGGAGAATGTCACATTTAACTAGCATTATATGAAGCATGCCTTTGTTAAAAGATACAAAAGGTTAGCATTTCACATTATCTTTTGTTATGATTAAGTCTTGAAACACAGCCTTAAAGCCATTTTTTTTTATCATTTTGTGAATTGCATTCTGGTATTTGTAGTCTTCAGGATGGGGTGATAAGATACAATAAGGTAGTGAGTTTAAATTGGGGTATATACGAAGGCAGTGAGTGTAAATAGATGTACAACAAGGCAGTCGGTGCAAACAGAGCGATACAATAAGGCAGTGAGCGCACATTAACGTATTATACAGATGGTGGTGGTACAATAAGGAGGAGAATTCAATTCAGTCAAATGTACAACAAGCGAGTGAGTGCAGACTGAGGTGCAAAATGGCAGTGAGTGCTGATTTCAGGCACGCAATCCCTTCTTTAGCAGTTAAACTTCCTGTCTCAATATATGCTGGAAATGTGGCTGTAGTTTGTAAGAACGAGAGATTGCGCATGACTGGTTTTAAAACACAGCATGTTCTTTAGTTCCACTGGCAGGCTCGTGTTGGGTAAAGGAAACAAGGCAGGGAGCAAAAGCAAATAGTGAAGAAGTCAGGGGTATTAGTCATATCCTCACTGGAGGTTGCAGGCAACGGGGGCGAAATGGATTAAACTCCTGTCAATATTGTCTCTCTTTAACAGGCACAATAATGCTAATAAACTAGGACCTTGCCACCGAGACCTGCCTGGTATCATAGGATACTTTCCCTGTCACCGCTCTCCCCCAGGCATCCTGGAAATAATAGGAATTGGGGTCTCCTGCGCACGGCCTCATCAACCTCTTTGCCTAAATAACCTGTCACTAGTGCCCGTGCAGCGACGCTCTCAGCTCCAGATTGCTACAAATCTGCTCTTTGTGCACCTGCAGTCAGGAATACGATTTGCAGTTTCAAGACTTCAAATGAAATCCCTTCACCACCACCCGTGATAAAAGTTAGCTGATTTGCAAAGATTACGCCCAAGCCGCTCTATTCCGACAGCCACTCTACTCGTGCCTCTGGCGCCAGTGGGTTCCATACTAAGTTAATAGATGGCACGCAGGAAAATGAGCCAAATGGTGAATAATGCCTGCGTCAGGACAGAGGAAAAGAAAGAGCTTGGTGTGTGAATTGTCAGCGAGGCCTCGTTTGCACAGTGTCATCTGCCCGGGTGTTGACACCACCTAATGCACTGCTCTGCAGGCGCACGTTGCTAATGTGATGCCAGGACCGCAGAATTGCTCCTCTCATGATAGCTCGAGAGTGGACAATAGAAGCACCATTCACAATTAACATGTCTATTACTCTGTAATCATGTTAATATGTGAGAATTACACTTACCTCACGCCTGCCTCCAACTTCGTCAGGCTGCAGTCCTGCAGTCCTCAACGGAGCACCGATGTCGGCCCGGGCTGCACTTGCGCATGCGAGCACAGTCCGATGGATGCTAGGGCACGTGCGGTTTGTGCAGTGCCGTTCCATAAATGCGCAGGTGCGAGCCACGGCCAGCACGGACAGAAAAGCAGCAGCCAGCGAAGAGCGATGAGCAAACCACCCAGGCTGGCCTGGATCAGAGATGATCATAATGTTCGTTGTTCGTCCCCATTTAAATGTATGTATCCTTCCCCCAAGCAAGAAAAGAGGCCCTATGCGCCCGTGGCCTACCGGGGATAGTCCTGGTCTCCCGGTGGGCCAGTCCAGCACTGAGTGGGGGATTGTAGTTTGGGTAGGACACGTGCATGCACCCTGTTGTTCTTTAGACATGTTGGACTATGACACCCTTGATGCCTCACCATTGCTGGCTCAGGGCTGATGCTTGTAGGAGAGCCAAGGGTCGCAAAGCCTGGGCGGGAGGAATTTGAATGCATGTGAAGGGTGGGAAAGGTGAGACTGAATTCCATTAGGATGAAGATGGGATTGGTATAAGATGCTGATCAGAGCACATGTATTGGAGTAGGGTGTCATGGTGTGAGGGGTTATTGGAGATGCAGTTTTGGAGTAAGCAACATAATTATAGGAAATAATTGGAACAGGGAGATGAAGAGGGATTGCAATAGAGTTTGGGGAATCAGTTTAGGAGTACTAAGTGAACAATGAACAGAAACTATAGCAGCACGTGTAGGGTGTGTAAAGGTGTAATAGAAGATAGAGGGATTTCAGTATATGGTAGAGAGAAAAGCAGTAGAGGGACATGATTTGGAGTCGGGTTTAAGAGTGAAGAGGGTTATATTACAGTGTGACTGCAGTGGATTGTGGACTTCAGTAGTGGTGAGATCAGATTGGAATAGGAGGAAGGCTAGAAAGATGCCAAGATTAGGTGATGGAGAGAAAGGAACAGTATTGCATTTGGTGGTGAGGACGAACTGGAGTAAGGCATCGGGTTTGAGGGTCATTCCAGATGGCCACTATTATACACCAATGAACACGTTTTGCATGTCACAGAGATAAGCTTTGTTCATGAAGAGACTGTGTCTTGACATTTATGCTTGATGCAAGTATGATCGCAGCAATGACATCACTTGTTCATGACATCATCACGTCCATGACGATGCCACATCAATGAGAGTCACATCAGTATCAGTGTATAAAGAATAATAGGTGAGTCCGTACCAATCTAGGACCGGCCAGACCTCCATGCATTTCTGACACCACATGCTTCCTATCTGGAAAGCAAACAATGGGGTAATGCTAGTCTACCTTACAGTTAGATGATTCTCATGCTGCACAGCTGGTAGCCTAAGTGCACTGGATTGTCTTGTTTTATATGTTTGCATGCAGGAGGCTGTGCCCCTTTCTTTCCATAAGAGGATTATCGGTGTGACAGGTACATTTTCCCAGCTTTTTTGTCTCTTAACTTTTGATCAGTCTCGCACTCACATACAGTTAACCATTTGTTTTTGTTTGTTCTTCATTTCCTTGTCTAGATATTTGAAAAAACTCTGACAGTCACAGGTGGTATAATTCCTTTAGAAGGTTGACTTAGTTTACATGTACACATCATTTGTACATGACTCTAATCTTTTTTCTCTTTTGTTTTTGTTTAATTTCTATGATATGTTCGTTGTAATCGTGGTATTCACTTATGTTTATTTTGATTACCTCACTTTATGTTGATATTTGTTTCTTAATTGTGTATATCTTTGACGTTAATATGGTGTTTGTGCATAGTTTGCCCTGAAGACGGGCTAGGTCCGACATGCATAGGAATATCTGTGTTATGCTAGTACTATCCTCCTTTTATGGGAAAATTAAATATCTTTTCACTTTTACTATCAAAGAGTGTTGTCTTTGATGGCACACAGAATGACTTTTAAAACCATGAACTAAGGATCTAAAGTAGATTACTACACATAGGAGATGTTTAACACATAGGAGAAATTCAACTTTTTTACAAACAATCCGTTTTATTACAAAATCTTAAAAATATAAACAAATTTGCATGCAGCTTGTCTCAATATATACAAAATATTGTTGGTTAATCTATGAATTATTGTTGCACGACAGTTATTAATGTCAGAAAATGCTTCTATTTGAAAGATCCATATAGTTTAGGACTGTTTGCAAAGATTTTTTAAACATGAAATTTCGACGCAGAATGTTTTGGTGTGTTCATAGAAAACTCCCTGTTGGTCTGTTAATAATGTGACCGTCATCAGGATAAATTCATTTGCTGACAATGTGCCCATTTAATACAAAATGCTTCACCATTTGAGATCCTTCTGTAAAAAATATACATGCATTTTGGCATCTGTATGACCCAAAAGTCACAGAAATAATAATCTTTTTTGAGCCTCTAGACGTTGGTGTAGTCCATTACCTTTTTTGTAATCTATTTATATGCACAGTGATGAACATGCTCTTTATACATTACAATATGTGATAGAGAAAACAAGAAAAAAGGAACAATGATAAAATGATCAATATACATGAATAATAATGAATTTAGAAGCTTTTTGAAACTTAACCACAGTGATCACTTATTAAAATTACAATACCTTCAGAAATTCATACCACATTTTCACAGAGGCCATCATTTTCAAAGTATCATAACCTTTTAAAATATCTTACCTTTGTTACAGATAGCACCACTAATTTCCATGCAATATTTCCCCAAATAACGATACCTTAAATGGGCCAACCCTTCACATTGTAGTAAAAGAAGTTTAATTGTTTCTAAAACACATTAATTCTTAAATATTCTGCACATGCATCTGCAATATCATTTGGGGATATGAGCTTTGGTCCATGGTCCACCAAAGCAGGTAATAGTTGTTACATTTTAGACGAAGATAGACATGCCTCACATAAGGACAGAGAAATGCAAGGCACATATAGGTGTTACCCCAAATAAGGGTACATATGATAAATAACCCAGTGCTAAGGGCTTAGTCCTAAAATTAGTCATGTTCTGCTCATAGTCAACCTTTACTAATTTAGCCTGCAACACAGTTTCAATTTCCTCACGAGGATATTCATAGGGTAGTCACTAAACTGGAATTAATTCTACAGAACATTGTAGCTGGCTGTATAACTTCTTCATTGATGCAGTATTGCAAAATACCTATTGAAGCCTGTGTTATCTTAACATAAAAATAAACTGCTCTGTCCTGGATCTCAGAAATCTCGGACCACGTTCGGCTCTAAGATATTCTACGGGTGTACTAATAGGAAGATCTAAAAGTATTTTTAGGCTTTTATTCTCCAATTTGTCCATAAGTTCCATGCATTTGGCAGACCCAACCTCACTACCATAGAAAATGATTTATAGTCCAATAGCTTGAGTATATATATATATATATATATATATATATATATATATATATATATATATATATATATGGACTTGAACTAAACCCCCCATATTGTCGCAAGTAACCTCTTAATGTTAATGCCCATTGCATACACGTATTTGTCAATTGCTTTGTTTGTGCGTTCCATGTTTGTGTTTGATCAATAATGACACCAAAATAGATGGACCTGTCCTATCGTCAAATCTATTTAGATTTCTTTTCAGATTGAAAACAAATATCTTGGTTTTAGCTAATATAATCTTAAATCCAGGCAGACTAGAGTATTTATGAAGCTCTGATAGTAGAGTTTCAACACCCAATGGAGTACTATAAAGTAGTACATTATTGTCTGCATAACCTAACCACTGTAGTTTCTTGGGGGAGAGGTGCAACAAATATCCATCATTGTAGAAATATCTGCCAGATACAAACCGAATAGAAGAGGCAATAAAATGCAACCCTACTTAAGCTCTGCTTAAGTAGTAGTATTATGACATAGGCTGCTAGTGGAGTCCAATGGAACGTCTACTGTGCTGTTATTTTGTAAAGCCATGATCATTTTAAGTTTCAAAAGGGGTTAGGAGTTTAGTATTGGGACAGCCGGTCCCCTGCGCACGTTTAATTGGTGGTTAAAGACTCGCCTGCAGCCTGGCGTATGGTTTGTCTGGGAACCAAACTCAAGGGTTTGCGAGTGGTTTCGTACTTGGAGGGGTGACAAAGCCTTGTTCGGTGTGGGCACTGGCAGTTCTGGTGGACAATTGTGGCATCTTCTGCCAGGAGAGGTGAAACAAAGAGCCGACACGCGTTCGACCATAGTCTTGAGTGGTTGACCAGCAGGCTCATGATATAAGCAGGTAGAAAGAATGCCCTGAGTAGGGTGTTGGATTGAGGTGTTGACCTCATCTGTGGCTGGTAGCTGCATCCGATCCCTGTGGTTCCAGTCATTTTAATCCAACCATCCAGTCCAGAATGCCCCAGTGATGTAGTCTACCCCAAAGAAGGTTCTGATCGATGGTGTGAAATGTTGTGGTATACAGCGTGAACAGGGCGAATATACGTACGCTTTGCCTGTTGAATCATAGTTGTTAACGCCATTCAATTGGCAATAGTGGAGTGTCCCTTCCTGAATCCTGTTAGATTGAAGATTATAATTTTAAATTGTGAATCCCATTCAACCAGCTTGCTCAATACCACAACCGAAAACACCTTTGACAGTGCATCTAACATGGAAAGCGATCTGTCATTTTTGGACGCAGGTGTTGAAATGTTCTTTGGGACGCAAGTGTTGAAATATTCTAGCTCATCTCATCACTTGCTCCAGAAAACGGAGCAGGCCGATTC